>NC_080378.1:105489691-105832816 GCF_014773155.1 Arachis stenosperma
CTTCCAATGGATTTTCGTCATAAGAACAATTGTTCTTGATGAGTGTAATAAGTGGTGGCTTCATGTCATGATACTCTTTGTCTGTAGAAATTCGATTTCCTGTGATACGCAAACAATCAGGATGACCAAACAACAGCACGCTTGAGAATTGAGATAAATTGTTAGTGAGTTAGTAGAGACAATTTCTCAAACAGTTAGTATGTTAAAGAAACAGAAAAGAAAAAGTGCTTAATCTAGACCTCCACTTCACTTAATCATTGTCAATCTATTTCAATCCCCGGCAACGGCGCCAAAAACTTGATGTGCGGAAAACGATCCGACACAAAACTCACCGGCAAGTGTACCGGGTCGCATCAAGTAATAATAACTCACATGAGTGAGGTCGATCCCACAGGGATTGAAGGATTGAGCAATTTTAGTTTAGTGGTTGATTTAGTCAAGCGAATCAAGTATTGGTTGAGTGATTTGTATTTAACAGGAAGTAAATAACAGTAAATGTAAAGGAGGAAGGGAAAATTGCAGTAAATTAAAGAGCAGGAAAGTAAACTTGCAAAATCTTAAAGAACAAGAAAGTAAATGACTGAAACTTAAAGTGCAAGAAATGTAAATTGCAGTAACTTAAATTGCAAGGAATATAAATTGCTTGAATGTAAAAGGGATTTGAGGACAGGGATTGCAGAATTTAAACAAGAGAAATTGAGTTGCAACAATCAATAGAACAGAAATTGAATTAGAAGCAATTGGGATTTAAACAGAAGGAAATTAAATGTAGCAAAGGTTCACAGAAGAACCAAAAGTAAATTGGGATCTCAGGTCTCCAGAGACTAGGTAGCAAAGCCTAGATCTCAATTGCCTTCCCAGATCCAAGTTCACAAAGCAATTGACAAGAAATTGAAGAAGAAGCAGTAAAGGAAATTGAAATTGAATTTAATTATGCAGAAAGGGATTAAAGAGATTTTGAATGGAGGTTGAGATAGAATTTCCTCAACTCTTCACACCCAAAACTCAAAACAAGAAAAGTAAAAGTGCCCAAGCAAGAACGAGGAAGAAGAGAGATCAATTCTCCTCCCCAATTCTCTGAAATCTCGGTGAAGTCACCAAGAGAGGTTGCCCAAGCTCAAAATAAAAGTCAAGGTTCAAAGGAAAATTCAAAGTGCAAAAGTAGTGCAAAAGATGAAGTTAAAAAGTCCTAATTACATCAAACTAACTCCTATTTATACACTTTCTATTCTTGGATCATGGGATTTGGATGGGCTTTTGATTTGGTGAAGAATTGAATTTTATTGGATTTTTAATCCAATTTTAGCCCATGAAAGATTGCTTCCAGGAGGCTGCCCTGCCCTTGCAGAGGGCAGGGCAGGATTTGGTGTTTGGTGCGTGCGTGGTGCGGGCGTGGTGCAGGCTTGGTGCGCAGGATGCTGCCCTGCCCTTGCGGAGGGCAGGACAGAAAAAGTTGGTGCGCCAGATTGGTGCTTGGTGCGTGCGTGGTGCGGCCAGATGATGCTGTGGTGCGCCAGAATTGTGCCTTGGTGCGCCAGATTCATGCCACAACAAAATGCTACCCTGCCCTCGCGGAGGGCAGGGCAGTGTTTCCACTTTGACGTCCCGAGTTCGAAACTTGGATGCTACACACGCTACCCATTTTTCTTGGCTTTCTTGGTACCAAAGTGAAGCTTAATTCCTTGCTTCCTCATGGTCCCGTGTTCAACTCTTGTGGCAAGCATTGTAGACATTTTCCTTTGATTTTCTTCCCTTGGTGAGCCCGATACTGCCCTTGTGGAGGGCAGGGCAAGGTTTTGTTCTTCTTGATTCCAAGGCACAAATTTGTGCTCTGCCATTGTAGTGGGCAGGGCAGAGTTGCCTTTCATGCTTGGTTCCCTTATGTTGCCCTCCTAGAGGGCAGTGTGCCCTTGTGGAGGGCAATGCTTGCCTTCCTCATTTTGTGCGCCACACTTCTTCTCTCTTTGACCACATTTTCTTCTCCTTGGGCCACACTTCCTTAGGCCACGCTTTTCCTTTTTTTCTTTTCTTCACCTACAATAAATCAAAACAACTACTCAAAGTATCACTAAATTCAAGAGGCTTATAAATCAATTAAAATTCAATTAAAATTAGCTTAAACCTCATGAGTTAACATAAATTTCATGGTGGTTGTTTGATTTAAAGAAATTATGCATTTTCACTCCAAATCAATTACTTAGGATGCAAGAAAGTGCATAAAGACTAACAAAACAAGTAAAATTAGCTTGAAAAATTGGTATATGATGACTTGTCATCATGAGGTCCATTATACCTTCTCAACTTTCAGGTAACCTTTCATTGTTGAAGTGAGATTCGAATAAATCAATTGCATCATTTTTTAATTTTTTTGCATTTTCTATGGTACTTGATATGGTCTAACTCCAACACTCTATACTCAACTCCATGATGGATGCTATAACTCTTGACACTCAACACAACTTTCTCTTTATTCGAAAATGATTGCCTAGTCTAGAATTTTGTAGGAGCGGCTGGATCATGAATCTTTGGCCCCCCAAAAAAACAGACTCAAAGTCTAACTGTTGCCCCATAGCTTCCAACTTTATGGTAGAAAAGTGTGGAGAATATATTGTTGTTTGCTGAAACTTGAAGGACCATATTATATATATAAATTGCTCCTTGTATCCTTATCATTATCACCAACTATATCGACAGACTCTTCGTCTATAGCATTCTCTTACATTGCATTTTTAACTCAATTTGGTTCTCTATTGCCTGCATCATCAGAAGTCATGCGAGGAAACTACTGTCTCCTACAATATAGGCATCTTCATCCTCGCGGTTCAAATCAATCGCAAAAGAGGGAGACGCAACCAGTGGATAGGCAGGTGCAACCACATGCATTGAACTAGAAGTTCTCCTTCCCCTCTAATGCAGTCGAATGAGGATTTGGAGCTGATGCTTCAGAACTGTTGATAACATCCTCCAATTTGCATACAACTCATTTATTCTCACTTCTAAAAATTTTTTGCAACAATGAAATAGAACCTGCAGATCTTTATCGGACCCTATCACAAACGTATCATATTTCAGATCGATTGATACAATGACAATCAAGATCTTGTAAAACAATTTCTCCATTCGCTTTGATCCACACACCCCAACTTTTTATAATATACTGATTTACAGATTTAAGAAATTATTCAATGAACGGATAAAAATATTCAAAAGCTCTTTTTCAATAAATTTTACATCATCTATTTTGTTTTATGATTCTTTTTTCACATGTAGTGTATAAGTACTAAAAATTTATTCACATTAGATATTAAGATTTTGTCATTTTGCTTTATAATTACGTTCAACTAGTACTTATAGTGAAAAAATCATATCTTCATAATCCACACTACCCTTGGACGTGTTTTACGTCATCTAGTTTAAGCATAATCTGCTGTGGGTCATAGCGTTTCCTCAGCTGTAGTTGTGCATAATTCTTTTTCTTCTACCGCAGTTTATCCTTAGCTCAGAAACACTCATAATTTGCTACTAGAGCTGGCAATGGGTAGGATAGGGTAGGGTTTGGATCTTACCCTAATTCTACCCGTGGGTTAAAAATTTCATTAAAAAACTCTATTCTACCCGTATCTTAAAGTTCTAAACCCTATCCTACCCTACCCTATCCGCAGAAATATCAAATTTTTTTAAAGTAAATATAAAATTCAATCATTTCAAATTTTATACATATTAATAACATAAAAAATAAAAAACTAATACTTTAAATTACTAAATTAACTAACTAGTTTAGTAGTTGTTCACTTATTGTAAGTCATTACATAAAAGAGATTGTAGGTTAAATGCTCACTTTCTTCACTATATACCTAATTTTTATAAAATGTGTATTATATATAAGGTGCGGATAGGGTATAGGATAGAGTACGCCCCTAAACCCGTACCCTATCTTATTCGCAGCGGGTCGGATGGTCTATCCTACCTGAAAATTTAAATAAATTAGATAGGATAGTAATATAAATTGTTCGAAAATATTCCAATTGTGTAATTAATTTGATCTCCATATATGTTATGCACGTGAATTACCCAAAATTCTATAACCCCAATGAAGTAAGTTGAATCTTAAAAACGGGTTTCAGTTGCACATCTATGAAGCTGAAGGGTGAAAAGTAATTGGACCTGTATCTTTTAAGAATTTGGTTTTATAATTAATTTGTTACACTTTAGGTGTATTATTTTTGGATTTTATAAATGTTCAGTTTAGCGTCACATTGAATAAAGCGCCATAATATTAAGAATGTCGGTTGACAAAAAAATTATTTATGTGCAAATAATATAAAAATATCTGGGAATTACTATTATAATAAATAGATAATAATAAATATAACAAATATATAATAATAAATTTTACGTACATAAAATTATAGATCTTTAATTAAATAATTAAATAATTGAATAAAATAATTTTAAATATTTTTAATAGTCTTGATTATTAAATGTATCAGTTCAAAAAACATTTCACTAGCCATCTGATCTAAAACGCTCTAAGAAACATGTAATTAATTATTTTTTCATGACATACATTACTCAAAAAATATTTGAAAGGCAATAAAAATTAAGCAAAAGTTATTTATTTTATATTTATTAATTATTATTTAAATAATACATAATATTAATGTAATAAATATTGTAATAATTAATTATTGTTAAATAAAATAAGTTTTAGTTTTTTTTTTTAACATTACTGTTAAATAAAGTAATTGATTTAAGTTGATCAAGTAGTTAATTTATTTTTTTGCTTAAACAAGCATCAAATTTAAATCCTAACTTACGTATGCAATAATTCATTAGTTATTGATAAACTTTTAAATAAAACTACACAGACAAATTAATCATAGACTTATTAAACAGAAAAATACTATGAACAAAAAAAAAATTAAATAAAATAATTTTAAATGATTGTCTTTCTTTCACCATTGATTTCTCCTGTTCTTTTCACTAATTAACCACAACACTCTCATAATCTCATGATCCCCCACTTCTATATAAAGAGAACACATAGCACCACTTGAGGTCACCAAATTCAAGCTTTCAACACTCCAAAACACACTTAGCTTTTATTTCACATACATCACCACTTCCTCTTTGTTCATATTACAACTAATGGCAAGCCTCAAGTTTGCATTTGTGATGCTTGTGTGCATAGCCATGGTGGGAGCACCAATGGTGAATGCCCTATCATGTGGCCAAGTGAACAGTGCCCTAGCACCATGCATCCCTTTCCTCACAAACCGTGGAGCTCCTTCTCAGCCTTGTTGTAGCGGAGTTAGAGGCCTTCTCGGTGCTGCAAAAACCACCGCGGACCGCCAGGCCGCCTGTAACTGCCTCAAAGCCGCTGCCGGTTCCCTTCGTGGCCTCAACCAAGGCAACGCCGCCGCCCTCCCTGGAAGATGCGGTGTCAGCATTCCTTACAAGATCAGCACCTCCACCAACTGTGCTACGTATGTTTCTAACTTTCACTTTTTTTTTTTTAATAGCAGGCCAGTATTTTTATTGAAATTTGTCCAACATTTAACTATAAAAAAATGAATAATCTTATACTATTAAATATCATCTCACACTAATAAAGATATTGATGATGATTAATTAATAGTTACACATTATAAATTCTATTGGCCCTAACACTTCTCTATTTTTATTTTTGGTTTTCCAAGACTAATGCAATATTCAATAATTAGTATTAATGTTAACCCTTTAAGTCTTACCCGTCGACAATTTTTAGTAATTTTAGTTAGGATTTAATCAATGCAAATACTAAATTATTTTTAATAAATAAATTTTAATAAATATAAGTATACATTATCTTGATTCAAATATATCATAATTTTGCCCGTGGATTATTTATTTAAGGACAAATAGTTAGCCACCGATGCGCTCTTCTCTTCTATTCTAATTTTGCTATATCATGCTTATAATAAGTGTATTAATATTTTTTATAATATGTCTAATCCTTTTAATAAAAAATTGGATTATATAATTACCTACTGGTTTTTTTCTCGAATTTTTAATCAGGTTTCATTATAGTTTGAAAGTTTATTTGTAATTAAATTTTTGTATTAGATAAAATTTTTAATTAAGTTCTCTTTAATTTTTTGTTAAAAAAAGTATAATATTTTTGGAATATTTTTTTATTGTTACTCATTGTTATGCTGTTACAATATGTTTATTTTAGGATTTTCTCACTATGAAAACTAATTTGAAGATGTTAATAAACATATATATTCAAGAAAAAATAAATCAACTATATATTATTTTGGCCATGTAAAATTAAATATCTTAATTCATTTTTTTTATATATGTTGCCATGTTACAGCATTAAGTTCTGAGGAGATCAGAGGAAGATGAAGAAGGTGGCTCTAGCCAGCACTGGACACAACAAGTAGTTATGTGAAAGCAGCTTATATTAATTATTAATTAATGAGAATAAACATGAGGGTGATGATGAGGGCTATATATATACTTATATATATATATGCCCCTCTCCTCTTGTAGTCTTTGTATGAGGTGGAAATGGATTCTCTTATTTCTTTTCTTTTTTTTTTTTGTTATGCATATGGAGTTGTTACTTGTTTCAACTTCCAACTACCTATAGCAATCAATGAAGCTGCTTTTATTTGGTTAATTAAGTCTCCTCGGCTCTCTACCTCTCTTCCCTATTTTTGAGTTCATGACAATTATTAATCACATATATATACTGAGAAGTGTTAAGCAAACAAAACTCATTAACAATAAAAAAAAATATTTTAAATAACACTCTCATTTAAAAGAGTAGTGTGCTATCATATTCCATAATAACCTAATGTTTTTTTTATTTATATTCTTTTCTATTGACTTTTATAGCTATAACTATTCAATTTTTTCAAATGAAAATCATAATTTTCAAAGCACAACCAACATAAAACATTTTAAAATATCAAAATCAAACATTACAAATCTTGAAAGTATACATTCATAACACAAATTCAGCTATATTTAGTAAAAGATAAAATTAATTATGTTTTCAAGAGACGCGATGCATTAATATGAATAGTTGTCGGTGGAAAAAACTGCAGCTAACAAGTCAAACGAACTATATTGATTTAGAAAAAAAAGACATGAATGATGATAGTGATAATGAGGGATAGATGGAGAACAAAAAAAAAAAAAAAAGAAAAAAGTATTATTTTTAATTTTTTTAGTATTTATTCTTTCAGTTTTATTGTATTTTTATTTTTTCAGTCACCAAATAAAAATTGTATTTTTATTTTTTCAGTTCTTATTATTAATTTAAATTTCTATGTGCCTAAAATTAATAACATACACTTATTTATTGTTTCTATTTAGATTTTGAATTACATTTTCTTTTGTGTTTGTATGCTTTTTTTTTTATCTATAACCTTTATAAATTCAATTATAAAAAGGATTGTACACTTGTACATGATTTGGTTAATTTAAAAGTTAAACTTATTTTTTAGTTAACCAAAAATTTAATTTTGGTTAATGAACTAAATTGATTTATATGATAAATCTAGTTATTAATTAGTTATAAAATTTAAAAATCGATTTTAATCGGTTATAAAAATAAAAATCAGTTTTAAAAAAATCACTGATTTTTTAATAGAAAAATTAGTTTTTAGAAAAATAAAACAGGTTTTTGGACAAAAATCCGATTTTCTAAAAAACTATTATTTGAAAATTAAATTTTTAATCTAAAAAATTAAAATTAAAATTTAGTTTTGATTTTAGTTAATCGGTTAAAAATTAATTTTTTAAATTTGGTTTTGGTTAACCAATTTAAAAAATATGAATATAATTTTTAAAATGGTTTTGTTAAATTGGTTAATCAAAATGTGATTATACTTTTTTAACTAATTAACCACATTTTAATTTTTTAATATACACCTCTTAGAAACACTTTGTTTTGGTTTAATTTATACATAATATTGTATTATTTGATCATTTAAATGGATGATGTATATATGAAATTATAGATATTATAAATATTATATATATAAAATTATAAATGTTATACATACTTAAATACATGTGTAATAATTATGGATATTATAAATAGGTAAATAGGATGATGGACAACCTCTTTATGATACAAGTTCAAGAGTTGTTAAAATCTTTGGTTAAAGCGGTGAATGAATAGTTCTCTCCATCAAAAAACGTCTTGTAAGGGTACTATTAAAATTCATTTTTTTCTAAAAAAATATTAATTGTATATAAAGAAAAAGTATAAAGAATCAAATATCTAACCAGTAAAAAATTGAATAATTCAATTAATAATTATTAATTTTAAATTATTTTTCAAATTCAAAATTTGGTTTCCTAGCCGGAATTGAAACAATAATTATGAGATATACATCCTTTGAACTAACTATTTCTGTAATATTGAAAACCGGACTCAAATATATGTAAAGTCTTAAGAATCCAATTTAATTTGATGATTGAAAGTTATTTTTGTATTCTAAAATGGGCCATGTAACAAGTGTGAATTTAACCAATTTGGGTTAGTCGAGTAGTCAGCTTATTGGTCTGCTTAAGTGAGTGTCGAGAGTTCGAACAAATCCTTAAATGGAGCTCTAATTCGCGATGGATTAGTTCTTGGCCTATTGAGTTGGAAGATACTGTCGACGACAAAAAAAAAGTGTGAATTCCAGCCCAGACAGTTTTATTTTATTTCTGTTTGTATAAGAAAAAACGCTACCCTTCTTTTCTATTTTCATTAACATTATCATTTTCAAAGATTGAGATGTCATATACTTGCCCCAAGAATAACTATGATTAGGCAGTTAACTATCATCTCAAATATGAATCCTTTTGAAGAAGTTTCTTTTTGATCAATTATGTGAGATCAATGACAACAGAGATGGAACTCCAGAGACATAATTAAGAGATGCTCTCATAGTCATGGCTACCACTTCATGTTCAAATCTGCAAGCCATGAGACATTGGGAACAGAAGCTTTAGAGACTGATGTGGATTCATGAAGTTGAAGACAGGGAAGGAAGTGTTTCATGAGCATGAGATACAGAAGATGAAATTTGAGAAGAGCAAGTGTTGTTAATTTGAGCTTAATAAACATTCCGCCACTTCATAATAGCAGCTTATTTAACTCTGTTCATGAGCAATGGATTATGCATTCTCAATATTAGTCTTTATTTGAAAGGAATAACGGATACACAATGAATATAGCAGCTTATTTAACTCTAATTGGTGCTGCTCAAGATTTGAGATTTCAATTTTTGTCCTTCACATGAGAGAAGGTACATATACTCTGCTTAACCTTAGCATTTGCATGCTAATCTATTGATATTGTTTTTGAAATACTTAAAAGCCCAAATGCTAACTTGCTCATAGGTTGTGTAGCCATGAATGCACCGATGGAATAAGCTTATCCGCACTTCTAAGAAACAAAGCTTTAGATGTGGCTTGTGTTATTAGCTCTCATTTTTTACTTGAATTCATCCTTTGCACTGTGATGTTTGACTTAGAGTTGAGATTATGATTACCTGTCATAATCGTGGAACATAAATTAGTAGAATCTAGAATTACTTAGTAGGATTGGGACACAAAGTTGAAGTTGATCTCCTTGCTCCATGTTAGCTTCTTCACCACAGTAGGATGTCACTACATCAATTCCTTAAGATAGCGACGGTTATTTTGCGGCAGTTTTGTGAAATCGCCGCGAAAAGACAAACTGTGACACATATAGCGGCGGTTAGAGGTTAGGGCTGCAATCAGGCCGACATTTAGCGGCGATTTTGTTAAAACCGCCGCTATATTGCTGTCAGGTTTACATTTAGCGGCGGTTTAAAGAAAATTGCCGCTATATTGCCGATCCGGTTTGCATTTCGTGGCGTCTTTTCGAAAACCGCCGTGATATGTCCGCAGGTGACTTCTTGTTAGGTATTTTGCGGCGGTTACGTTTAAACCGCCGCAAAATGCGTGTTACCATATATTGCATTGTTCTCTTTAGAAATAACCATCTGGGTATAATCTAGTTAAGTGAAAACTACTATCTGAAGCTACATATGTTTAAATTATTGTTACTTAAACTCGTAACACTTTTTCTACATTCGTTTTACGATAAAAAATTCACAAGTTACTTGTAACCTTTATAAGTTAACTCATGTGAACAAATTTACCGTTAAGATTTTCTTGATTACGTTATTGGCATTTAAAAATTACATTCAATCATGGATGTAAAAGAAGAAAATAAAATCAAACTCTGATATTTATGAAGTTAAAATAAAGTTCTAGAGAGCATAAATCAAAGTTACTCCTCTTTGAAGTTATGCCTTACTAAACCTAAAACAAGAATAAACATGTACAACTGCGACCTAAATCATTAAACTAAGGAAATCAGCGTAACTGTTATAATAAAAGATCAAAATTTCTCTCCAACATCGTATTGACCTGGCGAAAAATACTCTGTTATGAATCTATGGGCTTCACATTTCAGAGGATCTGATATTTCATCTCCATACCATGGCATCTTATTCAGATCAATGCACATTTTCTTAACATGTATATCATCTTGTTTATCTTGTTGGTCTTCTAAAGTTTCATCCTCTTCATCCGGAACCTTATTCAGATCAAACTGCATGGATCTATCGATTGCGACAGAGGATACATCATCTAAAATGTTTTCTGAATCAGACTCTTCTCTGTCTAGACTGTCAGAAATTATTTCTCCAGAATATTCAGGTACAATTGAAAATATCAACATGCACATAACAGAATGAGTATACATAGAAGGAATTGAGAACTTTGGAGTCATTAAATACTGACATAGAAAAATAACCAAACTACAAGATGCTAAGACAATTTTAAAACTAAACACAACTTTTCGACAATTACCATCACCCTTGTTTGTAGTTTGGGCAATTTTCTTAAACAGAAGCTCTGTAGCAATTGTTGTGCTTGCAGAGGATGACGAAAAGTCCTCATTTTTTATCGATCCTGTTCCACCGTCATGTTATGTTCACTATTGTTTTCAAAACGTATCACTAGTGAAATTATATTGCGTAATACATAGCAAGATTATAAAAAATGCAACCCTAAGAAAAACAACAACTGTGGAAGGAATAAAGATTTAACGTAAACTAACTTTTCCGTATTAAAATCGTTGAAAGAACCAAAAAGTCTGCTTTTACTCATGAGAATTCACAATAACACAAATATTTAACTGAAAAAAAAACTACACAAGTATAAAGTAACCAAAGAAAACAACGTACAACACTGAGTTTATTTAACTTAGTTTATGACAGAAAGATCATTTTTAAATTACATTAAAATGCTTCATACAAAGCATTACGCGACATCATCGAAATTCTCTGAGGGATTTTCTATGAGGTCTTCCATATCTTCCTCCCTTGTCAACAGTAAATCTCCAATGTCACCTTCCGCTGACATGTTCAACCCTGGTTGTGGAGAAAAACCAACTTCAGCTTATTCATTCTCTTCTCCCATGTCATACAAATCCCTTGGTTTCACATGAACTACAACACTCCATTCCTTAGCTACTTCATCCTCCACATAGTATACAAGTTGAGCTTCTGATGCCAATATGTACGGTTCATCTTCTTCACGATTATCAGTGTGTATTGGACGAGAGAAATTAACGCTGGTAAGCCCCAAATGGTATTGTTTGATGCCTCTACTGGTAGTGGTATCAGCCCAAACACATTTGAACAATACCACTGTGAAGGAACAGCTGTAATTCAATTCAATTATGTCTACAATTTTTTCGTAATACGGAACACCACCAACAACCACTCTATTGTCACGCGTGCTTGCATAACTTCTTGTATTAGATGATACATATACTCCACTATTTTGTGTTTTTATCCCATTTTCCTTTGTTAAAGTTCTAAACTTGTACCCGTTAACATTGTACACCCCAAAACGTCTGGCCTGAATCATAGGACCGCACGCAAGCAACTGCAGGTCTTTCGATTGAAGCATACTTTCCATAAGAACCTGGAACCACATAACATTCATGCTTTATTTTAAAATCGGTTTTCATATAGTACTAATTCCAGGCTAAAAAACATTGGTCAGGTTAGTATTCTGTCAACCTGATGATTGAACCACCGAGAAAATTCTGCATGGACGACACTATCTATCTTAGCTTGCGACCTTGTCTGATGACGCAAGCTTCGCTTTGTCTTTTTCCTAAATGTACTTTATTGGAGAGAAGAAAATTAGTCCAACTAGTCACTGGGAGAAAAGAGTTATATTGGTGTTTTAGAAATACATGCATATACTTACTCAAGGAACGAAACTACGGCATCGCAATTGACTAGCACATGACGATGAGCTTGATGTTTTTTCATTGGAGTGAGTTCGAAATGCGAAATAGCCCCTAATGCTTTTCCAATAGCTGGGAACATACTTTCCCCTGAATTATGAAGAACGTCGATGGGCTCATCATCAACTCGCCCTGGTCGGTTGATTCTAGTCTCAATATTATCTAAATACCTAGAACAGAAAGTCAGGATTTCCTCAGATAAATAGCCTTCTGCAATTGAGCCTTCCGGTTGTGCCCGATTACGAACATATTGCTTCAGACGTCCTAAATACCTTTTATATAAATACAATAACACGCTCAGTATATACACAATTAATTGATGTGAATGTACTAAAGGGGTTTATCAGCAAGCTAACCTTCCTATTGGATACATCCACCTATAATGTCTGCATTATTATGAAAGAAGATCAATGAGAAACCTTGTTTCCTTGTTCGCGTGGTTGGAGCTCGTTTATTAGGTAAGCTTCTTCTTCGTCATCTTCATCTTCTTCTTCACTCTATATTCATCAGAAAAGGGTTTTAGCTTTCTGACGGAAAACAAAAGGGTCTAACTTTTTTAACAAAGGTCTTTCCGAAACCCATGTTGTGAAAGTTGGCTCCTTTGTGTGAGAAAGTTTCCTCTATTTTTTTTATTAGTGTATATACATATATTTTAGAAATGGTGATTTGTTGTGCTTCTCATTTAAGCTATGATGAACTATTTTAAAATGGATATTAAATATAATGAAAAAAAAATAGCAAAAAGTCAAAATTTGAAGTAAATGTCGGTCCATATTCAATTAGCAATTTTTTTGCACCAGAATTTACACACAGTTTGTGGACTTTTTTTAAATATTGTTAGTCAGAATTTGAAAGAGATGAAATAAAAATGTAGAAAATCTTTTTGTGTTTTTTTTTTTTAAATTTATGTGTTTATCATCAAAGAGAAGAAATAAAAATGTAGAATTTTTGTTTTTATTCACAAATTTCTGTGTTTTTTTTTTCAAAAATTTCTATAGTGTTTTTTCAAATGTTTATTATAAGAAAACTTGCTCCCACAAATATAACAAAATAAAAAATAAAAATTTCAGTAACAAAAGCATAGAAATTTGTGAAATTGAATATAAAATACTTACATAGAGAAAATAAAAAACACAAAATTTTTTAACTATGAAATACAAAATATTTTACTACACAACACAGAAACTTATTTTTTTTATTGTGTTTTTTTCTTTTTCTTCTTCTTTTTTTTTTGCTTTGGTTTTTTCTGTTTTGTATTTTTTGTTTTTTCTCTTGTTGTTTTTGGTTTTTTTTAGTGAGACAGATAAGAAAATAAGAGAAACAGAACAAAAATAAAAAAAATGAAAAAGAAGGAAAAAGAAGACATAGAGGTTACATGTTGAAGAAAAGAGAAATAAAGGGATTCGAAGCTTCTGATTGCACTTAGTTATATAGTTAGTTAGTTATAAAATTAACTTGGTCACATATTATTTTTAATTGTTAAATTATATGTCAGCAAACGTTTTAATTAAAAACATATAATAATTTTGATGAAAGTTGGCAAAGATATCATTATTATTCATAATTACAATTCAACGATTAAATAGATACAATTTTTATTGATATTTTTGTGGCTAGGATGAAGGAAGGAAAAAACTAAAAGCTTGGATTAATAAAATTGGTTAAACAGAATTATGAATTATGTATTTGTGAAGGAGGTTTAGGAGTTTTAGAAGGAGATAGAAAAAAAAAGAAAAATACACCTGTTAATTGTGAGAACAAACGTGGGGGTGGCTTAAGAGTGAAAGTCTTCAGTTTTTTAGATTAGCCCTTCATTTTAATTTTAATGTTAATGCTGAGTTGTTTAAGACTTAAGACTCCAATAATCCATATATGCTGTAGTAAGTAGTTTATAAAAATATTAACAAAACAAATGTTAATGCTCTGATTTCTTTTGGTCATCTTAGATATATTCATTTGTTAATTGTTATGTTATTAATAGATCACGCTTTAAGATACGGAAAGATAGAATGACCAACTATCATATATTTCCAAATTTGATTTGTGATTTAGTCTATTGGTTCACGTTAGATAGCTAATTAGCAATGTATTGATCACTTATTTATCAATTAAAAATTGCTCAAATTATCGTATCTATTTTTTAGTTTTTTGCCATATACCAGCAACTACTTTTGCTCTTATGTCAATATTACTACTTGTCGTATATTTGATTTTTTCATGTATATATACAGTTATAAACTTTTTTTTTAATAATCAAATTAAACTACTAAAAATGTGAAGAAAGTACACAGAAATATATCATATCATCCAAACATTATATAAATAAATAGTTTAATATATGTCTGAAGTATATTATCTAACTTTAATTCTTATTCTCATAAACCACTAATTAAATTAACCCGTCCTAGGAAGATTACTTCTTAGTTCTTACAACTTTGATCAAAACATACATTTAAGAGTTGGAAACAAATCTTTTGATCCCCACACTAGATGAATTGCCATAGAAGAAAGTACAAACCCAATGTATGTCCAAACACATATACATGTATTGCGGAGATTGACTGAAGACTGATTAAACACATATACATTTTTCTTTTTATTTTATTAAGTTTGATTAATTTTGGTTAATTAATTGATTAATTTTCAAGTTCTTTGTGATTTAAGACCAAGAGAATTATACTAAGAAAAATCAGCTACTAAGAATAAGGGTTAGGATAGTTAGAAGCTCAATCAGTTATTATATATAAATTGAAATTATGAAGCTGTATTCGTTGAGTTTGTGTTGTTGGATTTGTGCTTGATTATGTTGTCGCGAATGTTTAATTGATCTTCTGAATATGTGATTTTATATTGTGATGATTGAATGCTAATCAAATACTTGGGCTGAGATTAAATGATGAAAAGTGATAAGAGAACCAAGGATATGAAAGATTAAGCTTAGGGATAGTTGAGAATCAATAAAATACACCAAAATTGTTTCTGCAGAATTAAGCTTAAATGAAGAGAACATGGGCCTTTGAATGAAATGAAACTAATTTTTCTTGAAACTCTAAGAAGTCTAGTTGGTTGCATAAAAATTTTAGAATTGTTAGAGCTATGGACTGAGAGGTACGAATTTTTGAAAAATGGTGCCTTGTCCAGAAAGAAACTGAATTATGGTTTGAAATTTGAATTTCTAAAAACCAATTTTTAGAAGTGAATTTTTTGTTAAAATATCTGGTTTGAAAATTGAATTTTTAAAAAGTAGTTTTGGTCTATTTTTTTTATATCATATATATAAAAAAATTATATATCAATATGCCATTCTACTTATCATATATACAGTCATATTAATCAAATCAAGCCTTTCATTAAAAACATGTGTTAAGTAGATTGTTTATGTAATTTTCCTTATCTTCTTTCATTATTTTAGACTAATCATTACTTTATTATGCGTATTTTCCTTTCTCCTCTTCAAGTATTATATTTACAGATAAGTGTAACTCCCATGATGTTTTTGTTTTCTTTCTTGAAAATAAATGAAGGATCTGAACATCATTTTGGATACCAAGAAACAAATAAAAAGGCCTCGTTCGGGAATCCAACAGTCTCCCTTATTCTCCCACAGCCGCTGCTGTTCTTCCCTTTCTCCTGCCGACTATCGTGTGTTTTTTGTCTCTACACCGTTCCTTCATTGGTTTGTATTCTTGTCTTTTTTGTTCATGTCTTTATTTTTTTTATACTTTTCATTGTTCGCCATCCCCATTTGACTGAATTTAGTTGCTTTTGTTTCGTTCCTTCTGTATTTTTTTTATTGGAGTGCATATGTTAATTCTAGGTTTATTTTGTTAGTTGTTGCTGCTGCTATGTTATGGCTTATGAGATAAGAACTTCTTGATATGGTTTATTAATTGTCGTTGAAGTTATGTTATCAACTAATTAATTTGGTATGGTTGCTGCTTATACTGTAAGGAAGGTGTTATTAATGTGAGTTTGACCTTGGTTGATGGATTTGGATTATTTGTGCATTCTTGATTTAAATTCTACTCTCCTTTTTTATCGCCAAATATAAGTAAGGTAAGTAGGGAGCAGGAAAGAGTTTCAGTGCAAGATTCATTATGGAACCCACCTCTACATAACAACTCACCTTTCTATTTATTGTAATATTATACCATACCACTATGATTTGTTTATATATTCGAATATTGAATATCCAATTTAGTATAACCGTTGCAGTTTGTCAAGTTTGATTATTGGCCTTTGATAATAAATAATTTTACACTTATACAAGTTGTTTTACTTATCGGGTCAAGAATTAAATTGATATACACATTTTTAATTATGACACATTCAAATTTATTGAGAAACCAGTTATTAATCCTATTAAATAGTAATACTTCAACTAATATTAAAACTAATTAATATTTTTTATTTTAAACTTATTTAATTAGACTTAGTTGATTATGATGTTAATTTATTTTAAAAAAATAAATTCTAATATTCTATCAGTCTATGATGTATCATGTAATGTGCCTTATAGTGTTCCATATAGATTTCATAATTTTTTATTCCCTATTTTTGGGGTATAATTTGTATTCTCTATTTGCTTTAAGTGTTTTTGTACGCTATGCTTGTCATTTGTCTACTAATATTGTTTTCTATACAAGTTTGTAAGGATGCCTAGGAAACCAAGGTACAACATTATACGGGAACTCCCAAAAGATGCCGGAACTAATGCCGGTACTGAAGAGACAACGGTTAGTGTTTGTTGTTAACTTTTCTTGACGTAACCTTGTGTGAAAATTATATGTCCTTCAATTGACTCATCAAACCGCATTAATTTTTCTCCCGGCAAAATTATTAGTTTATGAAATAAAATATTTCTCAATATTAATTCGTTCTCTAAGATATAATTCTAAATGGTTTCACATTGCGTTAAGGTTGGGACCACGACTAGAGGAGCTCAGACATCACGGGAGGAACCACGTGATAGGGTTCTTCCGATATCATCCTCAGCTAATAGAGCTCCGGCAATCCGTATGAATGAACCATTTTGTGCACCGTGCATCGATCATAGGAATGCACAGTTGAGTACTGCTGATGACCCTCAAACTCCAACAGACAACATAGAGACTCGGCATCGCGCGGAAGTGCCTGATCATGAATTAGGGGATAAGGATTACGATCCAGAGGCGGATGAAGTTTCGTTGTTTAATGACCACATCGACGACTTGTTTGCTGCCCAAGAAGTCGAAGGTCAGCATAACAACAAGAAAGCCAAAGATACAGATTTCTGGAAAGTTACTGTTATTGGTAAACATTTTTTTCCTCCCATTTTCGTAAACAGTTATCTTTATAGTCCTTTACTTCTATTTTTCTTTTGTGCAATGATTAGAGAGTAATTTTGTTTTCCATACACTTCTTAGAGGACGGTGTGAGAAAAGTTTCTAAGCTGAGCATGAAGGAGGCTATAGCCCTCCCTTCCAATACAAAGATAGTACTCCTGTTTAACAGTGAGCTGCAACCGATTGGTCAGGCGGTAAGATTACTGAGTGGTTTCATAGGGAGTTTGGGTGCGGATTATTCCCAATTCCCCATACACTTAGAAAGTTGGAAGCTGGTGAGCAAAGCAAAGAGGGATCATGCGTACGACATGCTTAAGGTAGAACATTAAGCTTCTACAATTTAAGCAATTTTAGTTTTCGATTTTTTTTAGGTCTTTTGCATGGGTAAATTATATGGTTAGTAAAATTTTCATATTGTGTTTTTCACATCATCATTTAAACACTTCTCATTTATACGTAATTGTGACTGCTTATACTGGATTTGAGGGTCATACTTTAACAATTTAAATTAGCCTGTAATGGTTGTGGCATGTCTTAAATATATCAATCTTATGCTTGTTTGTTGGTCTTCGTTAATGATAATGTAAACTAATTGCAGCAGGTTTTTTACTATGAGGACGATGCCGGAGGAAAAATAAAGCATGATATTTTGAAGAGGATAGGAAAGAACTGGAAGGATTCAAGGCACCACTTGTTTCATAGGTGTTACAAACAAATAAGGACTTATAAGAAAAATCTTCAGCATCACCCGAAAGGAATAGACAAAAATGATTGGAAAAAGTTCGTTGACTATCGCTTGAATGAAGAAACACAGGTAAGCCTTGGTATATTTTATCATTTCCACATAAAAAAACATGTGTATACATAGTAATTTCCTTACATTTTATATTCATCATATCTTTCTCATTTGTATTTGTTTTGTTATTTGTTCATAGAAAAAGTGTAAACAGAACACTTTAAATCGGAGCAAGCAACTTTACACACATATTGGGGCTCCAAAACCTTGGCAAGAAAAAAAGACGAAGTGGTAATAAGTCATCATTTGCATTAAGATTTTGATTAAGCTTCTTGAAAAATGTTGTTGTTTACTAAATTGTGTCAATATCAACGATATAGGAGAGAGAGTAAGGAAGGCCCGTTGGTAGAGGAGAGTTGTTTATCATGACTCATAAAAAAAAAGATGGCTCGTATATCCACCCCGATGCACGTGTTGTTAGTGTAAGTCATGTTTGAAAATTTGAAGCAATATATAGCTTATTGTATATATCGTGCTACTGTTAACTTCTTCCTTTTCAATGTTGTATATTTGTAGGAAGCAATTGCGAATGTTGAGAGGCAGGATGGATCCTCTAAGCACCTTTCACAGAATGACTCGCTAGCACAAGTTCTCGGAAAGGAGCACCCAGGACGAGTTCGTGCCCTAGGTGCTGGACCATGTCCCACCCAAGTCTTTGGTAACGCTGCTGGACAACCGTCGGGTTCTGCAGAGTCCAACGCAGAGGATAAGAGGATGATTGCAGAATTGACGGCTAAGCTAGAAGAAAAGCAGGCGAAGAGATAGTCAATACATAAGGTATTGGGATATGTAGTCCAACAGTTAAGAGGCAATTTGCCAGTTGAGATTGCTGAAGAGCTGGCTTTTGTGGGCGGTACACCGGACTCGTCATGCGCAGGGCCATTTTCATCTGGAAATCACGACCCGCAACAAAAATTTTGAATTTCAATTAATGGTCTTGGATACCTTTTACATTTAAGTTGGTTTAGTACGTTAGGCTTATTTTATCCAACTTGAGCATTCTTACTTTATTTTGGATGATATTATGACAATTTCGTTATATATGTTATGTTTGCATATGTTTAATTTGGTTTGTTATGTTAATTGAGCTGTTTTACTTGGTTTAAATTTGTTTAAATTAGTCAAAAAGTAAAAAAATTAAAGTTTAATAAACATTCTTTGTCAAAATAGGCAAAATAATAGAAAATCTAAAATTTTAATGGAAAATTTGAATTTGGCGGCGGTTTTGAAACCGCCGCAAAACTATAAACTTTTTTCTTCCTCCGACATTTAGCGGCGGTTTCTAACCGCCACAAATTCAGTAATAGCAAATTGCATTTTGCGGCGGTTATTCCAGCGGTTGACTAAAACCGCCGCAATCCGTTTTGCCGCGCCCTATCTTCCGGCGTTTTCAAGAACCGCCGCGAAATATTTTGCAGCAGTTCAAAACCGTCGCTAAACTGCTCCAGGAACCGCCGCTAAATGACATTTTTGTTGTAGTGTGTATCTACTAGAGACTCTAATATTCAAATCAATAATAATTTAAGAGGTAAAAGAATTAGGGTGAGATAAAATACTTTTTAACATATGTTAACCACTTTATTTATTTATAGTGTTTTAAAAGAAAAATTTAGGAAGGATTTAAATAAGTCCACGTGGGATAGACACAAAATCCTACATAAATATAATCTAAATTATGTTTTTTATAAACTAACATGTCTCAAAAAAATCATTTTTGGGTCAGGCAGACCCAATATGGAAGTTAGACCATAACATCGCTCCCACTCGGGAACCTATCTATTCTTTAATGTCTATCTTTCATAGTCAAGTATATGCTACAACTATGTTCACACGCATTCAAGTTATATGCTACCTGTGGAAATTTATTCTATTTTTATGTTTCACGAAATATACTACCTGTAACTAAGTTGGGTTGATCTAATAATTAGTTCACTAATTCACTTAAAAGTATTGGAGTTTGTACATAAAATTTAGTATCACAATAGATTATTCTTTAGTCTATCAGATTGAAGAATTTCATAAAAGACCAAAAAAAAAGAAATATGCTGCCAGTATTAATATTTTGTCATGGTCCACAACTCTTTTTAAGCAGTAATATTAGATAAACAAAAAAAACAAGCAGAACTTACTTTATTTAGTATTTATTAATTATCGTAATAATTAATTAATATTAAATAAAATAAATTATGATTATTTTTAACTAATTTTCTTTGATTACCAAACATTTTTGTTTCTTTAAGTACCCTGTATAGTTTGTACTTTGTACAAATGAGCACCATGCGTAAGTCATTCTTTAATTAATGATTTTAAAATGTAGATAATTATTTTTGGATACTCATTAACAAAATATTTCCTAATAAGTTTAAAGCTTTCCTAATGCAAAGTTCGTCCTTTTCTTTTTTTGTTTTGACCCAAAAAAATGGATCATAGCTTAATAAGAAAGAAGATCAAAACAGAAAAAAGTTAGCTACGTGAGTAAAGTACATAAATTAAATTAAAGAGGAGTGTTAGAGGTCAGCAGATTTTGTGAGTTGTAACTATTAATTAGCTATTAATAATGTATTTAATGGTGTAAAATTTCATCTAATAATAGAGAATCATTCATTTTTGTTTTATTGGTTAACCAAATTTTAACAAATCTACTTGCCCCTAGACTTTTCCTAAATTAAATACAGATCAGACCATGGGTTACATGGTTAACGTGGTTCGGCCAGAAATAAAATAAAATAAAATAATTTAGTTAATTTAATTTAGTCATTATCTTATGATACCGAAGTTTTGAACTTTTTAAGAACCCATATATAGGAGTTATTATTAGGACAAAACTGAGGTTGGTAATAATATAAGGAAATAAAACCAGATCATATGATCTCAAGTGATTTATAGTAAATACGGGAAATCAAGTTAGTCCTTTAATAATATATTTTGTTCTGTGGAGATTATTTTTATTTTAATATTAAAATAGTTCGCGTGTATTAATAAAGATAAAAACATCTATGCCTAACATAATACATTAAAAAGCACTCACTTCTTCTTTCCTAAAATTCTTGATGTCTTGCTCCATCACCACTACTCATATGCATGTAGTTTCATGTGCTCAAATGTTAGTGTCAATTTCTACATTTTTTCATTCTAAAATGTGTACCTGTGTGTACTGTGTAATGTACGTTATTGAAAACGTATATATCAACAAAATTCATATGTACAAGGAAAAATTCTTATTACTACATAAATATATTTACACTAGTACTACGTGTTTTCTATTAATGCTTTTATTTATTTGATTGTTATAATTTTAACCATTTCCGCACACTAAATGACCTAAATTGAGAAGAAAGAGTGGTTAAAAGAATGGATATTCCCTCTATTTCAAAATAATTATTGTTTTAATTTTCTTTTATATATTAAAACAATTAATATATCTAAACCTATTTTATATTTAATAAATTTATATACCCAAAAAAAACAAAGATAAAACGGTAATTGTTTTAAAACAAATAGAATAATTAGTAAAGCATTTTTTAGATTATGAAGTTACATAAAAGATACTAAAGCATCTAAGACAATTTAATTTAGAGAAAATTTTAAAATCCAACATTGCAGAGGCAATATTGTAATTGATATTTAACACAGAAAAAAACTAATATTTTTAAAAGTAAAAACATTTAAAACTCAATTAGAAGAAATATCCAAATTTTAAATTTTAAAAAAATTATCTTTAAAGGACTTCATAATAAATTTGTTTAACAATTTATTATAATATTAGCTAAAATTGACTCTTATAGTATTAGTTTCTTATTAACAATAATTTATGCATAGTCTTACTTCTCATCATAAATTCATGATATTTAATTTGATTTAAGTTCTTAGGCTCAGTAAATTAAGGTGATTTTCCCATGTTCAAAATAACTCGTGATTTTCAATATCATGCAAGTTTAAATATCCTATTCTTCTGGAGCATTTTTTTTTCTCTTTTTTATTTAAAGCAACAAGGCCTTCTCTAATAAATGTGAGTACATAAACCGTTCAAAATCATTGCAACTGATGACCGTACAACACAAATTTTTTAACAAGAAAAAAGCAAATATTTGTAAGCTAAGTATGAAGAAGGACTATTATACCTAAATATTTTTTTATTAGTTTGACGTTGATAATAATTAATTATAATAGGAGTACATAAAAATTAAATCAAATTAATCATAAAATATATTTTTTTAAATAATCTGTTTTCATACATTTGAAATTTTTAAATAAAAAAGTTTCTTTGAACAAAACTCGCAATAAATCAGAGCCATACTAAAACTAAAAGTTCGGTAGCAAAAGTTACAAAAGTAGTTCCATTAGCGCGGAATCTACTAAATTTTTATCGTCTTCTTCAGGCTTACTTTTAGCTCTCATTTTATTAATTCAAAGCTCTAAATTCTGAAATTTTTTTATCAGAACTTCGTCTATCACCTTAAACAATTATACCAATTTCGTTCCCGCGCATGGTAGTGTTAAGGCTTAAGGGAGTGACAATGGAGTGTTCTGAAACCCTCAGAATCAAGAATTCCAATCTTGCCAGCTGAAGAAAGTTCTCAGAGTGTTTTTGGGCCTACTTACTCTCTCATCGATGGCAATCATCCGCGACCGCTTTCTGCCAGGCGTTCATACCCGAAGCGAGTACGAGAGCCTCGGGTAAGAAGAAAAAGCATGGGGTAAGATTCAGAGGCCTCTAGTGGTTTCTCTTCTGGCTGTTATTGCTGTTATAATCTTCGTTTGCACCGTTATCAGCTTCAGAATTTCTGTTTTTCAGTAGCTTCAGACATGGCAGATAGGCACAATAAAAAAGCGATTTTGGATTTTATTCCCAGCGCTTTCTACCTTACAGACTAGGAAATCCTGTTGCCAGCATTGTCGTGACATTTTCTTCTCCAACAAGACATTGATGCTTGAAGGTGTTTGCTCTTCAAGACGGGGTGGTGGGCTATGCCTATCCATCTTGAATATTATCTTCGCTATCCTTTTCGGTCTTCTTGTCTTATTTCTTGGTTCAAGTCTCTTGACATTGGTGAGCAACTGCTCTACACCTCTATTTCGGTGCTTTGTAATTTCATTATGGAGACTGGTTATTCTATGTACAGTGGCACTCCCTTAATCAAGAGTTTAAAGTAAGGATGGGTTCATCCCTTCTTTCCTCTAACGAAGAAGATGAGCCTGGTAGTTATGAAGAGGCACCTCATTTAACATGCACGAATTCAAATAGGCAAAGACTCGGAAGTGGTTGACATCATCCTTTCTAACCTTGGGAACTAGGATGGGGATAGAGAAAAACAAAAAATTTGCAAATGTTTGATTAAAGGGGTATAAATCTGGTGTTGCTTTGAACCACGATTTCATCTGGTTCGTAATTTGTGTAGTTTAGTGTGTGAATGATTAGGTTTTTATTTGTAAGTTGGTAAAGCATTTCACTTTAATTTGTTAGAATTAATTCAATCTGCTCTATTGGCAACTTGATTGATTAATTAAAAAAAATATTTTATAATTAAAGTTATGTACTCTTTATGTACTCTATTATAATTAATTATTATCAATATTAAACTAATAAAAAAATAATCTACATAACAAAAAAAATATAACAATATTGTTTGTGGATACATATAATAGATTCTATATATATTAATTTCTTTCTATTAATAATATATTAATATATTATGTGGATATCTCAATATCCCACATCTTAATTCTCTCTTGTAACTATAGTTTTCCTATTTTCAACTTATAGAACACTAGATTACATGATGGATATGGATAAATATCTCACTGTTATATCCACATCTTTATTCTCTATATAGGGATTGGATCATTAAGCAACTTATTTATATTTCCAATGCTAGTTGTTGCTCCCACAAACAGCGCAGCAATAATATATAGCACACAAGTGAGAATGCTCACCTAATTAATCCTGCAATACACAATAATCACAGTGATCTTAAGGTTAATACGTTTCCGTGATATTACAATATACATAATATTACTATAATAAAAATTATTATGTTCACACTTTTACTAAAATGACATGAATAATTATATATATTCTTTAGATAATACTCCTCCTATTCTATTTGGTACATTATTTATAACTCACTTTAAATTTACACTAAAAGATATTTTTTACAAGGAAAAAAATGCTGTAAATATCACTTTAATTTCTCTAATAGATTATTTTTTGCAATAAAAAAGGTTATTGTATATTGATGTATTAGAATTTGTTGTCAAAAATCATTATAATTTTTTTATTTATTGCCAAATATTTATATTTTTCATCAAAATTATTGTTAAATTATACTCAATGACAATAATTTTTTTATTGCAAAAAATTTAAATTTTCTGAAAACCAAACTAAGTAACTATTATGATATCTTTGAAACAACATGATAAATATTCCAATTACGTGTTAAATATACCATTAGTTAAAGTGTGAATAATAAAATCTGGTCGAAGCAATTGTGACAAAATGATGCTTATATATAAGAACTACTAATATATGCAAGCCAATTACACATTAGAGTTGCATGCATATATAAAGTTTTATTCTATTAAATAATATTCGTATATGGATCAAACCACATCATCAAATCCTATTATATATACGATGTCTGCATATAATAAAATTATTTATTCTAAAAATTTAAATTAATAAAAAAATATAATATTGATGGTTATATTTTTAACACGGTATGCATATAATTAGGATGAAAATTAAAGTAGAGTAGTGTTTGTATTACCTGTTGCAATCAAGAGAGGGAGATAACTTGTAGGGCAAGTTAACTCCACACTTTGCAGGGAGCCCAGCAAGCTTGTGAATGTCTAACTTCTTAATGCTATGAGCAGTGGTTTTGATGCACTTGCAAACAGATCTACGATCTTGTGTGGTCTTGGATTGGCTCTTCACCTTCTTGATCCCATTACAACATGCTCCAGGGACATTATTGTCAATTCCAGTAACGTATCGAATGCATGGTGACAAAGCATCTTGAACATTCCCACATGATGGACCAGCTTGGGTAAGTGAAATTAGATCCATAATCATGCACATCATCATCATCATGATGGCCATGCATGCTACCTTAGGGAAAATTGACCTTGCCATATTACTAATATTAGGGACAAACTTTGTTGAGGGAAAATGCTAAGGGGTTTTTGGTTAATGTGTTAATTAGTTTTGTGATATGATATGGAGATTAATGATCCAAGATGGGTTATTTATAGGTAATGCCACATAATATGTGCCCGCACTTTCTTTTCCCTCACGATTTCTAACAAAAATAGCGACACTAACCATAACTTAATACACTATATGTAATTAATTAAAATGAGACAAGAAAATATAAAGAATTAATTTTTAGTTAGTCAATATTAATTAATTTATTGTAGAATTTATATTAAAAGTTTATGGTTTACAATCTAAAATTAAATTTATTAAAACAAAATATATATGCTTCTATACATATTTTTCTAGCCAGATAGTTATAAAATTGCTTATTCCAAACAAATTTTCTAACTAAAAGTAGTTACTTTTCTTTATACATTTTATATAGGCCCTTATTTTTGTTTATCGTATACTAATTCTTTTTTAATTTTCGGTCAACAAAATTTGAATATTAGACTTTTGATAGTATAAAATATCATATCATGCAACTACATGTATATTTCTAAATTTTTCATTGATAAACAAAAATACATAAATAATTATACATCTAACACAATTTTTATTTTTAAACGTTATTTACACGTAATTGGCTTCTCTAATTTCCTTTCATCCTAAAGTTAATTAGGTCCAAATACGTGAAATGTGTATTTGTATGTGGGCCTCTGAGTGTAGTATCCAAATGGCAACATGCATAAATGTTATATCAACGAAATAAATGTCAACACACTTTACATAGGGAAAATGCTGACAAAAATTAGAAAGTAGGTCTATAGAAAATAACTTGGGCCTAATTACGAAGACAAAGTAAATGCATATTAAGATTAATTTACTTTATACTCCATTGTCTATAAAATAATTTTAAAATCAGCAATTATTTAATCTGTTGTAATAAGAGTGTTTTTACTGGAAATAATTATCACTAATAATTAAGTTTATAAGGTTGTGTTTGTTTATAGAAACGGTACATTCAGATTAGAACACAAAAATATAAAATTGTGTTTAGCAGATGAGACATGGATAGAGTCAGTATGTTTAAAGACATTGAATTAGTGTATTTTGTGTCCATTCTGATAGAAATAACACAAAGACACTAACAAATGACGTAATTTATTTTTTTATTATTTTTGTTAATTTTTTATAATTATACTTTTTATTATTATATTTTTCTTCTTAAATTTTTTGAATAAAAAAATGAAAATAAATTAGATTTTTATAATTTGTTCTATTTTATTATCAAACAAAACATAAAAACATTAAATTTTATATCTCTATCTTTTATATTTTGTTCTTAGTATCTTGTCTTATCCTATTCTAAGAAATACGCAGCCAAAGAATTGAAGTCTGAACTAATACCTTAAAAATGATTCCATAAAATATAGTGATGAGATTAATTTATTTCTCCTAGTCCTTAATAAAAAAGACTGAAAAAGTTCTCTCCCCTCTTAATTCAACCTTCATACACCATCCCTCCATGCAGTGTCAAACATCCTGCTGTGCCTACTGGCTCCACATTATAGATCTTAGAGAAACCACATTTTCACAATTGTCCTTCCACAGTTAAATATTGTTGTTTGGTTTTACATAAAAACAGCATCTCGGAAAAATGAAAATTTTAAATTTTTTTTAATGTTGTGAATTGTCATAATTTTTCTCAAACCCGTGTAGTTTTCCACATTATCATGCATGCATCTCCATGACATTAGGGTGCCCATTCTAGAAAAACACCCTTATATTATTCCTTTCAATATTATCAACTTGATCTCCTCATCTGACTTTATCTTTCTTATTGACAATTCTAATTTACATACGGCCCTATTAAGAAAACCTATGCAACCTTCAAAATTAGAGATAATGCATGGTAGGTGAATACATATATACGCAAAAGATAACAAGTATATAAAAATTAGGTTAAATTATTCTGGTGGTCTTTATATTTTTTTTTAATTGAGTCTCTACATTATTTTTAATTTTATAATTATGTTCTTTTTAGATCAAAAACATTAAAATTAATAGAATATTTTGCTCCTAAAATACACGCGGTGAAAAATCTAGTTAGGTTTTTAATTATAAATACTCTTAATTTATAAAAAAATATTTTGTTAACTCTAATATTTTTTATACTAGGAGACTTAATTATAAAATTAAAAACAATATAAAAACTTAATTGAAAGAAAAAAATATAAAAACCTAATTAAAAATTTAGTATAACTATAAAAACTAATAGAATAATTAAACCTAAAAATTATTCTATACTAAAATTTAATTATTAAATTAACTATTAAATATGTATAAATCAATATATATATATATATATATATATATATATATATATATATTAATTTATACATATTTTTAACTGAATAATTAGTCATCAAAATATTGAACTTGTCATAATAGAATAATTAAATTTGTAATAAATAAATAATTAAATTTATTTATAATAATATAATAATTTATATAAGATAATAAATATATATATTTTTATATATAATATCTATTTAGTAGTTAATTTATTGTGTATATATAACATAACGCATAATTGTAATATAAATATATAATAGGACGAACAGTTTTTAACTTTTTAGTGAGGAAGAGAATTAGCCACTGACTAAAAATTCAAATACATATATTACTTTTTAAAAACATAAAAAGGATAAAAAAAATTCAATGTTTTCTTATTTATTTAAAAATTAGAGGATAAATTAAAACTCTCAATTATTTTTCTATACATATATGTTATTTGTTTTATATTATTATTTTTCTTTTTTTTTAAGGATATATGATAAGGATTATACTCTAAACATTTTGATCATATAAGTTTTTAATATTATATCATAAAATTATTTGCTCTAAAAATTTAAATTATTAGATAAATGTACATAAATAATTATATATAAAATAAGAAGGAGTATGAAAGACATCTTAATTTAGTCTAATAAAAAAAAAAGAGTAGACACTTTAACTTGCATTTAAAAGACACGCAACAAATAATAAGAAAAAACTCTTCACATGTATTTTTTCCATCCAGAAACGGTGTGTTTTTTTTTGGTATGCTGAAAGTGTTCAACCAACTAGACTTCAAAACACACAATTAGTTTGGGTAAACTGATTGCAACGTACAATGGTGATATTATTGAGACCAATTAGATATTTGTGATTAGATGATACGTTTTAAAATAGTATTATTAGCTATAATAACGATAAACTTCCTTCATTTAAATTTATCTCTATGATATTATGTTTTAATTATAAGACAATTGAAGTTTTAGAATAATTGTTCGTTTAATGTTAATATAGCATTAATACTTTTTTATTGATAATACTCTTGATATAATTGTGATGATTAAATAATTATTACTTTTTATTTATTTAAAATAATTTAGTTTAACTATATAGAATTTTCTAAAAATTTTCAAGATATATCAACTATACAAAACTCAAAATTTGATAATACTTTTTTTTTATTTTTTTGTACTTTAATTTTTTTCCTCCTCTTCATAATTAATAATATTATTGGATGACAATTTTTTTTATATATTTTTGTTGGACATCCTTTTTTTCTTTCAACGCTTTACTATATATTCCATTGTGTTTATCATCCCATGAAAACTATCCTTGTTAAGAAAAAAAAAAAGGAAAAGCATTATTTTATATAGAAAGAAAAAATTATTGGTACGTGTCTACAACTACATCTCTTGCACCCAAAATTTGGCCACAAAACTAACCACATGATTTTATATATAAAAATGGTTGATCCACTTCTCTGGATTATCTGATTCAATCGGAATAATCTTTCTTATTATTTAATTTCTGTATCTTTATTCATTACATGTTGAAGATATTCTAACTTCAAACACGCATAATAATTAATTGTAGTAAGATATAATCCTACTAATGAAATCTATAATTAGGTGAAAAAGAATTGAATGTGAGAAAACAAAATTAGAGTAAAGTATCGTTTTTGTTCCCAACGTTTGGGATAAGTTCCAAAGTTGTCCCTAACGTTTCAATCGTCCTATTTAAGTCCCTAACGTTTCAAAATTGACTCAATGTTGTCCTGCCGTTAAGAATCCGTTAACAGAATTGACGGCGGGACAAAATTGAGACGATTTCAAAACGTTATGGACTTAAATAAGACGAAAACGTTGGGAACAAAAATGATACTTAGAAATAAATTTTAATTTTATCCTTCAATAATATCAATTTTTTACTGTACATGGTATTCAATTATTTTTTAATCACATCTAAGTAAATTACATTTAATCATATTATTTTTATTCTAAATAAATTTATTTATTTTTAATGATTTTACACTTAAAGTAATGTCATTTTTTATAAATAAATAATTTTTTACACTTTTATTCTAAATAAATAATGTAATGTGATTAAAATAAAAGTGTAAAATTATAAAAAAAATTATAAGTAATGTGATTAAGTAATAAAATAAAATTATATTATTTACAATCTAAGTAAAAATTTATTTATTTATAAAAAAATTATATTACACTAAGTAAATTATAAAAAATAATTTTTTACACTTTTATTAAATAAAATGTAATGTGATTAAAATAAAAGTGAAATTAAAAAAAATTAAATAAGTAATGTGATTAAGTAATAAAATAAAATTATATTATTTAGAATGAAAGTATAAAATTTATTATTTATAAAAAATTATATTACTCTAAGCGTAAAATTATAAAAAAAATTAATTTATTTAGAATGAAAGTGTAAAATAAAAAAATATAAATAATGTGATTAAGTAATGAAAGTAAAATTACATTATTTAAATGAAAGTGTAAAAGTTATTTATTTATAAAAAAATTATATTACTTTAAGTGTAAAATTATTAAAAAATTAATTTATTTAGAATAAAAGTGTAGAATTATAAAAAAAATTATAAGTAATGTGATTAAGTAATGAAAGTAAAATTACATTATTTAGAATGAAAGTGTAAAGTTATAAAAAAAAATTAGTTTATTTAGAATGAAAGTGATGTGATTAACTGTAATTCACTTAGATGTGATTAAAAAATAATTGAATACTATTTACAGTAAAAAATTGATATTATTGAAGGATAAAATTAAAATTTATTTATATGTATCGTTTTTGTCCCCAACGTTTTCGTCCTATTTAAGTTCCTAACGTTTCGAAATCGTCTCAATTTTATCCTGTCGTCAATTCTGTTAACGGATTTCTAACGGCAGGACAACATTGAGTCAATTTTGCAACGTTAGGAACTTAAATAGGACGATTGAAACGTTAGGGACAACTTTGAGACTTACCCCAAACGTTAGGGACAAAAACAATACTTTACTCACAAAATTAATACGCATGCATGTTAATGATATATGTTATCATACCTTTTCACATGAGTCACATGGAGTTTCTCTTTCAGCATTCTCGTACAAACAAAAACAACAAAAAATGAATCACTGACGGTTATGGCTAACTACTCACCTGCCTAACGTTTACGGCTTGATCTATGTTTTTATGTTTTATTTTTGGAGTATATTATTTAAGCATTGGAGCCACTCAAATAAAAATATTTAAAATATTTTTAAATCGTATTATTTTTATTAAAATTAGAATAAATAAATTAATTTATTCGAAAAATCGGAATCGATTAAATTAATATTTTTTATAGAAAATAAATACAATAACTCTATTATAAAAATGATTAAAATATTTTTATTATATATATATATATCTTTTTTTAATTTTGAAAACTTTAAATTCTAAATCTATGATGGTACAGAGATAAGAGAAGGATTAGAATTTACGGTTCTCAATAATAATAATAATAATAATAAGAGTATTTTATTTATTTTTTATAATAGAGATATTGTAGTTATTTTTTATAAAAAAAATATTAATTTAGATCGATTCAAGGTGTAATTTATCGATTTTTTGGCCAAATTTTGAGGCCCGACATATTAAATTTGAAATAAAAATAAAATACAAGGTAATTAAATTAGTAGTATAAAATTTTAACCAACTAAACTAATCATATTCTTTTGAGATTAATCGACTATTTCACTTTATAAAAGATTCGGAAGGGTCATAATTTTCATTGTCCATAAGAAACTTTGCTAATATCTAGGATTCATACATTTTTTTTTACTTTTTATCTATATATACCTATGTATCTCATTTTCAAACATATATGTTTTTTTTTTTTAATTTCTGTGATTATAACAAAATTTTTAAATATAATATTAAATATTGTAAAAGAAGTGTAAAGTGTTGACTACAAAACATAATAATTTAGATGTTCAAATTATATTAAAAAAAAACATTTTTCACTTTCTCACAAACCTAATTGCATTATTATAGCCTAACTTGGATCATTGCTCTTCATTATATATATCATATCATAATTAGTGCAACTATTAACCTCAAAGTCCTAAGCATTATTTTTTTTTCCCACCAACATGGCTAGCTCTTTTGTCCTTAAGATAATTTACTTGGCCATGATGATAGTGTGCATAATGTTGGGTCAAATTTCATCACTTACACAAGGTGCTCCAATAACATGTGGCAAGATTCGAATCACATTAGCACCATGCCTTTCATACCTTAGGAGAAATGGTGGTAGAGACTTGATCCCTAGAAAATGTTGTCATGGGGTTAAGAAGGTGAACCATGGAACCAAGAACAAACAAGATCGTCAATCTGTTTGCAAGTGCATCAAAAGAACAACTCAGAATGTTAAGGGTCTGAATCTTAAGAAGCTTGCTAATCTTCCTCAAAAGTGTGGAGTTAAATTGCCTTACAAGTTATCCCCTTCCATGGATTGCAACAAGTAATAAAACACTTATCACCACTATCATGCATTTTCATATTATATATATTCCCTACATTTTTACTGAAAATTAAATACACAGTTTATATAATTAAGAATATATATTTTTTCTTAGTGTCAATTGATAATATTCTTAATTGTTTATACTATTGAAGGAATTAACGTTTTCTTAACTTAATATCAGTTAATTTTTTAAAATTATTATTTTTTTACTTTAAATATTTAAATCCTATTTTTGTCCTAACTTTAAACCCTAGTCCCTAAGAAAATTAAATAACGTTTAAAAAAACATTTACAATAAAGAAAAAAAAATTGGTAATATGAATATACTAATTTTAGGTTCATTTTGATTGCCTAATGCAGGATTAACTGAGCTTGTAAGGAACTGTGCCTTTGGATTATATTACTTTATTGAAGAAGTTGTCTATCCCTAAATTCCTAAATATAGACTACAAACTAAGATTTGAGATATTGATGAAAGATTCTACAATGTATTGTATCACTTGAAAGTAATAGTTGAATAATGAAATAAATTATTATACTTTCCATCCAATCTCCTTATCCCTCACCATAATAAGTGATAATACTTTAATTGCTTCTTCCTTTTCCCAAAATAAAAAGTTATTTGGAGGGCGTTCTTTAAGCATGTAAAGCTATGTGTCCATTCAACATTGAAATAGGAAGATATGTCATAATCTAAATTTTATTATTAATATAAGATACAGATGTTTCTCCAATGTCCTCATGGTGTTATATATATTGATGCACTGAAATGTAAAATATTTAACACAGTAATTTAATTATTTTTATTATTTTAAATTATCATTTATACACTCAATAAAAATATAATTATTTTTATGACATAATAATATACAATTAAATATATCTGCAAAATTATTTTATGCTATCAATATATTATGTCATTGTAACAAAATTTTCAAATATAATATATATTAACTATTGTAAAAGAGGTGTTGACGTAAAACATACACAATAATTTGACGTTTCAAATTATAGTAAAAAACATTTTCACTTTCTCATCACAAACTGAATTTGCATTGTGTATGTGTGGTATAATATCTATATATACCCTAACTTGGATAATTGCTCTTCATCATATCCATCATATATCTCACAAGTAGTTCAAATATTAACCTATCTAAAAGTCCTACCATGGCTACCTCTATTAGTGTTGTTAAGGTTACATACTTGACCATGTTGATAATGTGCATAACTTTGGGTCAAATGACACAAGCTGTTGAATTATGTGGCAAGATTGATGCCACATTAGTACCATGCGTTGAATACCTGAGCAGAAACGAACATATAATCCCTCAAAGTTGTTGTGATGGGGTTAAGAACCTGAATGCTGGAGCCAAGAGCAAAGAAGATCGTCAATCCGTTTGCAACTGCATCAGAAGAATGACCAAGAATCTTAGGGGTCTGAAGCCTGACAAGCTTGCTAAACTTCCAGAACAATGTGGAGTTAAATTTCCCTACAAGTTATCCCCCTCCATGGATTGCACCGAGTAAGCTCAAAACACACGTTATATATATAATTGTTCATATTATTCTATTTATGGTGGTGTTACTCATGAAAATGTCATTATGTTAAGATATTGATAGGTATTATGTTAAAGAATTTAGTTAAACGTGTTAAATCATATAACTGTTGGCATTTATATTATCGTATATAAAGATGTTTTTATGTGATGAATCATTTTATTTTATTTAGGATTACCAAATAAATAGTTAAGAGTAATTTTATCATTTGACAATAAAATATTATGTGTGTGATATAATATTATGAACATACTAATCTTAAATTTATTTTGATTGGCAATTGCAGGGTTAACTGAGCTTATAGGGAGAACTGTGTGGCTGGCTTATATTACTTAGTTTGGTTGTGGTAGGAAAAATAATGTGGCAAAAGATCGAGAATGAAGAAGTTGCCTATCTCTAAATTTCTAAATATAGAATAAAAGTTAATTAGATGCAAGATATTGAGATATATTCTACGGTTTATTCTATCAGTTGAAAGTAATGAATGATATAAATAAATTGTTATACGTTGCATCTAATCTCCTTTAAACACGTGCTTTATTTACTCGATCGTTGGCTTCCATGTACAAGTATGAATTTGAGTTCACAGAGAGCTTTAGCTCTTGGAACAGAATGCAGCAGAAGATCTTTATTACTTGATCAATTATGAAGTATTGAAGAATTAGAATTGTATCTTAATTACATAGCATTGTGAAGACACCATATATTTATACCAACACTCTACTAACTAACTAATACAAATAACAAACACCTACTGATCTAACTAACTTATAACCAATTTCTGTTTTTACTACTCCACGTCACTAATACACGCAATATCACAATATCGATTAACCATCCTGATTCCTGCCATCCTTATAACATGATAGAATTTGATTTTTTTTCTTTTTGGTTCTAATGAATTGATTTTAATTTTCAATAACATTTGAAAGAGAATAGATAACCAGTCTAAATAATCCAAAGTTATTTTTTAATATTTATTAATTACTATTAAAATAATTGTATAATTTTAAATATAATGAATGTATAATTATATATGACAAAATAAATAAAATAATTTTAGTTATTATCTTTATAATATTACGGTTAATTTTATTTTTCTAACCATTAAAAAAAATTTTAAAATTAAACGGTTACATAAATTTTAATCCTAATAATTTTTTTTTTTGTCATACTCACACACTAAAGGTTCTTTTCTAGTTACCACCGTCTATCTATTACCGGAAATCGAACCTTGGTATGTCTACTTATGAGGCAAAACGACAAAATAGGTTTGGCATCCACGCTTATATGGTGAATCCTTTTTTTTTTTTATGTTGTATATGGTAAATTTTTTTTTTTAGTTTTTTACGCTATCACATAATTTGAGAGACTAATGACTAATTTGAGAGACTAATGACTAATTTGTTATTGATCGAAGTTTTATTTAAAAATTTGTTATTAATTATAAATTATTGTATACATATAATAAAATTCAAACTCTAAACATTTATTTAAACAGACTAATACACTAACTACTAGATCAACTTAAGTAGGTTTAAGATAAACTTTTTTTTTGTTGGGTATTGTTACGATGGGTAACCGGAGATTGATAGGCTGGATAGCATTGGTTGGCCCAAACGTATGAAGGAGGAGGCTTTCAAGTGGGTCAGCAACTCGGGGGCCTCCGTCCGACTTGTGCTCGTGAAGGAATGGGGGGTGGTACCTGCAAAGACACTCCGATGCCTAAGTCAGTAAGGGTGTTAGCAGGTTTAGAATGTATTGGGACTTAGAGATACCTGAGGGGTGTCAGCGTATTTATAGTGGTGAACCAATAACCACCGTTGGAGTAGTGCCACCTTTTTAGGGTGTTAACCGTCCCTTTATCAGGGAGGTTAAGATATGGCTCTGTGAAGTAGTTAGAGAGATTCTTGGGGCAGTTACTCATTTGAATGAGTGTTTATCTGCCAGCTAACCCTCGTACCCGACTTCTTTAGAGCAAGTCGTGGTGAGTACCGACTTCATAAGACGAAGATTGGTACTGGGTGAGGCCCAACCCTTTGGATTAGACCTTTTGCTTGATCCTGGGCCTTTATTATTGGGCCAGGGTATTAACAGTGCCCCTACTCGAGCCCAATTTTCTTTTCAAGATTTGGGTTCGAGTATTCTACTCGGGGTCGTAGTCGACTTGTAGGAGGACCGACGTGATGGTCTGAAACCAACGTGACTTTTCGTAGCCTTTTGGTTCTGACAGTTACGTCTAATCAAGCGTCGTGTCCGTTAGGGATGTGCGTAGGGATTGATGGCCTTGGTAACAGTGCATTCTCATTAATGACTGCCCCGCTTTTACCATTATGCCCCTAACGTGCTTATAAATACTTTCTCTCTCTTTCATTGTTTCGTTTCTTCGATTTTTCAAATTTTCCCTTTCATCCGTTCGTGAAGCATTTTCATATCAGTTTGTGGGACTTCTTTCGTTGAAGGCTTTCATCTTCTCCTACCTTTTTCCGGCAAAGGTTGGTTCTTTTTTCTCTCCCTTTGTTAATCGCTTTTGCTTGCATGCTTTTTATTTTCTTTGGAAAGGGAGAAATGACGTTGTAGGCTTCTGTTAAGTTTCGTATCCCCTTAGGGACTCTCGTTTTTGATTCTTTTTCTTTTTTCTTTGTAGGTTTTCATCGTATTTTAGAAAAAATGTCTTCTGTAGAAGTTCTTGCTCAATGAGTTGATGTTACGGTCTTGGGAGAGGAACCTTTGGTTGATGCCGAGTTCATCACCCATCTTCGCACTCATCACCGCATTTGTACTTTTGAGGAGGATGAGCCCAAGTATGAGTTGGTGGCCCCGGGTTTGGAAGACCGGGTTTGTTTTGGGAGGGGTTCCGAGGAGGTCCCTCATTTTTTCTATATGTATGAGAGCATGATTACCCGTTTGGGTGTTTTTCTTCCGTTTTCTGAATTTGAAATGGCTGTTTTACGCCACTGTCGAGTTGCCCCTACCCAACTTCACCCCAATTCTTGGGGTTTTCTGAAAATTTACCAATTTATTAGTCACGCTTTGGACTTTCCGACCTCTTTGAGGATTTTCTTCTATCTTTTCCACATGACTAAGCCCTTCAGTGGGCTAAATAACAAGCAGCAATGGGTGTCTTTCCGAGCCATACAAGGTCGGAGAATTTTCACCCTTTTTGACGAATCCTTCCATGACTTCAAAAATTATTTTTTCAAAGTTCAAGTTGTAGAGGGTCACCACCCCTTTTTCTTGGATGAGAATTCTTCCCCTCGTTTTCCCTTGTATTGGTTGGAGGCCTCCCCCTGTGAGAAATACGGTCTGGACGACCTAGACAAGGTGGAGGCGGCCATTGTGTGGTTTCTCCGAGAAGTGTGGGGGAGGACCCCATACTTGGATACTAGAAAATTTCTCCAGGGATCGCCGACTTTTGTTCGGTCGCAACTAGGTAGCTTATATATATACATATTTCTTATTTCCAACTTGTATCTGCCGACTTTGAGGTTTGACGACTTGTTGTTTTTGCTAATTGTTTCTTTTGCAGATATGGCGAGAAAGAATGCTCAGGAGTCTTACCAAAGAGTCCAGGAGGCTAAGGCAAGGTCTCGGACTAGGACTGGTGGCACTTGGGCGATCATCTCTCCTCCTCCTCCTCCTCCCCATAACACGGGGACTCCTTCCAAGCCCATTGTGATTTCTTCTTCTGCTTTGTCTCGGCCGCTCCCCTCCGCCCGACTTCTTCCTGAGCCGGAGAAGAAGAAGCGCAAGATTTTAGAGTCTGGCTCTTCTTTTGACGGTGGGGTTAAGGCGGATGCTCTTGCATTCGTCCGAAAGAACATCTATCCTCATATAAGTATGGATGATGTCTCTGTTCGGAACCACCTTACCACTCTGGCTGAGGAGAGTTTCAGGGCGGCGGGTGTTTGTGGCAAACTCTTGGATATTTTTGAGAAGACTCCTCTCAGCTCTTTGGGGTTAACCTCGAAGGTTGAGGAGCTGGAAGGAAGGCTTCTTACTTATCAAGAGCATGAGAGGGAGTTGAAGTTGGAGGTCGCTAAGCTGAGGGAGGAGAGAGATAGCCTTCGGGAGAAGGAGAGTAAGTTGCAGGCCCAATACAACATGGAGGCGGGTTTGAGGAAAGCAGCACAGGAGAGTTACCAGAGTTTATTTCAAGATCTTGTGTCTGTGAGGAAGGATTTGCTGAATTCTCGGAATGCATATGCTGAGTTGGAGGACTCTATTGCTGATGGTGCCGAGGAGGCTTGGAGGATTTTCAAGGAGCAGGTCGGAGTCATTGCTCCTGACTTGGACCTTTCTCCTTTAGATCCGGACAAAGTCATCATTGATGGTGCCATTGTGGATCCTCCTGCCCCCGTAATCGTTTTCGAGTCAGAATTGAAGACTCGGGGGCAGAGAATTATTGAGTCCCCTCCTCGTCCTAAGGACGCTCCAAGCTCTTCTATCGTTCCTCTGACTTCCTCTTCATCTCCTATGGATGCCTCTCTTCCCGGTCCTGGTGGCGCTCTTCCTGACTCTGGTGGTGGTGATCCGTCTACTCCTCTGCAGAAATAACTTTATATGGCTATATGGGGGCTCGGCCTGTGGGTCCCCCCCTTTTTTAAACTCTTTATATCTATTTGTTGGTGGTGACGTTTGTTGAACAATTTCTTTTGGCCTTTTAAGGCCGTAAACAAAACATTTAAAAATACCCTTTCTTAATAAGGGTTTAAATTAACAAAATAAATACCCTTTTTTGGATAAGGGTTTAAGTTACCTTATGCGTGCATGTTTTTTTGGTTTCGGAAGTTTCCTTAATCTTTTCTGAAAACTCTTGGCTTGTCTGTCTTTTTAAACCTTTTTGTTTTCAAGGATTTTTAGGACAGCTTTTAAGCTTTTCTTGGGTTTTTTTTTATCTCTTTTGTTATTCCTAGTACTCAATTTTGATTTATTGAGTTTTCCTGACTTAGGCTACTTTCGTGATTCATTTTTGTTTTACTCGGTTTTTCATTTCGACTTATGAGTCGGAATGTTTCCGAGTTCCTCATGATCAACTTCTATAACCTCTTTACACCGACTTGTACCTCGTCGTTTTATCCTGACGACCATCTAGGTCGGTTCATGGGATTTTCACGTTTTGTCGAGCTTAAGTCAGTGCGTTTCGTCGAAAGAAAGAGAAAACAACAAAAAAAGGAATTTAAGAGATATTTGTAAGATGAAAAAGATCTTTATTAATTGGGGAGATACTTTATTGCTACTAAGGGTTTTTGACAGTCTATTTCCCTTAGCCCCTACCATGATGCCTCGTTAAAAACCCTCCTCCAGAAAAAACCCTTTGATTTTGGGAAAAAATCATGGAGTTGGGAAAAGAGTACATCAGGGAGTAGAGTTCGCTTTTAACTGTAGTACATTTTCATATTACAAGCATGCCACGACCTTGGTAACTCGGTGCCGTTCAGGTCGGTCACTTTATAATAACCTTTTCCTAAGATCTCATTGACTTTGTATGGTCCCTTCCAATTAGCAGCGAATTTTCCTTCTCCTGACTTGTTGACTCCAATGTCGTTTCTGATCAAGACCAAGTCATTCGGGGCAAATGTTCTTCGAATGACTTTTTTGTTGTACCTTGTAGTCATCCTTTGCTTCAACGCTGCTTCTCTTATCTGGGCTTCTTCTCGAACTTCGGGGAGCAAGTCGAGCTCCTCTTTGTGCCCCTGTATGTTCCCGATCTCGTCATGGAGAATTACCCTTGGGCTTTGTTCATTGATTTCTATTGGTATCATTGCTTCTACGCCATAGACTAGTCGGAAGGGTGTTTCTCCAGTGGCGGATTGGGGCGTTGTCCTGTAAGCCCATAGCACTTGTGGGAGCTCTTCAGCCCAGGCTCCTTTTGTCTCTTGTAATCTTTTCTTTAGCCCTGCCAGTATGACTTTGTTGGCTGTCTCGGCTTGCCCATTGGCTTGCGGGTGCTCCACCGAGGTGAACTGGTATTTGATTTTCATACTGGCTACTAGGCTTCTGAAGGTAGAATCGGTGAATTGGGTTCCATTGTCTGTAGTAATGGAATAAGGTATCCCATATCTTGTGATGATATTTTTGTAGAGGAACCTCCGACTTCTTTGAGCAGTGATGGTGGCTAATGGTTCTGCTTCTATCCACTTTGTGAAGTAATCTATTCCCACGATCAGGTATTTGACTTGTCCTGGCGCTTGGGGAAAAAGGACCTAACAAATCCATTCCCCATTTTGCAAAGGGTCATGGAGAAGTGATACTGATGAGCTCCTCTAGGGGAGCCACGTGGAAATTTGCATGCATTTGACATAGTTGGCACTTTTTCACAAATTCTGTGGCATCTTTCTGCAAGGTCGGCCAGTAGAATCCAGCTCGGATTACTTTCCTGGCTAGTGACGTTGCTCCGAGATGATTTTCGCAGATTCCACTCTGGATTTCCTCTAACACCTCGGTGGTTCTTGAGGTCGGTACGCACTTTAACAATGGTGTTGATATCCCCCTTCTGTAGAGAATATTTCTCACCAAAGTGTAATGTTGTGCTTCCCTCCGGATTTTTCTAGCCTCTTTTTCCTCTTTTGGAAGGATGTCAAATTTTATGTATTCGACCAAGGGGTTCATCCATCCGAGGTTTAAACCGACTACCTCAAGGACTTCTTGTTTGTCTTCTATTTTTACCACTGAGGGTTCCTGGAGGGTTTCTTGGATCAGGCTTCTGTTGTTCCCTCCTGGCTTGGTACTTGCTAACTTGGATAGGGCGTCCGCTCTGCTGTTTAGATCCCGAGTTATGTGTTTAACCTCGGTTTCTGCAAAGCGCCCAAGGTGCTCCAGAGTTTTCTCCAAGTACCTCTTCATATTTGGGTCCTTTGCCTGATACTCTCCGTTTATCTGGGAGGTCACCACTTGTGAGTCGCTGTATATCATCACCTTTGGAGCACCGACTTCTTCTGCCAGCTTCAATCCAGCAATCAAGGCTTCATACTCTGCCTGATTGTTTGAAACTGGGAATTCAAATTTTAGGAAAACCTCTATCTGGGTTCCTCTTTCATCTACCAATATTATGCCTGCACCGCTTCCTGTTTTGTTGGAGGATCCATCTACATAGAGTTCCCATGTAGTTGGTTTTTCCTCCTGATCCCCTGCGTATTCTGCAACGAAGTCGGCGAGGCATTGGGCTTTAATCGCTGTCCGAGTTTCATATCTTAAATCGAACTCGGAGAGCTCTATTGCCCATTGAACCATTCTCCCTGCAACATCCGTCTTTTGGAGGATTTGCTTCATGGGTTGGTTCGTACGGACTCTTATTGTGTGAGCTTGAAAGTAAGGTCGTAGCCTTCGTGAGGCTACTACTAAGGAGTAGGAAAACTTCTCTAGTTTGTGGTACCTTAGCTTAGGGCCTTGTAGAACTTTATTGATGAAATATACTGGATGTTGGCCGACCTCGTCTTCTTTTATCAGGGCTGATGAGACAGCCTTGTCTGCTATAGATAAGTATAGGACGAGGTCTTTTCCAGCTACGGGTCGGGTCAGAATAGGAGGTTGGCTTAAGAACTTTTTGAACTCCTGGAACGCCTCCTCACATTCAGGGGTCCATTCAAACTGACATCCCTTTCTCAATAAGGAGAACAGTGGAAGGGATTTTAGTGCTGATCTTGCCAAAAATCTGGAGAGGGCTGCAAGTCGGCCATTCAGCTGCTGGACCTCTCTCAAACAAGTCGGGCTTTTCATCTCCAGGATGGCTCTACACTTATCGGGATTGGCTTCGATCCCTCTTTGTGTTAGCATAAATCCTAGAAATTTCCCTGCCTCCACCGCGAAGGCGCACTTTGCGGGATTTAGTCTCATCCCGTGCAGCCTTATGGTGTCAAAGACTTGTGAGAGGTCTAACAAGAGGTCGACTTCTTTCTTGGTCTTTACCAGCATGTCGTCGACGTATACTTCCATTAGGCTCCCAAGGTGAGAGGCAAACACCTTATTCATCAACCTCTAGTATGTGGCCCCTGCATTTTTCAATCCAAATGGCATGACCACGTAGCAGAAATTAGCTCTGGGTGTGATGAATGATGTCTTCTCCTGGTCTGGCTCGTACATCGGGATTTGGTTATACCCCGAGTAGGCATCCATAAACGATAAGTATTGATACCCTGAGCTGGAGTCTACTAGGGTATCGATGCTTGGCAGTGGATAAGGGTCCTTGGGACATGCCTTATTCAAGTCGGTATAGTCGACACACATTCTCCATTTGCCATTTTGTTTTTTGACTAGCACTACATTGGCTAGCCATGTTGGGTACTTGACTTCTCTGATGAAGCCAGCTTCTAGGAGCGCCTGTACTTGTTCTTCTACTACTAGGGCTCGTTCCGGGCCGAGCTTGCGTCTTCTTTGTTGTACAGGTCGGGATCCCGGATAGACCGAGAGTTTGTGGGACATGAGCTCGGGGTCTATCCCAGGCATGTCGGAGGCCTTCCAGGCGAAGAGATCGGAGTTATCTCTTAGGAGCTTAGTCAACCCTTGTTTTAGGGTTTCCCCTAGGTTGGCTCCTATGTGAGTATTTTTCCCTTCCTCTTTGCCGACCTGTATTTCCTCGGTCTTTCCTCCCGGTTGTGGTCGCAGCTCTTCTTTGGCCCTGGTACCACCGAGCTCTATTGTGTGAACTTCTCTGCCCTTTCCTCTCAGATTTAGGCTTTCATTGTAGCATTTCCTTGCCAACTTTTGATCTCCCCTTACCGTTGCTATCCCCGCTGAAGTCGGGAATTTCATGCAAAGGTGGGGGTGGATACCACTGCTCCGAGTCGATTAAGAGTAGCTCTGCCGATTAAAACGTTATATGCTGACCCTACATCGATGACTATGAAGTCTATACTCAGAGTCTTTGATTTTTCCCCCTTTCTAAAAGTGGTGTGGAGGGGCAAAAATTCTAGTGGTTTTATTGGCGTGTCCCCTAATCCGTATAAGGTGTCGGGGTAGGCTCTTAATTCTTTCTCATCCAACCTTAGTTTGTCAAAAGCGGGCTTAAAAAGGATGTCCGCTGAACTTCCTTGGTCTACTAGGGTTCTGTGGAGATGGGCATTTGCCAGGATCATAGTTATTACCACTGGATCATCGTGTCCAGGGATTATTCCTTGCCCATCTTCTTTTGTGAATGAAATGGTAGGGAGGTCGGATGACTCCTCTCCGACCTGGTAGACTCTTTTGAGATGTCTTTTGCGAGAGGATTTGGTGAGTCCCCCTCCCGCGAACCCCCCTGAGATCATATGGATATGTCTCTCCGGAGTCTGCGGTGGTGGGTCTCTTCTATCCATATCATCTCGCTTTCTCTTTCCATGACTGTCCGACCTTTCTATGAGATACCTGTCAAGCCGACCTTCTCTAGCCAGCTTTTCTATCACATTTTTAAGGTCGTAGCAGTCATTTGTGGAGTGACCATATATTTTATGGTACTCACAGTAGTCGCTACGGCTCCCCCTTTTTATTTTTAATGGGTCTAAGGGGCAGCAGCCTTTCAGTATTACAAATTTCTCTGTATACATCCACTATAGAAACTTTCAGAGAAGTATAAGAGTGGTATTTTCTTGGCCTCTCGAGACCGAGTTCTTCCTTTTTCTTGGTTTCCCTCTCCCTCTCTTTTGTTGAGGGAGGGTGCCCAGGTCGCCAACTCAAGTCTCTCAGCTTAGCATTTTCCTCCATATTGATGTAATTTTCAGCTCTTTCTTGTACATCACTTAGAGAGACAGGGTGTCTTTTGGATATGAACTGTGAGAAGTGACCTTCTCTAAGTCCATTGACTAATCCCATTATGACTGCCCCTGTGGGCAGGTCTTGAATCTCTAAACATGCTTTGTTGAACCTTTCCATATAGGCTCGTAAGGATTCTCCGACCTCTTGTTTTATTCCCAGGAGGCTCGGTGCATGTTTCACTTTGTCTTTCTGGATAGAGAACCTCATTAAAAACTTCCTTGAGAGGTCTTCAAAATTGGTGACCGACCTCGGGGGGAGACTGTCGAACCACTTCATCGCTGCTTTCGATAGAGTGGTCGGGAAGGCTTTGCATCGCGTAGCGTCGGAAGCATCAGCTAGGTACATCCGACTTTTGAAATTGCTTAAGTGATGCTTCGGGTCCGTGGTTCCATCGTAGAGGTCCATATCGGGGCTTTTGAAGTTCCTTGGAACTTTTGCCCTCATTATGTCCTCGCTGAAAGGATCCTCCCCTCCTAGGGGCGGTTCTTCTCGCTCGTCATGGGAGTTGCGACCTTTGAGGGAGGATTCTAACTTCAAAAGTTTTCTTTCTAACTATTTTCGTCGTTCCATCTCCTCTTTTAGGTTCTTTTCAGTCTCCTTTTATCGCTCCCGTTCTCGTTCTAGCTGTTCCAGGCGACTGTGGACTAATCCCATGAATTCAGTTGCATGGGATGGTCCCTCTTTCTCTGATTCGCGCCCTTCTGAAGAGTTCACCTTCGCATTTTTTACTCCGGAGGTACCTTCCCTGTGTTGATCATTGGTTCCCTGGTGGAGGGTCAAGTCTGCATCATTATTGCCTGTGTCCAGATTCTCTTGTTCAGAATCTGACTCCACATGACCCTCTTCGGGGGATCTGTCCGCCATCACTGGTTGATCTCTCGGGTCCCCGGCAACGGCGCCAATGTTACGATGGGTAACCGGAGATTGATGGGCTGGATAGCGTTGGTTGGCCCAAACGTATGAAGGAGGAGGCTTTCAAGTGGGTCAGCAACTCGGGGGCCTCCGTCCGACTTGTGCTCGTGAAGGAATGGGGGTGGTACCTGCAAAGACACTCCGATGCCTAAGTCAGCAAGGGTGTTAGCAGGTTTAGAATGTATTGGGACTTAGAGATACCTGAGGGGTGTCAGCGTATTTATAGTGGTGAACCAATAACCACCGTTGGAGTAGTGCCACCTTTTTAGGATGTTAACCGTCCCTTTATCTTAGAGAGGTTAAGATATGGCTCTGTGAAGTAGTTAGAGAGATTCTTGGGGCAGTTACTCATTTGAATGAGTGTTTATCTGCCAGCTAACCCTCGTACCCGACTTCTTTAGAGCAAGTCGTGGTGAGTACCGACTTCATAAGACGAAGATTGGTACTGGGTGAGGCCCAACCCTTTGAATTAGACCTTTTACTTGATCCTGGCCCTTTATTATTGGGCCAGGGTATTAACAGGTATTATATCCGGCGAATCTTTTAACGATGTGTGAGAGGTGAGTGTGAAAAGTGTATGTTATGGTTAAAAACGTATTTTAAAAAAATCATATACTTCTCTTATAGGTATTATTGGACTTAGAAAAGTAGGCTGAAAGCCCAAATAAGACCAAAAACGCAACTCAGCCCAGCCCAAAATAACTCTTTTGACATCACGTAGAAGCATCTCTGGAAGCTCGTTTCGGTTGCAAATTCCAGCGCTCTGAATTTTCTTGTGTTCTGAACTTTCAATCCAAACATGTAAGTTTTTAAATTTTATTCTCAAAAATCAAACTGTAATGTGTAAATTTGAGTTCATTTGAGAGCATGTGTGTATTTGTTTGTTTAATCATGGTGTTTTCGCTATAAATGGCATGTTCTATTTTTGAGTGCTGATGCTGGAAAGGAAAATAATTCCAGCTTTTTTCATTTTTACAAACATTTTATGTAATTCAATGTAATTATTTCTTTCAACTACTTCTTGTGTAAATTTTTTTTAGCTTGATGTGACCCCTTAGCTTCTTGGAGGTAAACAAAAGATGAATCTGCAAGCATAATTAAAATGATTATAGTAAAGTGTAATACAGGGTTTGTTTATGTATATAGAAGGATGCAATTGGGTTGTATCTGATTCTTTGATGCAAATCAATAAATTTAAAACCAAGGAATTACCAACCACCCCTAAACTGAAAATAGAATTGTTTAGAGTGAAAACCCCTTTTTAGTAATTGACAGTGATTTTTTACATTGTTATTTAGTTTGAATTCAATATTTATTATGCCGAAATACACGTACGGACTATAAATTCGTGCGTCATTGTCGTCTCTTCTTGCCCTTGCTATTGCTGTTGTTTGCTCGTCGACTTCGCCATCTCGTCTCCAGTGGCTGCTCGCCGCTGTGGTTAGTGATTGTGAGTCCCTGTTTCCTCTTTTCCAATTTTTTCGTTTACAGTTTCTTGCCTTCTATTTTCCCCCAATTAATTCATTCGCCAGTTTGCTATAATTTTAATAATAGAGTAGATTTAGGTTTTGAATTTTTGATAAGCTAACTAATTTTCTATTTTGCTGTTGCTGTGATTGTAATTATATAGTTGATTTAGGTGTAGTTGTTGTTGTGATTGTTGCTGTTGCTGTTGCCGTTGATTTTTGGTGGGCTTCGGAATCGGAGCTGAATTCGACGCCGAGGAGGGGAGTGGCGCCAGCGAGATGGGGTGATCCGACGGAGAACCACTGGAATTCGAAAATGAGAAAGACAAAAGGGACGGGAAAGGGGAAAGGGAAAGGGGAACTGGGATTCTGTTCTTATTTCAGTCTCCCAGTTTCTCCGTCTCAGTCTCAATCTCTCTTTCAAACGCTGCCTTATAGTTTTTGTTCTAATCAAAATTCAAATTTTTCTCCTAATCTGTTGTGTGTGCTTGTCATCGATTAGCTTAATATATTCTGCATAATTTTGAAGTTGTCAATGTACTTAGGAAGCAAATTTTGATAAGTTTTGGTTTAATTTAGTTTTGGTTTTTCAAAAATCTAAACTATGCATACTGAATCCATCTAATGGTGTACTAGGTGTCTACTTCACTTGAGTGAGACTTCTAATTCTCAAGTTTCAGCTGCTATTTCATTCTCTTTTCAAATCATTCTTATCATAAGTTTATGTTATCTAGAACTTCTTGTATGTTCTGGCTTGAACTATTAAACAATCTTTACTTTAAGCTTCATATTTTGCAGATCTTGGTCTCTCTACAAGTGAGAGCTATGCCTCATAAAACTCGACCTATGACAGCACTTTTGGTGTTCACCGGACTGAATGCGGTGTTGTGTGCAACTATTAATCCAGTTTATGATTTTGTTTGCTTTCTACCCTACTGGGAAAGAAGGGTGAGAATTTTTTCTCTGTTTTTCTCAATTTTACTACTTGATCAGGAGCAAAAAATAATGAAACTTGGTTATCAAGAGAGTGATACAAACAGATTTTATTCTACTGATCTCTCTGCATCTCTTTGCTCCTGATCTGCATTTTCTAAATCTTTTCCATGGATTGAAAGGCATCCTTTTGAAGTTCTTGAATTCATAGCTGAATTGTACTTTATAGATGAACTATGTTCAATAATAAGCATTCTTGTATTGGCTTTCTAGAAACCGTCGAAACCTCGAGCAATTCAATATGGGATTTATCTTTTCCCCCTGAAATAGTTTTGCTGATTGGGAAATTTTGTGTTTGCAGAGGGAAAGGCGTCGGTTGGAGCGCGAAGCTTCTATGCTTACAGCTAACAATTCAAAATAACCATTGCATAGCAGGGTCTTCTTGGATTACCTGTTTGGAATAGGATTTTTCTTGTTTTCCCTTCATTGCAATACAAAATATTATGTTGAAACTTAAGTGTAAAATCTTGGACCCCAACTTGGAAACCTTATTTGGGAGTCTTGACACCATCATTTTCAAGACTTGATCGAGGTATATACCAAAATGGCCAGTGCCTTCATATTTAGGTAAATTTTAAATTTGTTTGTCTTCTTTGAATGATGGAGGGAGATAGTTTGCATCTTAAATTAACATGAAAAACTCAAAATAAAATAGAAATTAAAATCTTGAAGTTAGGTAGTTAGGAATGAAGTATGAAGCTAGGATGCCAAAAATTTGTGTGCCGAGAGATTTGTTTAAAGCTATATTTAGAATATATCTCCAAGTTCATGAAAGTCTTGCAAAAGAAAATATATTATTTATAATCAAGAAAATAACTTAGAAATAGAATATAGCGTGAAGATATTAAATTTAGAGGCCCTCTTAAATGAACATTATTAATAATTTACCACATCAAACACTTTGCACTTTTTTTCGGGGAAGAAGGGAGATCAAGTTCGGGTCGAGTTGGGATGTGGGTTGTTCTGGTCTGGGCCGCTTTTTGGCACCAGACACTGACCAAACAAAAAACAGTTTGCACTGTTGCTAAATGCATCGAGTGTTGCTTTCGTAAACTACTGAGTTAATGGTGTTGCTCTTTCAGTTTTGCAATTTTTTTTCTTGATTTTTTTTCAGTTTAGCAAAATATTTTTGTTGGTACAAAAAATATTCACATTTTTTTAAAACAGATTTTTTAATAGGGTACTTCATTAACACGTTAACAAAACCAAACAATAATACATTTTATTTTTGGAGAACTAGTACTTTTTGGGTTAAAAGTACAGTTATGTTTATACATACCCACCAAAATTACATCCGGACATACAGAAAGTCTTAACTCTACACCAAATCTACAGGTATATACGCAATATTTACTTAAATAGATACCAAAAAAAAGATATAAAGAAAAGCAGCTATCAAAAATTAAGATTAAATTGATTATAAGTTATAACACTATAATGTTTTTAAATTTATATAGTGGAGTGTAATTTTTTATTTTATTTGATAAGAGCTTTTTACATTCATTACTTAAAATGTCATTAAAAAAAATATTAGTTTGATTATACTGAAAGGGTCAAAACTGCAACTATATACAACCCTTTCCAAAGTGTGATTAAGGACAAAACGGAGCTTGATTTGAGGGAGAATGTTAGGTGTATGACACACTTAGCTGATAGTCATTCCAGACTCAAAGAATTTGATTAAATGTCAAATGGACGAAAATCAAACACTTACCATAAGTTAAGAACATATTTCCAATTTTATCAAAACATTGTAAGAAAGATACATATCTATAATTAGGGGTGGCAATGGGTAGGGTAGGGTAGGGTTTGGAGTCAACCCTAATCCTATCCGCGGGTTGAGATTTTTATATAAACTCAACCCTACTCTACCCGCGGGTTGAGAATATCTCAACCCTAATCCTATCCGTTCTTAACCCGCGGGTACCCGACCCTACTCGCGGGTTACAAAAAAAGATGCAATATTATTAGATAACTTGATGATAATTTAAAATAGAACTGACTTTTATGTAAAAAAAGTTTATTAAATTATCAATTAATGATCTTCTTTTAATAACTAAGGATCTTTTGCATTTAGTGAGAGGTCTTTGATTCAACATCCACTTAAAACATATTTTTATATAAGTATATAATATATACATATATAGGGTGCGGGTTGAGGCTCAACCCGCACCCTACCCGACCCGCACGAAAACCCTACCCGCACCCTACCCTACCCGCTGCAGATCGGGTTGGCAACCCTACCCGATCGGGTGGGATCGGGTTGGGTACCCGCGGTAGGGTACATATTGCCACCCCTATCTATAATCGAGAAAACAATTTAGAAATTGAATATACGTGATGATATTGAGAAACATTTTCTGAGATACTTTAGCTATGATAACTTCTCATTGTTTAGACAGAATTTCCAGCACAAATCTTAATTCTAGCCTTTAAAAAATCTTTGATAAAAATCTTCGTTTGTTTCATTTAGTTTTTGGTACCATAAACTTTCAACATGGTATTTGTACAAGATGTCTCTGGTACGGGTTGTGAGACGGATTGGAGACTTGCGAGTCGAGGCGGACGCCGGATTATCTGACTTGAGTAATGGGGTGGGAACCTGCAAAGACACTTCGACGCTCAAGTCAAAATGGATCTAAGAGGTATAAGGTGTGAAGAATGAATGAGTACCTGAGGGGGCCTGGGGCTCCCCTTTATATAGGCGATGATAATTATCTTATCTTATCTTATCTTATTTGGTTAAGATAAGGGAGGTATTTGAATTTGATTATTGGTTAGAAGCTCTAATGGGCCGGTTTCGCGCTTTCTAGAAGGGCGAAGCGGGTCGGACCCGAATAACCGGATTCGGGGACCGTTCCGAGAGTATGATCCGTGGGCCGGATCTATAACAGTTGCCCCCGGAGCGAGAGAGTGAGGGTGCTCGGTCTCATCGCTGGAGGAACCTTTTCCTAGCCGTTGTGGTTTGGCAAGGAGATCGTTGTTTGGTTTTTTCGGTCGAGGTCGAGGATTTAGGGAGTTCCTGGCCATTTCATGGTCAAGCGAGGAGTGCGTTGTTTGGGCGTCTCATCACATGCTGGGTTTGATGACTGTTCCGAAGAAGGGCCCGGAGATCGGGTCTGGAACAGTTGGTTGCCCCCGGAGCATGAGAGTATGCTTTCTTGGTCTCAATGCTAAGTCGTTGGAGAGTCCGATTCTCTGTAGTTCGGGAGACTGCGAGGGGTCTGGAAAGGGCATGACATCATCCTGCACTAATTGGTAAGATGTTGGTCAGTCTGGCTTTCCGCAAGTTAGAAGACCGTCAGCTCATGCTTGTTTTGTGTGACCTTTTTTGGGCCGTTATTGTGAACTTATTTTAGGCCTCTTGGTGGGCCGATTTCAAGACTTTGTTTATTTAGCTTATTCGGATTTCCGTTTTGTTGGCTTTGCGGGTGATCGATTCACAAGTCACTATTTTTGTTATTTGGATATCCGTTTTATTGGCTTTGGGGTGATCGATTCTCGGGTAGCCGTTTACTTATTTGGATATCCGTTTTATTATTTGGATATCTGTTTTGTTGGCCTCGGGGTGATCGATCCCCCGGGGTAGCCGCGTTTAGTTCGTGCCGTCGGATGGGGCAATTCTTTTGAAAAAATGAATTTTATTTGTGGTTTGGGCCTCGTTAAAATCTCCCGATGTGGGTAGGAAAAAGTGCCCAGTAAGAAAATATATGATTAAATAACTTAAGCAATAAATGAAAGTAAAGAAGGCAAAATATAAAAGGTAAAGAGATAGTCTTAAACGACCTCGATCTTGTTGCTTTGGAAGGATGTTTCCACATATAGTAGCACCGTAAGTTGGTGGAATTTCAGGATCTTGGGAGCTTGGTCCCATCTAGTCTTTCGAGCCTGTAGGCTCCTTTTTCAATTACCGTCTTGATTTGGTAGGGACCCTCCCAGTTGGGCGTGAGCTTCCCTTTTCCGGGAGTGGGTTGACCGATGTCGTTTTATCGTAAGACGAGGTCTCCTGGACCGAAGTCTCGTCGTATCATGCTGCCATTGTACCTTAGGCTTATTTTTCGTTTTAGGGCTAGCTCCCGTAGGTGTGCTATACTCCTGACCTTGTCTGCAAGGTCCCACTCTGCTTCTTTGTCGTTTTCTCCCATGATTCTGCGTGGACTTTGGTCTTGGCGTGCATCGAGGTTGGCAAGGAAGATGCCTGCCGCGTCTCGGGATTTCTTGCGGAGGATCGAGTTGGTGTCTCACACTCTACTGCGACTTTCCAATCCCCGTGTATTATTTCGATAGTGTCATTATCAGCCTGAAACTTCATGATTAGGATCTTGGTGAAGATGATAGCGGATAGGTTGTTGATCGTCTTTTTTTCGAGGATGATGTTGTAGGCAGTGGAGTCCTTGAGAGCCACAAACTCGGAGAGGATGGTCTTCCTCTGGCTTCCGGTTCCGATGGTTAGTGGTAACCCCATGGAATCGTCCAGTTTGAGAAACTTGTCTCCGAGTTCGGTAACCCCGTTATGGTGGATTTGCTGATTTTCGTTTCAGAGACCCAGCTTGTCGAAGGCTACTCTGAAGAGGATGTTGGAATCAGCTCTGGTGTTGACCAGTATTCTTTTCACAGGTCTGGTTCCGACTTTTACCGAGATGACGAATGGGGCGTCTTCCGCCGAAGTGCCATGTTGGCAGTCATCGGGGAAAATTTTGATTGCCGCTAGAACTGAGAAGATTGGTGCTTGGTTCTTATGGTTAGGACTTTGAGATCTTTTTTATTTCTGATTTTGACTTTTTCAGCGCGTCCTTTCTAGTGGTGACGTTTACGATTATGGTGGGGTCGGTTTCCGGACTTTCTTGGGATGCCTATCGTATCGTCTTTGGGTTGCGTCCTTCACGTTCTTGTGATCTTTCTCTTTCAGTTCTCCGAGGTTCTCGAATGATTTTGACAAATTCGGAGAGTTTGTCATCTCGGATGTCTTATTCGAGGGCGTCTTTTAGGTCGAAGCAATCTTGGATTTTATGCACATATCATCAGTGGTAGTTGCAGCTTGTTACCACCTATCCGTTACTTTAGCTGTCGCGCCTTCGGAAAGATGCCTCGTTCCACTATTTGGTGGCAGATGTCAGTGATGGGCGCGGATAGGAGGTGTAGTTCGAGAACTTTCCATCCCTGGGTGGTTGGTTGGTGTTCACGGGTTTGAGGTGATCTTTTAGTGTATCTCTTGATGATGGGTTACTATGAGGTGCCATGTTACCGTGCTGCTATTTGTTGGTGGCCATGACTTGGTTTACCTCTTCATCGTTTATGTATTCCCTTGTGATGCTTTGAATTTCGTGCATGGTTCAAACTGGTTTGGTGGTGAGGTGTTTCTGGAAGTCTTCATTTTTGAGGCCGTTGGTTAGATAGAGACTGGTGATCGAGTCCATGAGTTCGTCAGCCATTAGGCACTCATCGTTAAACCTATCGAGGTATTTTCTTGTAGATTCATCTTTTCTTTGGGTGATTCCGAGCAAGATGATGGGGTGTTTTGCTTTGGTGATCCTAGTGGTGAACTGGACCATGAACTTTCTGGAGATGTCATGAAAGCTGGCTATGGAGCCGTTTGGAAGGGCGTTGAACCATTTGATTGCGGGGCTGGCTAAGGTTATCGGGAAGGCCTTACACCGGACCATGTCGGCGGCTCCTTCCAAGTTCATCCTAGTCTCGAAGACCGTTAAGTGTTCCTGGGGATCTTTGGTCCCGTCGTATTTCATGTCAGTGGGCTTGTTGAAGTCCTTCGGGAGTTTGGATCTCAAGGATTTTTCTGTGAACAGGATGGCTTCCATTATCACGTGCATGCTTCCTACTCGTTTGGCCTCCCGATGGTGCCGTCGGTCGTCTTCTCTGCATCAATGTTTCGGGTCTAGGGAAATGCTGCGGTCGTTCCGTTTGCTGTGTCGTTACTCAGGCAGCTTGGTGTTCCTGGTATCGTAGTGAGATCAGGTCCTGGAGGTCACTTGGGTTGCATGCTCCGGGTGGTACTGTTCTTTGGGTGTAACTCGGCCTTTGAGGTTTTGCACCCTAAGGCACAACTCTTGGATTTATCTGGACCACCTTCTCTCCTAGGCCGTCGGGTGGCCGAACTTCAGTGGGAGGACGATTGTCCTCTCTTGGTTGTTTCTGGGTTGGGGTTGGTTGGCGATGTGTCGCGCTTGTTATCCTCCCGTGGCTGGGAGGAGTATTTGGAGTTCGGGAGTTGGGCTTTGTGGGTTTGAGTTGGGGTGTTGGCTGGAGGATTACTCCTCGAGGTTTTCCGTCATACTGCCACGATTTGGCAGTCTCCCGCATCTGTTCAAGAACCTTGAAAACTTTCTTGATCTCTTGGCTCCTGAGAGGTCTGAGCTTGGCCACGGTGGTGGTGTTAAAGAGGTCGCTCATGATGAGCTTCCTTATGAATTTTCAGTAAGGTCTGAAGGGGGGATCATGACAACAGAGTTGTCATACGTGAGGCGGTGGATGGCAGAGGTTTGGAACTTGGTGTTGAAGGAGGTGACCTTGTGGGTTTGGGGGAAGAGCTTGAAGAGTTCAAAAGAAGAAGCAACCACGGTGGGCATGGAGCCGAAGTAGAGGGAGAAGATGGGGCCATGGTGCTTGGAGAGACGGATGAGAGAGTGGTGAATGAGAGGGTCCAAGAGGTGGAGGTGTCCCACTAAAGGGAGACGAGACTTTGGGCTCAGAGAATTTGGAATTTCACCGTTGGAGTAGAGCAAAGATGCATAAAGAGTGTTATCACTAAGAAGGTGATTGCAAGTCGAAGAAACATTATTCCTTTGGGATTTCGCCGTTGGAGTAGGGCGAAGGTGTGTTATCACTCAGAAGGTGATGCAAGTTAAAAAAAAAAACATTATTCCTTTTTGCTCTCAGTTACAAGCAAGAAATCAAGTGAGTGAGTTAGAGGATTGCTCTTCTAAGTTATCCATCATGCTGCCACGACATTGCAAATTCCCACAGACGGCGCCAATGTACAAGATGTCTCGGGTACGGGTTGTGAGATGGATTGGAGACTTGCGAGTCGAGGCGGACGCCGGATTATCTGACTGGAGCAATAGGGGTGGGTACCTGCAAAGACACTCCAACGCTCAAGTCAGAATGGATTTAAGAGGTATAAGGTGTGAGGAATGAATGAGTACCTGAGGGGGTCGGGCCTGGGGCTCTCCTTTATATAGGCGATGGTAATTATCTTATCTTATCTTATTTGGTTAAGATAAGGGAGGTATTTGAATTTGATTGTTGGTTAGAAGCTCTAGTGGGCTGGTTCCGGGCCTTCTAGAAGGGCGAAGAGGGTCGGACCCGGATAACTAGATTCGGGGACCATTTCGGGTGTAGGATCCGTAGACCAGATTCGTAACAGTATTATAGTCTTTTTCACCTTTTTATAGCAACATACTTCCCTTGTCTTTTGTAAGCTCTTCTCTTCAATAGAGTAATTTATTTTTCCCTCTTAAACCATCTCCATCTCTACCTCACCGGAGGTCGTCAATAATGGCACTATGCCATCTCATTAGTGATGGACAATTTTCTTTTCAAAAATGTTATGTGCACATCAAAAGTCAGCTATTAAATCAGTCACTATATAAATATATGCGTTGTTTAATTCATTTTTAAAGTGTATTTTAAACTTCAACATATATTTTATGAGCAACTAATTTTTTATGTACATGTAACATAATTGTTTTCATTTTGTCCTTCGTAACCGTAGTTGACGTTGATAGTGGCGATGGTGGTGGAGTAGGAGGGAGAAAAGAAAAAGAAGAGATGAAGGAGAAGATGTAACTGTGGTGTAATATGGTAGCATGGTGAATTTAGGGTGTGGTGTAACATGGTAGCATGGTGAATTTAGGGGGAGAAATAGAATAGCATATTGGTATGTGTGAGAGATAACAGTATCCATGAGAGGTGAGGGAGGAATAAAGGAGTAGTAGGATTGTCCAGGGTTAGAAATGTGATAGATTTAAAAATGAAACTAGGGTTAAAAAAATAATTTAAAAATTATTATAATTTTTTAGTGTTTAGTTAGTTACAACCGAACCGAGTTTATTTTTTTATAGATATAACTTAAATTTTTTATGAATAAAATAGTAATTTATCTTTTTTAAAAATAATTTTGTTGAATTTCTTTTATTAATGATTAAAATTTTCCTTTAGTTTTCCTTCATTATTTTTATAACACTTTTTTTAATTTTAATATTGGAACAAATATGGTGTATAACTACGTTATATATGGGAGTGAAGGGACTTAACCAACATGTGATGGCTATGATCAACAAATCGGACGGTTCAATATAAAGGAGAGTAATTAAACGGTCCGATTAGAGGCATCGCAGATACACAAATCGGACTGTCCGATTTGCACACTGCATGCCACGCGTCACACATGCAAGCACCCCAGCCCCTGCTTGTATACTATCGCTGCTTACTCCATCCCTTTCACTCTCGTCCCACTCTTTCCTCACTCACCCCCAAAGTCCCCAATCTCACCTTCAACCCCACTCATTTCACTATCTATTTTTGAAGAAATCAGACAAGGGAGATAAAAAAAATTGGACCACCAACCTTTAACAATGCCAAGAAGAAGGAGAATAAAAGACGTCAATCATTCGAAACTCCACATTGCTAATTATCTTGATCATCCTAATTATGTAAGTTTTAATTTTTAAATATTTTAATTTAATTAAAATAATAGTGATGTTAGATATTAGTAAAAATGGATAATGTAGTAATAAATTTTATTAAGATTTGTTCTGAGGTTACTTGAAACTGAATTGCCTTTGGGTTTGTATGTGATGCCAAAATTTTCAATGGAACGAATTCCGACTTAGCCTACATCCAGTAGCCGTCGTCTGAGTTGTTTGTGAGAAGGTGGGGGTGTCAGTGCATTCATAGGTGATGAGCCAATAAATACCGTTGAAGTAATTCTACTTTTGGTAGTGGATAACAGCCCATTTCTCTTAGAATTGTTGAGATATCTTTTATAGAAGTGGGTGAGAGATATTAGGGATAAGTTATAATCCCTTCAGGGGGAATTATTTCCCTGTAGCGCTCTATCCGACCTCTTAAGAGGTCGGTCATGTAGGAGACGTCTTTTAGATTTTTATATACTTTTGAGTCTGACTTATGTTTTTGGGTCAAGTATAAAGAAGATTATAGGTGTATGATAATAAATTAATTATTATTAATTGTGATTAATAAATTGATTGTAGTAATAATTTTTGTTAAGATGTAGGCATGAAAAAAAATTACTATTAATTATTATTAATAAATTTATTGTAGTAATAATTTTTATTAAGATTATACGTGTGATAATAAATTAATTATTATAATTGTTATTAATAAATTGATTGTAGTAATAATTTTTATTAAGATTATAGGTATGATAATAAATAAATTAATTAATTAGTATCAATTGTTAGTAATAAATTTATTGTAATAATAATTTATATTAAAATTTAGGTATGATAATAAAATAATTATTATTAATGGTTATTAATAAATTTATTATAGTAATAAATTTTATTAAGATTATAGGTATGATAATAAAAAATTAATTAGTATTAATTGTTAGTAATAAATTTATCATAGTAATTTTTTTATTAAGATCTAGGTATGACAATAAAATAGTTATTATTAATTGTTATGAATAAATTTATTGTAGTAATAATTTTTATTAATATTATAGGTGTGATAATAAATTAATTATTATTAATTGTTATGAACAAATTCAAGTAATAATTTTTATTAAGATCTATGATAATAAAATAATTAATATTAATTGTTATTAATAAATTTATTGTAGAAGATATATAAAAATTACTGAATTAATTATTATTATTATGAGTATAATATAGATATTTAATAAAGGATTAATGATTTATTGTTGTGTGTTGTTAGAATAGAACAATTACTAATTATATGTTATATTTTATCTATTTACCGTTGTCTTAAATATTTGTCTCGAACTCAAAATCTATGTATAAATCATAATTTAAAATTATTACATACCTGCATTTATATACTGAAGAAATATCAGTGCATGCATAGCCTCCAAATCCAACAACTGCATGAAAGTAGGCTCCTCAAACGGTTGCTGGTTGCTAATGCATTTGCCATATCTGCCGCCATAACATCGTCAGCTTGATCTTCGTCTACACCCGAATCAACGACTTCATAGTTACTTTCAAACTCTTCTTCGCTATCACTGTTGTAATTTTTTAATTCAATCTCTTGGTTCGTTACAGATTTCTCGAACTCAATATACAGTTCGATGAACGATATACGAGACCAACTTTAATTTCAAGATACACTGAAAACATTTTTTGCATGCTCACTTCACCGGTCACATATTTCGTTTGAAATTGAACGAACCCATCAAATACAGATAGAAGATATCTGTACAGAATACATGACACTCTCTTTGATATTTGAGAATCGATCTTTTCACAAATCACAGCTTTTAATTCTTCAAATGACGTGTGATTGGAATTATAATATCTAATGAATTTCCACACACAAATTTCATTCCTTCCGATATTTGTAATAAAATTTAATCATGATAATACACTTTTAACATAATTCTATCATCCATGATAATATATTCATATTACACACTCTCAACTTTAGTATTAATCTTTTTCAAACAATAGAGAAGAAGAGAAAGAGCATAGAGGAGCTTTAGAGATTTGAAGATTGTGAGAAAAAGATGAAGTAGAGAGCTCGGTGATGGAGTTGGTATATATAAAATTGAAATCAGACCGTCCAACTGCTTTTTTAATTGGTTCAAAAATTTTAAAAATCTAAATTGGACTATCCGATTAGAGGCACTGTCCGTAAAAAAAACTTGTGTGCATGAAATCGGTGGGTCTGATTTCATTGTTAAAAAAAAATTGTCCCGTAGCCTAGAAATTGTGGGATCCGATTTTTTGGGACAAAAAAAATTCACTTTGCGTGCATGAAATCGGTAGGTTCAATTTCTTTGCAAAAAAATGGATGGTCCGATTTGTGTTTCTTCTCACCTCCAAAAAATCGGACCGTCCGATTTTTTTCCGTTAGTTAACCACCGTCACAACAGTGTAAAATATCCCTAACTACTATAACGTGGCGTTACACCAACCTAAGTGTCATATCGAAAAAAAAAGGCCATTTTATAACATGTATGTTTTAATATTTCTTCAAGAAAATCAACTGTGATATTTAGTTGAGGATCAAGTATATGACTTAGTTTGGTAAAATTTTTTAGAGAGATACTTATGCAATGCACTTTGTTTTATATTTGGTAAATTAAAAAGATGATGTGTTTGTACTTACAATTTTTAAAAATTAGTGGTGTTTTTAAAAGCATTTTAAAATTAGCTTATACTTATCAAAAATAAAAAGTCTAATATAACTCTATATATTAATAAATATCTAAAATTATCCTTATTAATTATTAACCAAAATATCCTTTTAATTACTAACCAAATTTCATGTATTTCCAGTTTTCCACACACATTTTTCGTTGTTAAAGTCCTCATGTATTTCTAATTTTTAATCTTAACTTTTCACAAATTTTATACACATCACACACCACGTATGAATTTCTTTTATTTGTATTATTTGTTGTGCCTTTTCTTTTTGAGAAAGCCAAAAAATACTTATTATTTATTAAATTTTTATTTTATTTTATTATTTTTTTTCCAACCTACCAATAATTGCTGAGAAGTGAGAACTAAGCTAATATTAAAAAGAAAGAATGGAAATAGAAACACAAATGTCATCCTAATAACCTACTTGCTTTACTAAAATATAAATAGATTTTGTTAGGTAGATAATGATTTTTGTAAATAATGTGAACAATGAGTTTTAAAATTGATCCAATAAAATAAAAAATCACTTCATCCTCAAATTATCTCATAAACCTTAATATTAGATAACTATTTGCACACCTAATGAATTAAACATCTAACCATTGTTAATTGTGCATGAGTAAATCGAATCAAAAGAAATAACCATCCAATTAAAAATAATAAACATAATCATCTGCATACCTATTAAATTGAACATTCGAAATATTCATTGTTCACATAGTTTAATATTCTTATTGTCATAATTTTCTAATCTAAATATCTAATTAACCCTTGATTCCACCAATGGTGATTGGAGTCCTGACATAATGCTTTCCATCGGACCAAGTCAGGCCCAAAGATTGTAGAGCAACCTAGCTTAGTAACCTCCATTGTGACCTTAAAGCTCTTCTCCTCACCCACGCTCTCAAACTTCAACACATTGGGATTCACGGAGAAGGAAAGCCCCGAAGGAGTGTGGAAGCTTGCAAGGTAAGTCCCTGGCGAGTGGCAAACCCACATTCCTCACCCTGCGTGTCAGAATAACCAAACCGTACAGCTGCGGAACCGTTATTGAAGGGTAGTTGAAATCCAAGACACCCATTCCATCAGGGCAATCATGATGACAAGCCCCGAGAACGCCATGATGTGGCTCTTAGCCAATGACACATAAGAAGTTGAGGTAATCATCTATAGTTGTACCGTAGACCAAGTCAGGGTCCTTGCTGTTTTAAAATCCCCATCAAGCATTGGCTCACCCTTGTCCCTTGTCCTAGCGGATGTCATGATGGCGGACTTGATAGCTGATCGTCTCCATTTCGGGCGACGTGAGGGCAGGACATAGATGTTCTGGACATTGTGATGTCAGGCTTAAGAATCTCAAGTGTGATTGTGTTGGACCTTCTGGAAGAGAATGATGTCATGAATGGAGCAGACTTCACATGCAACTTGTTTTTGGTGGTATATATCCCTTCGGATTCTTGGAAGAATTGAGGAGCTACAAAGAGTATCCAAGGCGCAATGTTGGAGACAGATTCCGGTGCTGATCCAGAGCTGCCAACAGAGAAGAACATCTTCAAAGTAGTCATCATTTTATTGCTCCCATCATAATATATTTGATTCCTTTCCAGTTATTAACCTACTTAATACTTATCATAAATCCTTTGTTTAATAACTCATAACAAGTGTTTAGACATACTTGATATAAGCATTCGTGATTCTTTTTATTTTTAATCTTTTAATTTTTATACGAGTTTATGGAATAATTTTTTAATATTTATATTATATTAAAGTTTAAAAAAATAATTATTCTTTATCATAAATATGTCTATTATGATCTTTTTTACTTTTAAAGGATGTTTTACTAAATTTAATTGTGGTACTTATACTTATTAAAAACTATTTTTATTTTGATTTTATTAACGCATATGCTACAACTTTTAAAAAGTAAAAGCTTTACTAAACCAAATATTCAAATTTAAAATACAAAAAACTACCATCATAATGAACTATTACTATTTCATGATAAATAAAGTTTTTTTTCCTTTATCCTTTTTTCTCTAAGGTTTTGGATTCCTAATGAAATTTATTATAAAATTAAGATTTTGTATAAAAGCACTTTATATTGGTTTTTAAAATTTCATGTCAGTAGAACTAATATTAATTAAAATTATGTTTTTTTCCCCTCAAAATTCAAGTGGGGCAAGTGCCCCCTTTCCCGTCCTTGATACTTAGGTCTATCCTGGTGCCTGCCCAACACAGTTTTTCAATGCGCCATTTATAAATTATTAAACTAATACATAAAACAAAATTCTTGCACTTACCATTCTTATTTTATCATTTTGCCGTATATCAAATTATTTCTATAAAAATACTTCAAAATTAATCATACCACCTTTCTAGCAACTGTTGGTCTTCCATACCAATTGGTCCAGAGTACTCTTTCTTCCATTATAAATATGATCACAATGGAATGCCAAAACCATATAGAAAGCTATATTACTCGTTTTCAGGTACCATAACCTTAGATATCCCACTAGAATATCAACCATGGTTGATAGCAGTGTTGTGGTGAGAATAGTATGCTATGCGGTCAGCACTCAGAGGCAGAAGTGACTGCCATTTGGCGAAATTACAAATGGCGGGGAGACAGTGCCTCGTGCTGCAACATACAGCATCGGACACCCCAGATCGCCAAGCTGTACGCTACTGCATTAAGAGCTCCATTTGCGGAGTCCCTTACTCTATCTTTAACACTGTCAATGCTGCTGCCGTTCCAAAGAAATGTGGTGTCAACATTCTGAATTTTCACTGCTTTCGCTACTTAATTCATAATTGTTGCTGGTCAGCTTTTTTAAAGCTAGTTAGCATGTTAGGAGCAGGAGTGCTAGGCTTAACTGCTGCCTATAAATATTAGGGGTTAATTAGTTAGAAAATTCTGTTCAGTTTGTTAATTCAGGAGAGGGAAAATTCTCTCCACAGTTGGTAGTTCTAGGCTTAACTGCTTCCTATCACATTCTTTACTAGATCAGTCCCAATATTGATTGCAGCAGGTTCTCACACATTTTTTTTAACACCTAAGAAAATTGCTAACAAACAGTAATAGATCTAGAAAATTCAAGTAATATGGATAGGTTTACATATACATAATAAAAGTTTATTTGGTGTCTCGTGTATTTTTGTTTGGTTTATTTGGTGCACCGTGCAGTAGTAGAAGAAGGGTGCTAAGTAGCAATGTCTCTAAATACGAGGTCACATGACTCATGTCTAAAACTTCTTACTTTGAAGCTTTATACAACTAGTGTTCTTGTATAAAACAAGAGATGTGCAATAACCACCAGTTATTTATATGATAATGAGATGCTTCTGTTAAAATAGATACACTAACTGATAGCGGAATAGTGTAAAGCAACAAGCACTTCAAGAGAGACTTTTTGTATGAATAGGATTATTAAATTTGTGAAGGTAAGTATAAATACTACAACCTAAGATGTTTCAAGCTTTTCCAATACTTCAATTCATTTTCAGTGAGAATATACATAACAAAACTTCGAAAAGACAAAAAAAAAAAAAAAAATCTTTTAGTGACTCATCCAACATTCATTTAGAAACTTTAACTACCCTCATGCTTATCTATTCTACTTTCTTAGACTTAGATCTTATATTTTATTATCATCTATAAGTTCCGAATGACTTTTTCCTGAATGAATTGCTTCTTCTGTAAAAAAAAAAATACCCTCATGTTTATAACAGAAAACAAAAAGTTTGTATTATAACTTAATAAGGAGATGCATTCCTTCAACTCCTCGGCTCATTACTAGTTTTTACAACCAAAAATAAAATACAAACTATATAGCATATATATATTATTCAGTTTGTGAGGAAAAAACACTCTTTCAAAAGACAGAGAGAAGAGAAAACAAAGGCAATATAGACATCTCGATGAACCTATAATTTTATTAACACAATAGAGTTTCTTGTAAAAGACTTTGGAGTTAGAAAACAAAAAGAAAATGAAGGTAGCAAAAACCTCATGAATTGTTTTGGCCTTTGTCTTGCTCACTGCTCTCTTCGGGACTGCTTTCCTGCTCCTGAACAGCAGAAGGAGTACAACAATCCTCATTTTGTTTTCCCTCACTGTCATTGGTCGTCTGTGCCTGCATATTTGAGGCTGAATTTGTTTCCTGTTCTGACATCAAGCTAGTAAGACCATTTTTCTTCAGGTAGGTCTCCAATGGCAGATTTGCTTCTTCAAGAAGACTCATCATGCTCATGCTGTTTGTCCCAGCTTGAGCATCTTCTCGATCAGGTTGGCAGTTCAAATCTAAGTGTCCCTTGGCTGCATCATCCGCATGGTCTTGACTCCTTGAATCTAACTCGTTTGGCACCCTTGCTTCATTCTCCAAACCATCACCTCGAGTTAAATGCTGAGAGGTGCTTTCTACTTCAGATTCATCCTTGGTCACCCATGACTGCTGATTTCTCTGAGCAATCTCTGCTTCACGCTCAGATTGCCGCTTCTTCTTTCGCATCATAAGGGTTTTAAACCTACGTTTGACTGTCATGCACACGTTACAGGTGCATGTAGGTTTGTGCTTGCCCTTCCCACTAGGTGGTTGGATACATACAATACAGGAACAACCAGGTCTATGCCGAGGGTGCTTCGTAGTGGTAGCAACTGGTGCTCTGCTAGGGTCACCTGCATCATCTCCAAGTATTGCAGCATTTGCCAAAGCATCCAATCCGGAAGATTCATGTTCTAGGGTTGGTCTTTGGCTGGCAGTCATTCGCTGTTTCTTGAATTCTATCCCAAAATTACAAATTGCAGTGTCTTAGATACTATAATAAAAAAAATAGTTGAAACCATATACACAATAATCAGATACATGCAACATAATTCAGTTTTTTCAGCAAGCATGTATTTTGAATAAGATGCATAGACAAAGAACTAAATGAGCAAGACAGAAATGGTTAAAGACCAGCACTGACTCTATAGTAGCAACTCCTACAACAAATCAATACTACTGTCTAGTGCATTTTTGGCTATCCTAAAATGATAGAAAAAGTCAGTTCTAGCAATCGGGTAAAGAGACTTGAGTTCGGTCTTATAAAAGAGTGAGTAACATAGAAGCACCTTAGTATCACTTTAAAGCCATCATTTAAAAGGGTTATGCTATGGTGTAGAACACTTTTTAATGAAGAGTGAATATTGTCCTTTTTATGATAGAGGAAATAAAATAAAATCATCTGCAATGCCATATTCTATAAATTTAGTGATAATCTTTATTTTTCATCCAATTCTACTCTTCACTAAAGAAACTAATTTATTTAAGATATCTAAGTGTGCTTAAGAATTATGATTGGTATAGCAACTGTCATACTGGAAGATGGTACATAAAATTCTTTATAATTGGGTATGCTAGTTTATTTTTAAAGCCACGCCAATTGTAGGGCTCTTAATTCCTACGAGATCTTATAGTCAATAATTTTACATTCCCATGCCATGACTAATCGCAACAAATGGTTAATACTGACATAATAGTGGACTAATAACAAGATTTGCAAACACATACAAATATCCTCGTCCTCAATAATTATGAGTATGGACACACTTATATCTTAAACTGAAATTTCCTTGTGGGTCCAATTAATGGGCTATACTCAGAGTAAATATATACATAGAATACATAGTGTTGGCATATTTAGTAGTGGAATTATATTTTATTTTAAAAAAGGGATAGGACCCACATAACTGAACATTCATTCTTACTCCCTCTGTATTCTCTACACAATTATGAGAGTAGGCACCCAATTAATCAGCTAAACCAATTTAGAGTATAATTCTTGGTCTAAAAAAGTAGAAAAAATATAACAGAAGACTAGCATTTCAACCATGATTTCCCATTATCTATTGATAGATAAAAAAATGAATAAAGATAAAGAAAATGTTAGAAATAAGAACAAATGGAGATACTCATCAACAACTGCCTCCATTTAATAACGACAGCTTATGGAATTCATTACTGATCCAATTTCTGTTATGTTAAGGAACACTATATTTCCAAATTCATCGAAACTTATCCTAAGAGAATCTGTTTCTTAATATTGTTCAGAACTGTATATCAATTATCAAATTTGTTCATTGAAACAGAGACTATGTAGCATGGCCTTGAATGCAGACAGGTTAGTTGGGGAGAGGGGAACACAGCTACATCAATAATTGTCTTACAAGGGAGATATACTTTTGTAGATGAATTAAACTTTACCAGTATCTCTTAATAAGCATTGATTAGACAAAAATGTGGGTTTAAAGGAATTCAAGAGGCGGAGATATACCCTTGATCAGTCGCAAGAGATTATCCATCTCCCTTGGGCTCAATTCGTCTGGAGCAGAACATGCACGCCTAGCAAAATCATCGAGAAACTGAAATATTGTCTTACAAAGAACATGCTTTGTTAACAAGTGCACTGCACTATAAAGTCATACTTCTCACCTGCTCTGATCCCACAAGTTATCAGCACATGTCCACTTAGGGGGAACAAGTACATCAACTGGTAACTTCCTCCATTTTGAGCAATTATCACACTGTGTCCACTGCTCATTTATCCTGAGTTCCAATCAAATTCAAAATTAAGATGATCAACTGATATAAAGACAAAAAAGAAAATTTAAGAGAAAATATGAGAAATAGCATGAAAGGAAAAACCTGACATGCAATAAACAAAAGATACTAACACACATCCATCTTACCCAGCAGAGCGGGCTACGAATATACTCTTCTTTCCAAAGACAGGAGGTTCCTGTATGAATTAAAGCAAGTTATTTGCTGTGGAATATCCTAAACAGGCATTAATATGAAAAAAGGTAAAGTATATTTTTTGTCCCCAACGTTTGCAATTTTTTTTTAAATATCTCTAATGTTTAATTTGATTCAATTTTGCTCCTAATGTTTTCAATTTATTCAATTTTGTCCCAAATATTTTTTATTTGTGTCAAAATTATCTCTAGGCGTTTTCAATTTTGTCCATAACATTTGAGATGGAATTAACATCCAAGGATAATTTTGACACAAATTGAAAACATTAGCGACAAAATTGAATCAAATTAAATGTTAGGGTTATTTTAAAAAAAAATTGCAAACATTAAGGACAAAAAACATATTTTACCTTATAAAAAAATTAATCAGATTTATGTAACCTCTCTAAGTGGAGGCTTTACTTAAAAGTTTTCTATCATTAATAAGAAACCAATTTGATGTACTTTACATGCAATTAACATGGCATTGCAAAGTTCCAGCTTCTTATAAATGGTTTACTTACTTCATATTCTTCAAATACATGATCCTCAATCATGACAATGCTTGGTTTAGCAGTTGGAGGAGGACGAAGCAAATCCTGTGCCTCTTCCCATGTAAGCTTCAACTCCAGCGCATCCTGGCTATCAATAAGCAACCTCTTACTTTTTGACCCAATATTCCTGGTTTTTTTCTTCTCTGGAACCAGCACAGCCGGCAAAAGCGATCCCTCCCTTGTCCTTTTTTCAGGAATTTCAATATTATGCCAATTCATGTCACCACCAGCTGAATTCCATTTTTTAGACAGCGTATTTAGCGGGGATTCTGAACTTCCCTTTTGTGACTGGAGAAGGCCAGAATAACCACTTAATATAGGTAGATTCTCATAAACACCAGAATAGGAAGTTTCACTTGAATGAGAGCCATTGGGCATATTAGACGGATGAGATTCCTGCTTAATAGGAGACTAAGTATCAATTCTAAAAGTTTGAGTTTGCTATATGAGCTAAAAGCGGCTGTTACCTGTACTGCAGCAGAATTTGTTGCCTTCCTAAACCCCATAATAAGTTTCCCTTCAGGGTCCATCCGGCTAAAAGTTACTGCAGCATTTTTTTGAAAAAGAATTAAACATATAATTATAAAATCAAAAGCAAAAAACAACTATATGTAGTGCACCTATTCCTAAAACTAGCAACTTCACAAATTAAGTAATTCTCAGTAAATATACCAGTATCTCCAGCTTGCAGTTGCATAGACTGAATACAAGGAGTTACGCCTTCTAGAACATACATCCTGCTGTTATTATTTGGCCAAAATCTAAACTGGAACACCCATTCTTTTCCTTTCACATCTTGGATTCGTAGAGGAAGGCCCTCTGGTTGAGAGATAGGAGGGAAATATGCCTGCATGCACAACGCACTACTGTTTCAGTTCTAACAAAACACTAGACTCATGAAGAGAAAAAGACCGGTACAATCATTAGTTGATACCAATAACTTCTCTTAGGTTCGAAGGCCACATAAGACTATCTCTCATGACATGTGTGTTATATGTGGGGCAAATTTAGAGTCAAATCCACATCTGTTTTTGCATTTCCCAATAGCTGTTTTCTTATGGAACAACTAGTTTAGCATTTTTGATGTAGGTTTGTTGGGTTTGTAGTAGAAAAGAGGTAATATCTTTGGCAATGTGTAATTTTCACCACTATTTGGACTATTTGGTTGGAGAATAATGCACACACCTTCAATTACAGATTTTCTTAGAAGAATGTTTATGGGATAGAATTAGCCTAGCATCTAGTTGGTGTAAAACTCATGATCTTTATAAGCTACTTTCCTTCTGAGACATGTTGAGAGACTGGGAAGCTATGCTTTATAGATAATTCTTTTGTTTTTGCTTTGTACAGGGGATGCCCGAATTTATTTTATCCTTCTCATCTTAATGAATTTTTTTTAATCCAAAAAAAGAAAATCATTGATTAATAAAAATGACAAACAAGATGTTAATTAAGCGTCTGTGTTCAGAAACTTACTTCAGCACATGCTTTTGGTAAAACTAAGCGACCAATTCGACCAGCATCACTTGCACTAAGCATCTTCTCAAAGAGTGGCACAATGGTGGAATTTGAACTTAAACATATCATGAATCATGGTTAAGGAAATGTTTTTATGAGGTCAAGAGCAATAATCAAGATAACATGCTTATCACAATGCATAAAGTATCTAGACAATAACTAACAATTCATAAACTGAATTGCAAAACTGGATACTCTCCTGATATTTGTTGCAACTCTTGATCTGTAATCCTAGGCCAGTAACGGGGAAGTAGCTGATTTCTTCCACGTCCCTCAGCAGGAGGCCTTGCTACACGGATTTGGGACACCATAGCTGCATTTGTTTCTAAGCTTGAACCAAGGCTTGACCTAGGAGGCTTTGGTAAAAGGTGGCGAGACCTAGACCCAAGTAAAAGTGGAGGGGAGGTTTTACTTTGTTCCCTTTCATCAGCAATGGCACTATGAAATGGATTTGAATTTCCTGACGGAGAAGCAAGAGTCATACTCAAATTTGCATGTGCCAATGATTCATATATATCTTGCATCTCCATATCTGCCTGGCAGTTGTCTGATTTGGCAACCCTAGATGAACCATTAGATTTGCAGTGAAATTGTGATATCAATTGGCTTCCAAGTTCTGCAGTAGAAGGCAAACCTTCCTCTGTTTTTATCTCTGGAAAAGGGACATTTGCATCAGGATTATGAGGTTTAAGCCACCATCTCAGCCCATCACTATCTGTGGAATGTCCTACTTGCATACCCCTGACGTTTAATTGGTTAGCCAGAGATGGACACAGTTGTTCACTGACGCTCTTTATCTTTGATGCCCCAGAGCCAGTAGGCTTTTCAGTACCCGCAACCTGTCAAGTAATACTGTAATGTAAATGCAGACTTGAGGCATCAAAACAAAATAACCATTTATGCAAGAAGTAAAAAAGTCTAAATGACAGACCAACCTTGAATTTTGAAGCTCACATCACACAATTTGCTATTATTTCATAGATCATAGTGCATTCAATTCATATCCTAAATTCTGATCAATAGTTAACTTACCAATATTATGACAAACAGGAAATTTAATCTAAGAATTAAGACCTGCAAGCTAGCATGATAAAATGCTAATCTATCAGATGATTTCAGGAAGAAAATAGGGGTGAATTATCTGTTTAATATTTGCAATGAAAAAGATAAAGTATAGCTTGATAAGTTAAATGTTAATTTTTCTTACAAGTTTATGTCCTGAATTTCTTGTGCAATTTATACAGCTTACACCACCGGAATCTAGCAACTCAAGCTGAGACCTAGAGGCAATGCATCCACAATGTAGACGCTACAGATAAGAAAATATACAGGATCATTAACCATAGAGTAGCATGTGCAAGAGTAGAAAGGACTGGGGATAAGTTACACAGTGAGTTTTACTCTACCTTGCCACATGAAACACACTCTCTCCAACCAGAATCATTTGAGTGGAATTTTTCACAAAATATTGATTGCTCATATGCAGAACTACAGTAGAGAAAAAAAAAATAAAGACGAAGAAGATTTAGGAATCTGAATAGACAGTTGTCATGCAGTAATGGCTGAAATTGCATCAAGTAAATAAGGTTAAATGCAGTATTGATTGAAGTCATCATGTAATCCAAAGCACACGATACCTAGATCACACTGTTAACTACTTATGTGGCAGCAAAACAAGAGCAATAATTAAAATTATAAAAGCAACTTGTCATATTATCTTCACTCAGTAATTGCTTTCCGACTTTTTTGTAAGACACATCAATGGAAGCTTTAAAATTTCAATTTACATTCTTGAATATATAGTAAAAATTAATGGATATATGCCATGGGGAGTTTCATATAGTGGTCCAAACCAGCAGCACACCAACTTTAGAAAATCCACAATAAATAAATAAATAAGTAACTAAAATAGGTAGCCAAAGGTCAAAACTTTGATTAAAAGAGACTGAAATTGTTCAACCCAAAAAAAAACGACTGATATGAATATTTTCAAAATGAATTTTTAAACGCCAAAAATAGCAATCCACATGGAAAATAAACAACAATTGAGAATAGTAAAGGCAAAAATCACATACTTGTAGTTACACCTGAACACCACTGTTAGTTACTGCTTCTATACAATATCTCTGATTTTCTGATATTTATAAACTCATCGAGCGTGCTAATTTGAAATCTAGAAAGTGAAATCACACATTACCCGCACTTATCACAGAGATCGGCAAATTCGCCGGATCGCAAGGCCCAACCTTTGCGCCACTGAATCGACGTCAAGGTGGCGCATACCACGTTCATGCAGCTCCTTGACTCCATTAATACTTCACGACTTCACTGCAACAAACTACACCGGAATAATACATACAAAGTTCAATTAATCAAAAAGAGAAACCCTAACAATTGCTTCTATTTCAGACAAAGACCTCACAAAATTAGATTTGACTAGCTCAAGAAAATAAAATACAGCGCAAAATATAGTAACGGAGAAACGATAATACCGAAATTAAACACAAGAATGGAGCTCGAGTTGGAAGAATCTGTTACCAGAAGCTCGCACGAAGCGAAGTAGAAGTTTCGTGCTTCGGCGAGTTCTACGAAGATGAGAGGGAGAAGCAGTTGGTAGTATTGCTTTTGATTGGCATTCGATTAGGTGATGGTGAAGTTAGGTGTGGTTAGAGAGAAGTAGGAATTTCACCGGAGAAGGTTAATCGAATCGGAGAGTTGAATCGACGGCCGCCGGGGGAGAGAGAAAGAGACGTTATAGAGAGAGAGAGAGAGAGAAGGCGTGTGCATGCAGAATAAGAAAGGGGAAGGAAAAATAAAGGGGCACTCAAAAGTGCATGCACGACTCTCTGTTTTTATGGCTTCATTTTTTTAATATTCAATTTTCATATTAATTTGTTAAAAAGTTTTATCGTGAATTCGTGATAGTTGTTGGTTATTAAATAGAATAAGAAATAATAATATTGATTCAAATTGCATGTGTTTGTACGGTTTCTAATTCATTTGTTTGGTTTAACACTTGTTAATTAATTCTAATATGTTTGACCATGTTTTGATAAAAATCTTATTAAAGTATACGAATGTATGGAAGGAAAAATTATTGATATAATAAGCAATTGTTATTATCCTAGTGCACAAATCATGAGTGGAAACTGGAAAGTGAAGATAAAAATAAAAAATAAAAAAAAGTAAAATATCGTTTTTGTCGTCAACCTTTAGAGTAAATTTAAAAGTTGTTCCTAATATTTTACTCATTCTATTTAAATCCCTAATGTTTTAAAATTGATTCAATATTATCCTATTATTAGGGATCCATTAACAGAATTGACGACGAGTGATTTTAAAACATTAAGAACTTAAACAGAACGAAAATATTGGAGATAAAATCGATACATAAAAATAAATTTTAGTTTTATCCTTCAATAATATCAATTTTTTTACCGTACATAGTATTCAATTATTTTTAATCATATCTAAGTAAATTATACTTAATCACATTACTTTTATTCTAAATAATTTTTTTTATAATTGTCCACTTAAAGTTATAAGTTAATATAAAAATATAAAAAAATATTTAAAATGAAAATAGTGTGATTAAGTGTAATTTACTTAGATGTGATTAAAAAATAATTGAATATTATTATACAGCAAAAAATTGATATTATTAAAGGATAAAATTAAAATTTATTTCTATGTATCATTTTTGTCCCTAACGTTTCAAAATCGTCTCAATTTTGTCCCGTCGTCAATTCTGTTAACGGATCCCTAACGGCAGGACAACATTGAGACAATTTTAAAACGTTAGAAACTTAAATAGAGCGATTAAAACGTTTGAGATCATTTTAGGATTTACCCCAAACCTTAGGGACAATAACTATAAAAAAAATAAAAACAAGAGATATATTAAATCTGAATCAAAATATAGAACAAACACATTAGAAATATAAAGGTTTATAATATCTTAAGACAGGTTCAAAGATGTACATCAGCCCACTATAGAAAATTAAAAATTTACAAACAAGTTAAAAATTGTTGAACAAAATAAAATAATAAAAAAATACTAATTGCCAATATTTTAGTTAGAAAAGAATTAGTAAATATTAATTTAAATATAAAACAAGTATAAATAAAGAACTGGTAGGTGGGCAGATGTGGTATTTTCCGGCGACATGTGGTGGTGGCTGGTGAGTGGCGACTCTCTCTCTCTCTCTGGTTTTGTTGTGGATGGATGTTGCTTAACTTTACGGCATGAATGTAATAGGCATAAAATCCGCAAGTTGCTTGCAAGTTGCAAGCTTCATGATGATGTCTTGACTTTAAAGCTTCAGTGGAATGACTATGTCACACTGCAGTCAGCACATTTGCCATTCAGACACCCCCATTTTATTTTCTCTTTTTCTTGTTTTTGCATTTGGTCTTGAAGGCTTAAGCAACTTAATGGATATCATTGATGAATTGGGCTGGGCAGAGTTTTCCTTTTTCTTGTTTTGTTTTTGAACCTTCAAGTTGTTCTCTGACACCTGACCAAAAATATAGTTGTTCTCTGACTAAAAAAAACCCTTCAAGTTGTTCAGTTTTTGACATTGATGCCATGTATATATATAATCAATTTGGATTGGTAGTATAGTTAATTTATTTGTCTACTCAAATAAGTTACAAAAGGTGGTTGTAGGTGAGAACGAACTATATTTCAAATGGCATAGTCTCATCATATTCAGGTAGTTGGTTTGAGTAGTGTGGGCAATTTGTTACATATACATGCATTACAAATTCTTTTAAAATTTTGCTTACTACTTTTATTTTTTTCAAATTTATAAATCCATCATAAATTCTTTCCATTACTCTTTTTATTCTTTTTTGGACGAAGACATGCACATATTTCTAATGGAAAAGTTATATTCCATCGTTTAAGATTTCATACGGAAGATGTAATTATGTATGTTACCATTAGTGATTTTAATTACACTCATGTGAAGTAACTCTCTCAGTTTGAGAGTTGCTTGTTCTTGGGCTCTTCTACTGGGATTTTTGCCTAATCTAAAATTACAACTTCCCTCATGTATGTACATTTTGGACCAAATAATTAACACAATAAAAATAAGCATTATTTTGATATGGTTGACAAAAGATTATTTCGCAATTATATTGCAATTAGAGATTGGTTGATGACTCTTAACTCCAATAATAAATTAAAGTTGAGGTTGATTATGTTTATTCATATGTCTCTTTCTATTAACTTAAATTATTGGAAGAAATAATTTCATGATGACTACATGAACTGAAACATAACTACTATTCCAAGATCATGCCAAGACAACTTACCTTTATTGGATTTCCTAGGATGCTCTTATTTTTTCCATTCTCCTAACAACCTCATCCATGGATGGACTTTTACTAGGTACTAGTGACGCACATTCATCTGCCAATTCCTTCATCTTCCAAGCATCCTTTATATTATCACCAATGGCACTATCAAACACAGGAATGCCGTCCTTAACATCAAGGTAAACATCCCATGGTAGAGCATCATTATACTCTGATGGCACTCTTCCTGTTAGCATCTCAAAAAGAAGAACACCAAAGCTATACACATCACATTTTTGGGTCAGTACCTTCACTTTTTTCTTTGTTCCAAAACGGAAATCTCTGTCTTGGTAACCCGTGTTTCTAAATTGGGGGAAGGAGATACTTAGTGAATAAGTCATTGAAAGATCTGATATGCAACCTTGGTGATCATTTGTGACAAGCACGTTGGATGATCTTATATTGCCATGGACATAAGTTCCTCCATCGAGAGAGTGGATATGAGCAAGACCCTTGGCAACTCCGAGTAAAATCTTCATTCTTGAATCCCAATCTAATGGGTTCTCTTTATCTTTGGTTGTCCCTGTCATTAAGTTTCATAGGTACAATAAAAATAATTATATAATTCATAACCAAAAGTTTAAGTGAATGCTAAGAAATGTCCTTAATGTTTTGTTAGAGAACTAAATTTTGCTAAATCAATAATCAGCCAACAAAATAGTGGATGAATAAATATTAAAGGAAGGAAAAAATAAATTTAAAGAAAAAAAATATTGCCTGATTGTTGGGTGAAAAAAGTTGGTTCTCTATTTTTCAATCAAATATTCAAAATGATACTAATAAGCATGAAATTTACCATGCAATAGCTCGAAAAAGCTTCCTTTTGCCATGTAGTCATATACCAGTAGATTTTCACCATTGGAACAATAATAGCAGGCAAGAGGAGACAGAACATTTGGGTGCTGAGAAATTCTTTGCACAATCTCTATCTTCTCTTCAAATATTTTCTTCTTTACCATCACATCTTTTAATTTCTTTACAACTAATGTTACGCCATTTTCCAAGAGGATTTTGCAGGTAATTGCATAACTTGTATTTCCAAGAACTTCAGCAGAAGCTCTCAACAATTCCTTAATATCAAATTTATAAGGACACCCTTCATAAAAAATAATTTTTCGACGAATATGATCATCATAGCATCGATCACAATATAAATATGTCTCAATATCTTCCGTGTGTGAGGTAGTATTTTTCTGAATGATACTACCACATGACATGCAACGAACATAGGGCGGTTCTAAGGGGTTAAATCCACCACTTATCTTATTTAGAATTGGTGTTATAGGCAGACATATACCCATGAATCTTTTCCTATCTGGATATGATTGATCATAGGATTTGATAGTCGTCCAATGCTTTTCTTCTTGACTATTATTTGCTTTTTCCTTATTCTATATACACAAGGAAACAGAACATGAATGATGTAGACATGTAGTTAAGTAATGTTCTGAAAAAAGTATTCATAATGAAATATAGTGAACCCAGCTTAATTAAGAATAGGTAATGCAGAAATCATTTCTTTCATTCTCAAATAATAGATGTAAGAAATTAACAAAAATACTATTTATACTAGTGACTTATTTTAGTGGTTGATTTTAATGTATATCTATTATAGTTGAAAAATTAATTATTTTTGTTAATACAAAAATACTTGTTTATGTAAAATCCTTTTCAAAAATATTACTTGTATATTAAAATCTGTCACTATATATTTATGCATAAATATATATGTTGTTTTATTTATTTTTAATATATATTTTATATTTTAACATATATTTTATACTAATGACTAATTTTTGTGACTATTTTTAGTATATATGTAATATAATTAAACTCTTTTATATTGAAATTGTATATTAAAAATTAAATGTTTACAAAAATAAATATTGACATGACTAAGATGGTGTTTAGTGTAAAATATATTGGATTGAATTATGTTTAAGTATTATGTTTGGTTTAAAATAAAAAATATATTAGAAGATCATCAAAATTTATTATTTTTTACCAACAATATTTAAAAGTGTAGGTTAAAGTATATTGTTTAGTTATTAAACTAAAAAAATTAGTTTAATGATTAAAAATAATGACAAAAAATAATAAATTTTAATGATCTTTTAATATTTCTCTTAAAATTTAAAATAAAAAATTAAATAAAAATATTTTTAAAAAATTATTATTAAAATTTCAGTTTTCAATTCTAAAATTAGGATCTCATTTGTTTTCACTTTTTAAAAATACTAAAAAAATTTGAATATTATATTCTAAAATTAAAATTTTAATTTTAGTATCTGTAAACAAGCACATACAAAGAGAATTACATTACTTTGCTTCTACGTACACAATCATTTGTTAAATTTAACTTCGGCATTCAAGTAAATAATAAATGAAAAAGTATAGGGATTGATAGTAAATACACTTACTTGGCTAACAACGTGGAAGAGATCTTCCATGACATGCTCCAAGGAATCATTCCGAAGGATCTCTGACTCGACGGCTATTTCTGGAACAGAGTTAGCTATTACTGGAACGGAATTAGTTATTTCCGTGACACTCTCATCATTTTGCTGAATTGTGACAGTAGTCTATCTCATCAGTTAAGTCCATCTGATTCGCCTCCACAGCTACATTAGCAGAACCAGAATCAGAATCTTCAGAAACTATACCACCACCACCAGTTTCTTCATCATTGCTATTCGATTGCATCTTATTAACCGCGCTATGTATTCGTCTAACCTTCATCAGCGTCTCTTTCAAATCTCTGGCGGTCTGAGCCTGCATATCAATGATAAAGAACCTCACCAGAGACTCCACCAGTGCTACCAATTGTTCTTGGTACCGAATCCTAGCTGGAAAATTCAGCTTGTGGATTTTGGAACACTTGTAAACAAGCTTTGTGCCTTCTTCCATTTCCTTGATCAACAACTCTAGCTCGGTCTTCGCGCGACCCAGTTCGTTGTTTTGTTGTTCTATCTCCTTGACCACAGGATCAATTGCTGTTAACGTTGTTGTGAGGTATGCTAACTTGCTAAGGTTGGTTTGAACATAGCAGCTCTGTCTTTCATATCTATGACTGCTTTCAAGAGTTCTCCAAACACAGCTCCTCCTACCAATGATGCCGCCATAACTCGCTCTACCTCTCACCCTCAACGAAGCGAATAAATTGAGTTAACTCGCTTTACTCGGTCTACGCGTCTGAGACATGATTATTCTAGGATGGCTGTTTCTTGGAAACTGGAACATAGTTGTTTTTCTAGTGCTTTTTTAGCAAAAATGTTTACTCAATTATTGTCCTCGGTCTGCATTTCATGCCTAGTTGCCATATGTGATTGTGACCAAGTTATTTTTAGAATAAAATAATAAATAATTTTTTTAAAATTTATATTTTGAATGAATTAATTAAAAAAATATTAATAAAATTTTTTAAAATAATAAATATAAATGTACTACTTTTAAATTAGTCTTTATGATTAAAATAAAAAATTTAAATTTAAATTAACTTATTTATTTTATTGATATCTTTTTTTTAAATTAATATGTTTAAAATATAAATATTTAAAAATTTATTTATTATTTTACTATTATTTTTAATTTTCTTATGGTTATTTTACTTGACCTTTGACTTTTCAATATCTTGGATGGAGATGAATCTCTCCTAGACAGTTTTAGTGAGCAATTGCTTTAAATTAATATATATATATATATATATGGTGAAATATATGGTAAAGATGTTGTTTTAAAGATGTGCTATGTGGCAAAATTTGAACCACTCATTCTAAAACCACACTTTTAATTTAAAACCGTTGCCCTTTTCAAAGAAAAGCGTCACCTTATGGAAAAAACTAGTAAATTAGAAGATTTAAGAGAAGAAATAATTAATCTATCAAAATTAATAGATCAAAAACTAATGATTTTAACTAATGTCAATTGTAATGACACCGAATTCTTAAAATCAATACAAAATGATTTTTCTCAAAATCTTTATTTTACTATAAGTTTTATTGAAGGACTTCAAAAGCCCGAAAAAACTTATATTTCACATGGAGTTTCTAAAAAATGTTATCAGGGAGATAATTATCCCCACCTTCATCATACTTTTAATCCACAATTAAATTCTATAATAGATATGCTTGAAGAAATACTAGTTTCTCTAAAATTTCAGAAAAATAAAGAAAAGGAAGAACCTAATATGATAAATAAAATTGAACAAATACTTGATAAACATTTCCAAAAAGAAATTCCTAAAAAGAAGAAGTCCAAAATAAAATCGATACAACAAATCTAAAGATTAGACCACCTCTAAAATTATGAATATTGATGAAAAATTAGAAGAAGTTACAATGCTTTTTAAACAATTAAAAATGGCTCAAGAAGATAATCTTATGGAACAAGGTTTTCAGATTAAAGAAGAACCAGATTTTTCTGAAAGAGAAGAATATGTTTTAGACTATTCTAGTGATGAAGAACCAGTACATCCAGTACAAGTAAAGGATGAAGCTGGAACATCTGGGAATAATAATCAAACCTAATTTAAATGGGAAACAGGTTTTGAAAATTATGCTTTCAAAAAAGGTTTTATAAGCAAAAATTCGAAATATACTAAAATACCATCAAAATACATTCCTAAAATTCAAGAGCTAGAAGGAGAAAAAATGCTTGACCTAGATTGCAAAAAGAACGAAAAAGAAATTTTCGAAGATTGGATGAACTCTTTTCTGTTAGAAGCTTATACAAACCCAAAATTAAATGAATTATCTGAAATGGATATTTGGAACTTCATAGGTTTCCACACTAAAGGAACCATAAGAAATTATATGTTATCAATAGATAATAAAATAATAGAAGAATTAGCTGAAAAAACAACAGCTTATGATAGAATAGCACACATAATGAGGGTTCTATACAAAGAATTTTTGGAAAAAATGTCATAAATTATAGAACCGAAATTTCTGAAAAAGAGTATTTAGAAGCAAAAAATCACTTGGCCAATATTCAAATATTCGATCTATGCTATATAGAATCCTATATTGTGAATATAGAATATATTATTATAAATTAAAAGAAGAAGATAAAAATCATTATCTTAACATGTATATCACAAAACTTCCATATCCTGCTAATGAAATTATTATGGGAAGATTTATAAGAGAAATAAATAATAAAACAATTGAAAATAATTTCGGTGGAGCAACATCTGCAATAAGAGAGGAAATAAAAGAACGCTGTATGCAGGAAGCTACTCAGAAAAGATTTAATAATATAATTAGAATTTGTTGTCAAGATAACGAAGAAATTCCTCAAAAATATGGTTCTAATAAAAATATTCGGAAATACCATCCTTATAAAAATATCCAAAGAAAAAGAAAATATCATTTTAGAAAAAGAAAATATTATCCAAATTGGAGAAAAAAGAGATATTTTAGAGAAAGAAGTATCAATAAAAACAAAAGAACTATTGCCCAAATAAAAAAGAAAACTGTAAATGTTGGTATTGTCAAGAAGAAGGACATTATGCAAATGAATGTCCAAAAAAGAAGGATAAAAAAGACCTAACTAAACAACTAGAAGTCGCAAAAACTTGTTTTATGGAACCTTTAGAAGAATCTGATGATGAACTAAAATATATTTTTGAATATGTCTCAGAAACAGACTCAGAGACAAACTCAGGAACTGAGTAATAGCGCTACATTTATTACTGTAAAAATTACAGAAAAATTTATTAATGCCTTCATAGACACAGGGGCAACAAAATGTTTTGCAAGTTCAAATATAAAACTTAACTGGAAAAAATTAAAAAATCCACTAAGAATTAGAATAGCCGATAAATCTATACACAAAATTAATTTTAAAGCAGAAATGATTGAAGTCTTCATTCAAAATTACAGATTCATCATTCCAGCTATATATAAATTAGAATCTGGAATAGATTTAATTATAGGAAATAATTTCCTTAAACTTTATCACCCTTTTATCCAAGAATTAACATATATAGTTCTAAAAGCCCCATATGATTCCTCTCTAAATCAAAGGGCAAAATTAATAAAAATCCCAACTACTACTATAAACGAAATTCTAAAATTCAAAATATTTTCTATTCTAGAAGAATGTTATTTGAACCTATATTTTCAGATAAAAACTCCAAAAAATGACCTTGAAATTAAAATAGAAGAACTTTTAAATGAAGTTTGTGCTGAAAATCCTTTAGATATTAAAAATACAAACAAAGAATTAATAAGTATTAAGCTAAAAGTTCCTACAAGGGAAATAAATGTTCCAAATAGAATCCCCTATTCAGCTCGAGATAAGGAAGAATTTTCATCCGAATGTAAGGATCTTTTGGACAAAGGAATTATAAGACTAAGTAAAAGCCCTCATGCGGCCCCAGCCTTCTATGTTGAAAACAATAACGAAATTAAAAGAGGAAAACGAAGAATGGTTATTAATTATAAAAAAATGAATGAAGCAACCATAGGAGATGCTCATAAGCTCCCAAGAAAGGATTCCATTCTAGAAAAAATCAAAGGAGCAACTTGGTTTTCATCGCTCGATGCAAAATCAGGATATTGGTAACTTCGTTTAGACGAAGAAACAAAGAAATTAACTGCCTTTACTTGTCCAACAAAAGAATCAACAGGAGTTTTACTCTACGAATGGAATGTCCTACCATTTGGACTAAAACAAGCTCCAGGTATTTATCAGAGATTTATGGAAGAAAATTTAAAAAATTTAAATGATTTTGTTCTAGTTTACATTGATGATATACTAATCTTTACAAAACAAGATAAAGAAGATCATCTTCAAAAATTACTAATTGTCTTAGAAAGATGTAAGGAAAAAGGTTTAGTCCTCAGTAAAAAGAAAGCTAAGATAGCAAAACAAGAAATAGAATTTCTTGGATTAATTCTATCTACTGAAGGGAAGTTAAAACTTCAACCAAATGTATTAGAAAAAGTAGATTTATTTCCTGATAAAATGGAAGATAGAAAACAATTACAAAGATTTTTAGGATGTATAAATTATATTTCTGATCAAGGATTTTTAAAGAATATAACAGATTATACTAAAAACCTATTTTCAAAAATAAGTATAAAAAAGAATTGGAAATGGGAAGAAAAGGATAGCCTGCAGATTCAAAAAATTAAAGAACTTTGTAAAAATCTTCCAGAACTTTATATTCCGGAAGAAGATGACTATTTAATAGTAGAAACAGATGCTTCAGACAAGACCTGGTCAGGCTGTCTAAAAGCTAAAAAAGCTGAAAAAAGCTTGAACAAAGAAAAAGAATCACTAGATTCTAAACATTCCTCAAAGGAATTACTATGCAGATATATTTCTGGAACATTTACACCAACAGAACAGAGGTATACTACCCATGAAAAAGAAACTCTAGCAGCAATAAAAACTATTAAGAAATGGAGGATTGATCTACTTCCAAGGGAATTTACATTACGAACAGACTCAAGTTATTTAACAGGTTTTATTAGATATAATTTACAATCTGACTATAATCAGGGTCGTCTGGTAAGATGGCAAATGTTTCTATTACAATATCCGATAAAAATCGAGTACATTAAAGGAAATAAAAATATTATTGCAGATACATTAACAAGAGAATGGAGTTCATTGTCAACACAATGAATCAAGAAATCCAGAAGCTTGAACAAGAGCTTGAAAGGTGCAATCACTGTCAGCAGCTAAGAGCTCAAATTCAATCCATTAAGAAGGCCATGGAAGCCATGAAGGTAACACAGCAGGCAACATTACCTGCTCCAATACCAATGCTGACAACACCATCAGAGTTCAGCCAGCTAAGCGTGGTGGACCAACCAAAAATTGAAAAAATTTCTGAAAATAAAACTTTGGCAGAAATAATTAAAAAATCGACTCAGGACAAAAAATATTATGTCATTTACAATGGCCCAATGAAAGGAGTTTATGATGATTGGGCAAAAGCAGCCCCATTCACCCATCAGCCCAAAACTATTCACAAAGGAGGATTCTTGACAATAGATGAAGCAAAAGAATCCCTCAGAGAATATGAAGTGCTCCACCCAGAGCAAATTCTAAAAAGAGCTGACAAAGCTCCAGTCCAAACCCAAAGGACTCCAGTCCAAGTTCGAACAGGAATGCTAAAAAATATTCCCACAAAGGCCGAAATAAATGACAAGAAAAGGGTCTGCAGATCAAACTGTAGAGAAACCCTTAATCTGATTCTAAATTGGACTCTAGAAAAAAGAGCAATATTGGGATATTATCCTGTTAACAAAGAACAGCTAACAAAGCTGGTAATCTTCCCAGAGGCTTCACCCTCTGATACATATCAGTTTTTCCAATACGGATTAATTGATACAATCCTAATTTTTGACAATTTAAATATTATTAAAGAATTTCCTGCAGGTTTTATAGATGCAGTGAAAAAATTTAAAAATATGATTGATGCAAGAGAACCAAGGGATATATCTCTAAAATTTACAAGTAGTCAGCCAATCTTCAATGAAGAAGGAGAATGTTTGATTCCAGCATTTCAAGTAGTTTTCATGTCAGTCTTCCCAGGAGATTTTCAACCAATAGAACAAGTTCAAGATCTATCAATTTATAGTAACGAAGGGAGATTGGCCAGCACATTAGCAAGGGTCTTCGAGAGAGCCCAAAAAATAAACAAAGAATCCAGAACAAGAATAAACTACAAAAGCAGAAACACTCTAATTGTTTCTAGTAAGAAAAACCAAATTGAATCAAGAGAAATGAGACTCCTAGTAGATTTTGAATCAGCATTTTACAATTTTTCTGGATTACTAGAAAAGCTTCCTGAAGGGATAAGGAGGAATCTATGCCATTTACTAAAAGACAAAGAAGACCATAGGTGCCAGCTGTGCACCTCAGAGATGTCTGAAGAAAGCAACAATGCTGAAGATCCCACCCATGTGGAAAAAGAAGTGGATGAAACATCTGAGTCATCCATCAACATTATTGTTGAATGATGTAAGAGCTTACGTCACAAAGCACCAATAATGTAGTTGGTGCGAATTATTGCTCAATGACGTAAGCAATGACGTCATAAGAAGGGTAAGGATGGGATTTGTCCATCAGACCCAACCAATATAAATAGAGTGCTAAGTCATTTGATAGAATATCAGAAATCAGAAAGCAGGAAGCTTAGAGTACTCACAGGCCAGGAGGGCGAAGAGGAAGTAGCTGAGGCGATTCTGGAGTCTGATCCATTAGAAAAATAATTCTAAGATATTCCCCTCTGGAATTAATTTGTAAAATCTCCCCTCTGGAGAACAAAACACATATTGTAAAATAGCAATAAATAAAGAAGTTTATTCTCCAGAAAGGTACATCTTTATCCCAATCTTTTTAAGTTATGAATTATTTAGAAGATATAGAAATAACTGAAGAATCTGATTACTATAAGCTAACTGCTTTACTTGATAATGAAAAACAAGCTATTTTAAAAACGGAATTAGATCTTAAACCTAACGATAATTTTAATAAACAAAATCCTCTAAAAGAAATCTTTAATAGAAAAAATATAATATATTATGGAAAAATTCAGATTGAAACTCCAATAAAAATACAATCCGCAAATGGAGAACTTGAAATAGCTCTGATAAATGAACAAGATGTAAATAAACAAATTGGAAAAATTAAAGATCAACAAAAAAGATCTAAAATTGGATGGATTCATATTAGTACCATTCAAGTTTTAGTTAAATCCACATACATGAAAGGAATTAATTCTCCAATAAGTCTGGCAATCTGTGATAAAAGAATCACTAATCCTAGAGATCAAATAATTGGAATAATCCATGGTAACTTGGCAAATGTAAATGTTAAATTCAATGCTCATATTGGATACGCTATTCCTCTATCAACCGAAAATCTCGGCAGATCCTTAAGTCTGGCTTATAAATTCCATAAGATAGATTTAATGGAACAAAATGATGAACCATTTTCTATCACATATGCAATTAATTATGCGCTGACAAATAGTCATCATAGTATAGACTTCAAAGATAAAGAAAGAATTTATGTTGATGAACTATTTCAAAAGTTTGTAAAAACAGAAATTCCAAGAAATAAGGCTATTGAAAGCCCAGTTTTGTTATTAAAACAACCGTCAAGAAATTCATTTTCATCATCTAGTTTTAGAATAAGAGAATCTAAAATTAACAGCCCTCTAAGTCTATCTCATTTAAAAATTGAAGAAAAAGATTCTGAAATAAAGGAATTAACAAAAAGAATTGAAAAGTTGAATGAAACTTTAAATAATAAATTATGACGATAAATAAAGAAGAAATATACGTGTCTTATCAAGATAAGAAACAAGAACTCTTTGAAAGAGAAAATCATTTGAAATATTTAAAGTTTTCTGAAATAAACCAAAGAGCTTTCAAAACTTTAGTATTATCTTATAACAATCTGAAAAAAGAAGTCGAAGAATTAGAAAAAATAATAGAATCTTTAGAAAATAACAATGAAGCTATGGCAGAAGATGCAGAAATTCTAATATGAAAGATTTTCAAAAAAGTCTTATTTCTTTAAAAACAATTAAAAGGAATATGAAAACAAGAATAATGGCTATATCTATAAAAATAAGAAATTTGACAACTGAATCTTCAGAATTAGAAACAGAAATCAAGAAGGTAAACAAAAAGATATTTAGAACAAGAAAATTAATACAACGTTTTAAAACTAAAAAATCAGTCAAAAATTTAAAAGAAAATATTAAGAATAAACAAATTTATCGTGCTCGAAGATTACATTATCTTCACATACAAAATATGATTGCATTACAAGCTTTTGAATCAAGAATACATGTTCAAAATATTCAAGTAATACAACCTCTACAGGTTGAACCCCTAGAACAAGTACAAATTGAATCTGAACAAGAATTACAAGTATAAAATGCCTGGTTTAGCAAATCAAACGATACAAGAATTAAAAAATGATTTAGATTTTCAGAAAAGTCAAAAAAGATATTATGAAGTAAGATTATAGAATAGTAACATTTACACAAGAAATAGAGAAGAAGTGGAACAATTCTGTAAAAATTGTATAGAAAGCATATCAAGAGAAATAGAAAATTTGTTAAAAGAAATAGAAAATTTTAATAATGCAAATCCAACCCAAGAAAATATTTCAAAAACCTGCATTGATAAAAATTGGTATCAGAGCCAAGTTAACGATTAAGGATAACACTTTTCTCTTTAAAGCAACGCTTTTTAGTGACACGCTTTTTTGCCATAAAAGACAAAAATCTGTAAAGATGCATCTTTACAGTAGTAGGCACCTATATATATATATATATATATATATATATATATATATATATATATATATATATATAATAAACAGTTACACTTTTAAAAATATTATATATTTAATGATATAAATTACAATGCATTTACTTTACGGATTTTTTATTTAAATAAATAAAATAAATGTAATAATTATCAAAATAAATAATTTTAAAAATAATTACTGTTTTACATTTTTTGGTTATATTTTGTTTATAGTGTAAACAAAATGATAATTCATGTATCTTTTTTATAGTCGTCGTTTACACTGTAAACAAGATAAGACATGTCCGCGCCTATAAATAAAAGTCGTTTACAGCGATAGTCTGGGCCCCATTTTAACTGAGTTAATCTCTTTCTCTCCTCTTTTGTTCATTTCTTACCCTATTTTAGACCTATACGGTGATGACGCGTCAGGCAAAAAACGACAAAGACATCAACAAGTTAAACGACACATCGTATTACGAATTATACGTTAATCCTAATTGAAGTGTGAATTTTTCTAAAAAACCAACTATAACACATGATTATTGGCTTGAAAAATTATGTAGCAATTCTTTATTTGCTATGCCACAAACTTGCATTCAATATATTGATTTTTTTATGTTTTTAATATATTAAATATAACAAAAAATAAAAATTTATTATTACACTATTAAATATATTTTTAAAATATAAGATAAATAAATATGTATAGTTTTGACGATTAAAAAAGGAATGTATGTATTAAATAATTTAGTTTTTTTACTAAAATAAAATAAAAAATTTATATTTATCAAATTGTATTAAACCAAAATTTATCACGTATATATTTTTTCATAATTTATATAAATTGTTATAGAATACGTAGTAAATATACTATTTGTTCATAAATCATACTTTATTACCACAAATTAATAAGTTTATTATATTGTCTTTTAATACATAAATTATGCTATTCTACTATTATTTAATTACTTTTAAATTTAATACTGTCAATTAATACATAAATAATAATAATGATAGGATAATAAATTTTTTAAATTATACATAAAATCTACTAGCCTAACACGATTTACGAATAAATAACCAAAAATTTAATAAATCGAATTTTATCGAATAAAAATCAAATAAAATATAAAAATATATATTAGAAAAAACATTCCTAAAAAAATAACAGCTATAATAACAAAATATTAAACATAATACAAAATTTAAATGAAAAACGCAAAAATCGTTCTAATGAAAAAAAAATCATAATGCATTTATATATATATATATATATATATATATATATAATACCAATGCTTCATTTTTAAACAAAATTAATAAAAAAATACTATAATTTCTTGCAAATTAATATTTAAAAGATTTTTTTTACTAATTAATATTTCTAATATGTTTGGTTATACTTGTAAAATAGAAAAAATTTCATCATGTTCGTAGTATCTTAATTTGAAAATAAATCGTAAAATTTTTCTAATAGCAATACTTGGTGTTATAGTAGTTTGTTGTATTATAGTGTTCTTAGTGTCCAAACAAAAAATAATAGATTTGGATCTTTTAAATTTTGAATTTTATTTTAGAGAGTAAAATATGATCTATCACTATTTATTTCATAGGTGAAATCAAAAGAAAATATAAGAGAAAATATTTATTGGTGAGAGATCTCACCTTATCCTCTAAAATAAAAATTTAAAATTTAAAGAATCCAAATTAAAAAATAATACACCCATACGTAACCAAAAAAAATTATTTTTTATGAAAAAATAATTAGACAAATTACGATATGTTTAATAACGTATTAGTTTGTGAGTAATTATAATATTTTTATTAATTCTGTCAAAAAAAATAGAACATTTAACATTAGGATCAATATATATATATATATATATATATATATATATATATATATATTTTTTTTTTTTTTTTTTTTTTTTATCAAATGTATTATGATTTTTTTATAGGACGATTTTTACATTATTAATTCAAACTTTGTATTATCAATTCGTATTTTATTATTAGAAAAGTATGAATGATAATTTTTTTTTATAGGAATGTTATTCATAACATATATTTTTTATAATTTATTTTATTTTTATTCAATAAAATTCGATGCGATAGATTTTTGGTTATTTATTATATATGAATAAATATCTAAATTAATCTTTAAATAATTTTAGATAAGATATTTTATTTCTTAAAAAAAATATTTTTTAGAACACTTCAGCTACACATTTAAGTGTATTTAGCAACTAAATCCAACCAAATTGATACAAACTCAACAAAAACTACTTTCATCACATCAGTGTGTATCACACGCACGTTTCAATAACACAACTTCTTTGTCTTTGTCTTTTCATTCTATTTCTCCGGTTCCTCCTCCTTTTTCTCATCCTCCTTTTCCTCCTCTTCTTCCTCCTTCTTTCAAATTCACGTATGTAGGTTCACGCACGCAGATTTTCTTTCGTTATTGTAATCACCAACAACACCAATATTTTGCTAACAAAAACTAACATTTTGAATTAAATTTGAATTTATATAATGGACAATATTCAGTTCATTTAATATTATACAGTGGTTTCGCTTTGATAATATTTTCGGTTCATTCTAGACGCAGGTGTTTCTGAATTCGAATTTATATAATGTACAAATGTTCTATTCATGTGGTATTATACAATGGTTTTGTTTTGATAATATTTTCGGTTCATTTTAGACGTAGGTGTTTCTTTATTCGAATTTATATAATGAACAAATGTTCAGTTCATTTGGTATTATACAATGGTTTCGCTTTAATAATATTTTCCGTTCATTTATTTGCAGCCTATGTGTGTTGTCGATGAATAATTTGTCCCAATTGTTGGAATAGCTTTTAAGACAAATTAAATGGAATGGAATGAAATCTAATACAATTGAATAAATTGATAATAAATAATTTCATTCTTTTTTGCTAGAAAAAAGACTCAATCATTAACAAAAACACATCAAATTTATTTTTGAATCCAAATGAATCTCAATTAAACTAAGAAATAAACCAAAATTACTTAAGAAATAAAATCAGTAGTATCAAGTGAACATCAATTAATACACAAATAAATCGAAATAAATTAAAAAATAAACCAAAATAAATTAAGAAATGAACCGAAATTATTTAATGATGGCAGCAGAAAAAATCAGAACTAATAAGGATGTTTGCAAAATATTGGTATTATTGGTAATGAAGATAAAGAAGAAGAAGAAGAATCGTGTGCGAATTTAGAATAAGAAGAAAGAGAAGGGGAAGGAGAAAGAAACAGAGAAGGAGTACGTGATTTGAAAAATTGTTATAACAACTTGATTAGACTTGGTTAAATATTTTGCTTGAATGTAGAATTTTATTCTTTTTAGAAGTCCTCGTTTATTACTCCCATCATATATAGATTGGTACCTCCGTCCTTTATTTTAAAAGAATCTAATTTATCTTAGAGTGTATTTTTTAGAAATTTAACTATTTTATTAAAGATTTATTTGTTCAACAAACATATTAAAATTTTAATTGAAAATAACAAAAAATCAATTTATTATTTAAATTTTTTGAAATCTTATTTATTATTCATATCTTTTAAGATTAATTTTGTCTACGATGTAAAATTTAGGATCTTATTTTATAATTTATTCTAAAACATAAATTGGATGAATGAGATGCTCAAACAAATTATGATATTTATTACTAAAATATAATTATGTGTAATTTATAAAAGAAGTTGTTAGAAATAAAAAAAAATCTGGTTTGCGTGTTATATTTAATTTTTTGTAAGAAAATTATTATTATTATTGTTAATGTTATTTTAATTATTGTTATACTATTATTACAATAATTATAATTAATGAAAATGATAACTATAAATTAAAATGTTTATGTTATTTTTAAATGTTTAAATAATATATTTTTTTTTTATAAAAAAAAGTTTATAAATGGACTAATCAATTTTTGTTTAGAAAAATAAATTACAACTTTTAGAAGAGAATGAATAATTAATAAGCTTTTTTTAATAAATTTTTCAATGCTTATTGAAAAAGAGGCCAGTCACACTAGTTTATCACAATCTCAGTTCATCCAACACGATAATACAAATTAGCTATAGATCAAATAATATTGTAATTTTATCTGTCTCTTGGTGGGTGAAGAAAAGGACAAATCTCTTCTTCACCACCATGCTCATTGGTGGATTCCATCATTTGAGTTTTGAGATTTTATACGTATTAAAATTAAAATTAGAAATAGAATTAAAATTGAATGGGTTAAACCAAATTTAATTTAAAAAATGAGTTTATAAAGTGAGAAATACATTTTGGAGTGTGAAAATTTGTAGGTGAATAGCTTAATAATATTAAATCAAAAAAATTTATTTGAAGTATAAATATTTGTTCTAACAACATTAGATTAGATAATTATAATACTATATTGGAATTAAAATTAAATAAGTCTAATTCAATTCTAAAATCTAATATATATATATATATATATATATATATATATATATATATATATAAAAGTAATGATGTGTCACATTTATAAATTATCTACAAACATGTAATATTATGAGCATGTTAGTTAGCATTAGTATTTTGTGGTGATTTTAATTAGGTAAATGTTATGGTATTTAAAAAATTGTGTTTATTTATTAAAAAAAATTAAAAATTAATATTTAATTTAAAAATATAAAAATAAATAATTTTTAAAAAATTAAAATTTACTATAAAAAATAGGTATGACAAAATTTAAATACCAACTCATAATTATAGTAAAATTGGCCTTTTAATTACTCATCCGTTATGTAATAAGAGGGTACCGGTGCCAAGTTGGAGCATAGGCTCTCAGTTTGAGAATTTCTTCTTATTGTTGGATAACTTTTGGGTTTTTTCCCCTTAAAAATAAACTTGACTGTCCCTCGTGTATGTACGTTTTGGACCAAGCAATTAACACAACAAAATAAGTTTATGTGATATTGATTGACATATAAAACATTATACAACAGTATATTGCAATTAGAGATTGTCAGAAGACTCTAATTGCATGAACCGAAACATGACTATTCCAAGATTATTGTGCCAAACAACTTACCTTTATTGGATTTAATAAAGTGCTCTTATTTCTTCCATTTCCCTAACAACACTAGCCATGGATGGTATTTCTTTCCGTTGAAACGTACATTTCTCTGCCACTTCCCTCATCTTCCTGGCATACTTTTTATAAATTTGACTAATTGCACTATCATACACAGGAAAGCCGTCAATAGCAAGATCCTTAACATGTTTTGGTAGATCATTATACTCTGATGGCACTCTTCCAGTTAGCATCTCAAAAAGAAGTACACCAAAGCTATACACATCACATTTTTGGGACAGTTCTTCCTTCATTGCTTCCAACCACCAGCCTTCGTTTTGTTGGTAACCTGTTTTTCTAAATTGGTCGAAGGAGTTACTTAGTGAATACGCCATTGAGAGATCTGATATGCAACCTTGATGATCATTTGTGACAAGCACATTTGATGATCTTACATTGCCGTGGACATAAGTTCCTCCTTCAAGAGAGTGGATGTGAGCAAGACCCTTGGCAACTCCAAGTGAAATCTTCATTCTTGAATTCCAATCTAATGGGACATCTCTATCTTCGGATGTTTCTGTCATCAAGTTTCATAGTAGGTCCAATAAGAAAAATAACCAAAAAGTTTCAGAAATTCTCAATATTTTCCTTCAAACGAATATTCAAAATGATAATAACAAGCATCAGATTTACCATGCAATAGCTTCGAAAAGCTGCCTGTTGGCATGTATTCATAAATCAGTAGATTTTCATCATTGGAACAATAGCAGCCAAGAGGAGACAGAACATTTGGGTGCTGAGAAATTCTTTGCACAATCTTTATCTTCTCTTCAAATTCTTGCTTGTCTACCACCACATCTTTTAATCTCTTTATAACTAGTGTTACGCCATTCTTCATCTTTGGGGTTTTGTAGGTAGTTGCATAACTTGTATGTCCAAGAACTTCAGCAGAACCTCTCAACAAATCCTCAATATCAAATTTATAAGGACACCCTTCAACAAAAGTGAATTTTCCACCACTTTTCTTACGTCGAATTGGTGTTATAGGCAGACATATACCCATGAATCTCTTCTGATCTGTATATGATTGATCATAGGATTTGACAGTCGTGAACTGCTTTTCTTCTTGACTATTATTTGCTTCTTCTTTAGTCTATATACATAAGGAAACAAAAAATGAATGATGAAGAAAGTTAAGTAATGTTCTGAAAAAAGTATTCGTAATGAAATAGAAAACCAACATTGTTTAGTCAAAACTTAGTGGAACTATTTCAAATTAATAAAATATTTCTATGTCTAGAGAGGCGTACAACTTTTTTACAGCAATGGTAAAGGGTGAAGTTGTGGTGTTGGAAGGAGGAAGAAGAAATGTGAGAAGAGGTAAAAGAATAATTTAAAAAAGCTTTAGTGATGTTGGTCGAAAAATAAGTTACTAGTTGGATTGTTGGTATAAATTTATTTAAAATTACACGATGTTCAATGATTTTTCACACCTAATTCTTTATACATAGTGTTGCACTCTACTGTCTTAAGAGTTTTAGTGTAGTTTTCATCACTCACCCAATCCTTCTTTCCACTTTTTGATAGAATTTGCTCGGTGCCTACTATCAAGTGCATAAATATACAATTCTGGTAATAACTATCTTTTGACCTAAATCTCAATCCAGTTTTTACTATTTTAGTATTTTAAATCCAAAATTTATTATACTAGTATTCGAGATTTAGATATGAATATCATATTGGCTCTTGAATTTTTTCTAACAATAAACGAAGTGCTAATCTGGCTCTGACTTATCACGATGTGTTTTAGTGCTTAAACAAGATAAAAACAAGAAGACAAAGAAGACTTTATATAATATACAAATCATTTTATCTTCTTTTATTTTTCAAACAAAACGTCATTTAGGCGTGTGTCTAGTGTGACAAGTCAAAGTTAATTCAGCATTCCATTCGTTCACTTAACACTAGAAAAAGTCTAGAGATCAATATAGTGCCAGAAGCTAGATTTCGGAAACCCGTATAATGAATTTTAAATTTGAGAGACTAAAATAACAAAAGACATAAATTTTAGAAGCCATTATCGAGATTAATCATTTGTTTTTGTCCTATGTTAAATCTAACAATGTTTTATCCAACAATGTCCTCTAATAATTTAAAAAAATGGCATGATTACGAGAATTACAGTAGTTAGCTTTGGCATACGCAATTATTTTCAAATTTAACTTTAGCATCCAAGTAAATAGTAAACAGTAAATACACTTACTTGGCTAGCAATGTGTAAGAGTCTAGTGACATCTTCCATGACTTGCTCAACAGAATCATTCCGAAGGGTCTCCAACTGGACTGTGATTTCCGGAACAGAGTTAGTTATTTCCGTTACATTCTCATCATTTTCCTGCTGAATTGTGGCTGTAGTCTCATCATTTACATCTATCTGATTCAACTCCACAGGTACATTAGCAGAACCAGAACCAGAATCAGATTCAGAAACTGAACCACCACCACCAGCAGTTTCTTCATTGCTATTTGATTGCATCTTATTAACCGCACTGTGTATTCTTCTAACCTTCATCAACGTCTCTTTCAAATCTCTTGCGTTCTGAGCCTGCATATCAATGATAAAGAACCTCACCAGAGACTCCACCAGTGCTACCAATTGTTCTTGGTACCGAATCCTAGCTGGAAAATTCAGCTTGTGGATTTTGGAACACTTGTAAACAAGCTTTGTGCCTTCTTCCATTTCCTTGATCAACAACTCTAGCTCGGCGTTCGCGCGACCCAGTTCGTTGTTTTGTTGTTCTATCTCCTTGATCACCGGATCAATCGCCGTTAACGTTGTTCTGAGGTATGCTAAGGTTGGTTTGAACATAACAGCTCTGTCTTTCATATCTATAACTGCTTTCAGGAGTTCTCCAAACACAGCTCCTATGGCAGCTCCTCCTACCAATGATGCCGCCATAACTCGCTCTACCGATCAGTCTCAACGAAGTGCAGAAGTTATGCTAGGTCGCTTTACTCGGTCAACGCGTCTGAGACATGACTACTCGGTTTACTCATTTATGGTCTTCGTTCCTCCATGCCTAGTTGTCATGTGTGATACGATGGTAACTAAACTATTTCTAAAAAAATTGAATTAACGATTAGAAAAAAGTTAAAAACAATTAATTTTGGGATTTGTAATCATTAATTAATTATTATTAATATTTTTAATAATATAAAATAATATAAAATAATATAAAATTACTTTTTTTTTATTAGTTAAATATTAGTTAAAATTTTAATAAATATATTAACATCTAAACTTCATCTAATGATTAAATAATAACAAAAACAATAAATAAATTCTGATACAGACAACATTTCTCTTTTCTTATAGGCTATAGCTACAACCTTTGACATTTCAATATCTTGGTTGGAGATGGATCTCTACTAGACAGCTTTAATGAGCATTTGCTTTAAATTAAAAAGTATATCAGTAATCTTAGGAAGAGAGTGAAATAAAGTTATTTTATTTAATTTAATATTTATAATTATATATAATATTAAAAATTATATATTTTTATATCTATGATTATGTATTTATTTTAAAAATAATTAATATATATAAAATAAAATAATTTTGAGCTAATTTAGATTCATTTTTATTGTCTTTTAAATATTTTTAAAATACATTCTAAACAACTATATTTTAGAACTATTATATATTTAACGCTATAATTTTTTTCTTAAAAACCAAATTTTAAAATTTTAGACAAATATTGAAATAATATATTTTCATAAACAATTCTCATAAATAAATTAAAAATGTTTAAAATAAACTCTCACTAACTAACTTTGACCATTATAATAAATTAACTCTCTTTTAGCATAATTTTATAATCACATAGAAAAATGTGCAATTACTTGAGAAATAAAAAAAAAAAAACAAGTTCAGCGCAAGTCAGAAATTAATTTTTATATGGAGCAAATTGATTATTAGAATTTATTATATTAGAATTGAGTTGATAATTAATTAATGATTAAAAATAATAAATTTTAATGATTTGTATTTCGTGTATCAAAAATATTTTTAATATGTCAAAATTAATTATTAAAATTAACTATTAATATATTTATATATAAGTATATTTATAATTTAATTGATTTTTAATATGTATTTATATTTTAATATATATTTTATATTAATTAATTACTTCAGTAACAAATTTAGTATATAAGTAACATAGTTGTTTATGTATAAGACTATGGCTCATTCTTAAACGCTCCTTGTTAAGTATGGAGTGCTGCACATCTTTTGAATTCGTTAAATCTAAATTCTTCATTTGTTATATTTTATTTGAATGGTCTGGATTTAAAAAGGTAACATATTAATCAGGTTAATCATTTTTTACGAGTTTTAGAATTTTTTTATAAATCTCAAATATTGGGCTGAAATTTAAAATAAAAAAATAGTATATAAATATTAAAAACAACATGTCTGTAAAAAAATTGTTGGACTTTAGAATTAAAATAAATAATATATAAAAAATAAGTTAAAAATTTATGTACTAAATCTAAAAAAAATTTAAATAATATTAAAATTTAAATAAATTTTATTTTGTGTGAAATAAAATTCTAATATTGAATATAAATACAATGATAAAAAATTGTGTTATATATATATTTTATGTATATAATATTAAAATTTAAATAAATTTTGTTTTATGTGAAATAAAATTATAATATTAAATATAAACACAATGATAAAAATTTTTGTGTTATATATATATATATATATATATATAATTTTATTTTGTGAGAAACAAAATTAAAACATTAAATATGAATAGAATAATAAAAAATTTTGTATTATATTAATTTAATTGAAAAAACCATATATATAACATAAAAAGCAAACAAACATATAATAATTTTATTTTGTGCGAAACAAAAATTCATATAATTTTTTATTAACAATTTTTTTATTGAAATATGTCATTTTACTATATTTATAATATATTATTTGGGATAATTATATTATTTTAGTTAATATATATTATTTAAAAAAATATTTAAAATTTATTATTTTGTATTAAAAATATTATTAAAAATATATTGTTAGTTTTTCTTAAAATAATACTTTCTTTTCTTTGGTTCAAATACTATGATAATAAATTTTTTTTACGTAACTGTGTCTACTCAATAAATATTATATTTATTTATTTTTATATAATATGTAAAATAAATAATTAATGTTTAAAAAAGTTAATAAAAAAAGAAGTATTCTTTTTTTTCACCAACTTTTAGGTGAATATAGAGACTATGTCATTTGAATTATAACTCGTCGACATAGAAAGAAATATTTTTAATTATATTTAAATAGAATAATTATTTATTAGGCTCATTCTTATACAAATAAAAATTTTTCTTAGTTTTATATCTGTAATATTTTATACCAATTAGCTTCAAAATTTAATTATTTTTTAAATAAATTAATAAAAAATAATACAAATAATTGTTTAAATAAAATTATATTTTAATTTTTCATTCTATTACGTACAAGTTGAGGATAATTTGAAATAAAAGATAATAGACTTGTTATTTTGTGCTTTGACTGCGTCATCGTCTGAGAATCATGACGCCTTCATGGAGACCGGTTCTTCTACAGAAGCAGTTTGGAGTTAGCCAACTAGCAACAGCGACAGACAGCGTCTTCCTTTTCTATGGCAACAATTTTTTCGGCTTTGAAGGTCCATTTATGGTAGAGGTGGAATGGAGTGGGTTCAAGAGCGTCAAAATCTGTGGTTAGACAGAACAATAATAAAAACACCTGCTAGTAAACAAAACAGTGAAAATGCTTGAAGACATCACATCAGCAATAACAGAGTAACGGAAGAATTCGATTAAATTTTTCTAAGTATTTTTTTAGTGTAAAGATAGTCCTCCGTTAAACGAGCGAATTAGTTTTTTTTGTTAGTGTCAGTTTATTTGTTCACTCATAACAAAAAAAATAATAATAAATAAATTTAATTAACCTGATCACTTTTGATAGTAAATTAACTTTTAAAGAGTGCTACACTTCCTATTTCACCTAGAGTGCACTAGCTTTCGCCATAAGACTATTAGTCCGATTATGAAAATACTGATTTCCCGCATGGTGCGAGAAGCTGACCACATGTATGGAAAGACGAGATGCGTATGGAACCCGTTGTACTGTCTGCTGTCACTATTCGCCAACTTGTAACTTCGGTTTGAATTTCAAACCGTACTAGACCCGCACGGGTCCACGGTGCACCCGTGCACTGCCGTTCCATGCTAAGAGAGCCCGTCTAATATTCTCCAAAAATGAGTGCAGGGAGGATTGAAGTAACCATAATACGCACATCCTCTATTGCCACTGGGCCAATTTGCTTTTCAAAATCTTAGTTGACAAAAATTAAATTTATAATAAACTATAAATGAATTTTTATTTTTTTTATTCTTTTAAGCATGATTGATATGGATACCAAATAAGTAACCACACATAGTATATAAATATATTGATATATTTATATTAATTGTGTTATCTTTTATTTTTTCTCTTATTCATTTAAAATGAGAAAGTATTTTGTACTAGTGACTAATTTATTATCTCTTTTTACACCATAAATTATATTTACGAATTGATATTTGATTGTTATTAATATATTTTTGAAAATATGTATTTGATTTTTAATTTTATTTCTATAATTTTATATTTTTATTTAATTATAACCGGGTCAACCGGGTAAATCAATGACCCACCGGTTGAACCAGTAACCCAGTTACCCAGTTGTATGACCGGGTTTACCGGTTCGGTTCTGATAACTATACCTCAATATTTTTAGCTGTCTAGAAAGTAACAAAAAATTTTTTTTGATTGGGCCGTTACAAATCCAATATCGTAAATCGATATAATCATTCATAACTCGACATTATTCACGTTATTATTTAGAAAGTTGGCGTTATAATTCGGCATTACAGTTATTAATCGACAATAACGTCATTAATTGGCCACTTACGTTATAACTCGGCTCAATGGACTGCTTTCCAAATATGAAACGTCCAACCTAATTATTGCTCTTTAATATAGGCAATAAAGCAGGAGCATAACCGACTTGTACAGAGCCACCCATAAAAGGTATGATCTTCCATCCTAAAAGGTACACTGAATTCTCAGTATTAACTTAATCTTCGAAGTGCCTTTGTAGGTAACTCTCCCCCTGTTTCTTACTCAAAGCTCTACGCGATTGGACAACCTCTTGGAGTAAAGATCGGATTACCACAAAACTCAAAGGTCAGCACCGAAGATAACAACTTGGCGTCGATTCCCAGAGACTGAGCTCTCCCTCCAGGTATCCATACAAGAACAATAGGCGCCCACCGTGGGCCGAGAATATAATCCCTTCCATATATCATCGGCCTCGAGGTTCTCACCTGAGTCATGGCTGAACAACTTCCACCCACACCATCTGAACTCTTCCAGATGGTGACCGAATTACGGCAAGCCAACCAGCGCATGATCGAGGAAAACCAAAGAATGGCACAGCAAATTGTCAACTTGAATAACACCCGAACCGAAAACAACAATGATTGGCAAGAACGGACAGAGGAAGCCTAGCTGCAGTCAGAGCCAACACACGTCTCTGACACTGCTCAACAAGAAGAGGAGCAACCCGAGCATAATGAGGAAGCTCGGCCAGACGACGAGGATGACAATCAGGAAAGCTCCCCTGGACCATTCACGGCCGAGGTGATGAACTTCGTGCTACTCAGGAGGTTCACTCTGCCGACCACCCTAACTCCCTATGATGGGTTAGGTGATCCGAAGAAATACATCAAGAAGTTCACCTCCATAATGATAGTAAACGGTGCATCTGATAAAGTTTTATGCCGTTGCTTTCCATCTTACTTAGACGGTCATGCACTTGATTGGTTTTGTTCTTTGCCTGCATGTTCTATTTTCCGATTTTGAGACATATCAAAACCCTTTGAGGAACACTTTGCTGGATCGGCCATCTACCTACACGACTCCGACTACCTGAACACAATCAAGCAAGGCCAGCAAGAAAGCCTTAGGGACTACATGACGCGCTTCACAAAGATAGCCATGAGTATACCCGACCTCCATCTTGAGGTGGAACAGCACGCAATAAAAAGTGGACTACGACCAAGAAAATTCCAGAAAACTATTGCCGTAGCCAAACCTAAGACTATGGCCGAGTTTCGTGAAAAGGCCAAATGTCAGATCGACATTGAGAAACTCCGACAAGCTCGGAAAACAGAAAAATCACACTACCGAGACAACGACAGAACGCGAGACAACAGGAAGAACTCCAAACCAGCTTTGCGATATGAGTCTTACACTCAATTCAACACCAAGCGCGACGATATCATCAAGGAGATATTGAATTCGAAGTTGATCAAACCACCAAGAAAAGCTGACAGTTACCCAGATTCAAAAGGCACGGACAGATCAAAATACTGCTCCTTCCACCAAAAGCACGGGCACACTACCGACGAGTGTGTCATCGTCAAAGACCTTCTGGAGCGATTAGCTTGGCAAGGTCATTTGGACAAGTACATCGGTGGCTATATACAGCCACGAACAAATTCCTCTGGTGAACAAAACTCAGCGACACAGCATTGCCGAGATAAAGATCGGCCAGACACCAGCCATCCCGACAAACTAAGACGTATCATTAACTGTATTTTCGGAGGTTTTGCAGGTGAAGGAACCACAAGCTCAGCAAGAAAGCGATCTTACCGAGCCATGCTTTCCATAGAAGCCAATCAAACTCAACAACAGACACTTCCGCAGTTTTTGCAGATAACATTCCAGACAGCTGACCACAACACTAATGTGGCAAATCTAGATGACCCGGTCGTAATCACCCTGCAGCTCGGAGATCTCCTAGTAAAAAAGGTATTACTAGACCCAGGAAGCAGCGCCGACGTTTTATTTTACTCCACATTCCAGAAAATGAAACTAAGCAGCAACATCCTCCAACCTTCCACTGGAAACCTAGTAGGTTTCTCAAGTGAGAGAGTCCCAGTTATGGGCTCACTTGGTGAGTTTCCATCATCCAAAACTTCTGATATTCAATACTTGGTGGTTGACTGTTTTAGTCCTTACAACTTAATACTTGGCCGACCTTTCTTAAATAAGTTCGGTACTATAGTATCTACAATTCATCTTCTTAAGTTCCCTTTGCAGGATAAGACAATTGCAACCATTCACAGTGACGCCCGAGAAGCCAGGGAATGCTACAACAATAGTCTCAAAAGACCTAACCGAAACACAAAAGCCCATGTTCACAACATCGGCAACATGAACGACCAACCAATGCTGGCCGACCTTAATCCCAGAGCGGGAACACTTGAAAGGCCAACCCCAACAGAAGACCTACATAAAATCTATTTCACAGAAAGCACGGACAAATTCACATACGTCGGTTCAACATTATCCTCAGAAGAAAAATCCTCATTCTGAGCATTCTTACAGTAAAATGCCGACCTGTTTGCTTGGACCGCAGCTGATATGCCAGGCATCGATCCATCCATCATATCGCACAAGTTGGCATTAGACCCAGCTGTCCGACCAGTAGCACAGAAAAAGAGAAATCTCGGCCATGACCGAAAACAAGCCTCCCTGGAAGAAACCAAAAAGCTCATCAACGCGGGTTTCATCCGAGAAATAAGATTCACAACATGGCTGGCGAATATCGTCATGGTTAAAAAACATAACGGTAAATGGCGCATGTGTGTTGATTTCACCGATCTCAACAAAGCATGCCCCAAAGATTCCTACCCTTTGCCTTCTATTGATTGCTTAGTTGATAATGCCTCTGGTTATGAAAAACTCAGCTTTATGGATGCATATTCTGGCTATAACCAGATTCAAATGCATCCATCCGATCAAAATAAGACAACCTTTATTACTGAATATGGAAACTGTTCATACCCTGGGTCAAAGCTGTCTGACCCGGGATGTTCCACAGACAAAGCGACCGATCTCTTCAGGTCAGGATGACCCGACCTCTTCTCAAAGAGCTCGGCCAAGTCACAGGAAAGCCCAATAAAAGGGCCCAAACAGAGGAACACGTCCCGAAATCCAAGGGCAGCCCAAAGCCCGTAGAGATAAAGGCGGTTCCCTTGAAGATAAGATGACCTCACTTGAAGATAAGATAAAGATAAGATAAGATAACTAACTTATCTTATCTAAGAAGGTCACTCTACGACATTATAAATATACTGGAGCACCCATGTATAACTCATACTCTGATTCTACTCAATACCTGCTTAATACCCTTGCTAACTTAAGTATCGGAGTCCCTTGCAGGTACCCCCTACCCTCCGAGGACGAAGGAATCAGCACCGCCACCCAGTCCAACAAGTCGGACACAACAACTTCGACAAGTACAGAAGATCTCATCCGAGATCGACCTATAGTTTCAGGTAACCCTCGGAACATTGGCGCCGTTGCCGGGGAACCTGGAAGTCATCCCATCACCATGGCAGACGACCATGACAACGACCACACCTCAGATCTAGAGGAAAGAACACCGCATAAAAATGCGGACACCACACCAAAAGATACTTCCCAAATCAACAACAAGAAGAACTCCCCAAACAAGAGAGCCATGGATGCATTTCAAGACCGGTTAAAACAACTTGAAGAAGAAGCCCTACGTCAACGAGAGGCCAAAAAAGACCTACAAAGAGAAATAAGGTGACGCCGGAAATTGGAGAACAAACTCCTAAAACTTGAAGTCGATGTCAAGACTAAAGCCAGCCGATCCACTCCCGAAGATAGCTCCTGCAAAGAAAATAGTGGATGAATAAATATTAAAGGAAGGAAAAAATAAATTTAAAGAAAAAAAATATTGCCTGATTGTTGGGTGAAAAAAGTTGGTTCTCTATTTTTCAATCAAATATTCAAAATGATACTAATAAGCATGAAATTTACCATGCAATAGCTCGAAAAAGCTTCCTTTTGTCATGTAGTCATAAACCAGTAGATTTTCACCATTGGAACAATAATAGCAGGCAAGAGGAGACAGAACATTTGGATGCTGAGAAATTCTTTGCACAATCTCTATCTTCTCTTCAAATATTTTCTTCTTTACCATCACATCTTTTAATCTCTTTACAACTAATGTTACGCCATTTTCCAAGAGGATTTTGCAGGTAATTGCATAACTTGTATTTCCAAGAACTTCAGCAGAAGCTCTCAACAATTCCTTAATATCAAATTTATAAGGACACCCTTCATAAAAAATCATTTTCCGACCAATATGATCATCATAGCATCGATTACAATATAAATATGTCTCAATATCTTCCGTGTGTGAGGTAGTATTTTTCTGAATGATACTATCACATGACATGCAATGAACAGAGGGCAGTTCTAAGGGGTTAAATCCACCACTTATCTTATGTAGAATTGGTGTTATAGGCAGACATATACCCATGAATCTTTTCCTATCTGGATATGATTGATCATAGGATTTGATAGTCGTCAAATGCTTTTCTTCTTGACTATTATTTGCTTTTTCCTTATTCTATATACACAAGGAAACAAAACATGAATGATGAAGAAAGTTAAGTAATGTTCTGAAAAAAGTATTCATAATGAAATATAGTGAACCTAGCTTCATTAAGAATAGGTAATGCAGAAATCATTTCTTTCATTCTCAAATAATAGATGTAAGAAATTAACAAAAATACTATTTATACTAGTGACCCATTTTGGTGGTTGATTTTAATGTATACCTATCATAGTTGAAAAATTAATTATTTTTGTTAATACAAAAATACTTGTTTATGTAAAATCCTTTTCAAAAATATTACTTGTATATTAAAATCTGTCACTATATATTTATGCATAAATATATGTGTTGTTTTATTTATTTTTAATATATATTTTATATTTCAACATATATTTTATACTAATAACTAATTTTTGTGATTATTTTTAGTATACATCTAATATAATTAAACTCTTTTATATTGAAATTCTATATTAAAAATTAAATGTTTACAAAAATAAATATTGACATGACTAAGACCGTGTTTAGTGTAAAATATATTGGATTGAATTGTGTTTAAGTATTATGTTTGGTTTAAAATAAAAAATATATTAAAAGATTATCAAAATTTATTATTTTTTACCAACAATATTTAAAAGTGTAGGTTAAAGTATATTGTTTAGTTATTAAACTAAAAAAATTAGTTTAATGATTAAAAATATAAAAATAATGACAAAAATAATAAATTTTGATGATCTTTTAATATTTCTCTTAAAATTTAAAATAAAAAATTAAATAAAAATATTTTTAAAAAATTATTATTAAAATTTTAGTTTTCAATTCTAAAATTACAATCTCATTTGTTTTTACTTTTTAAAAATATTAAAAAAATTTGAATATTATATTCTAAAATTAAAATTTTAATTTCAGTATCTGTAAACAAGCACAGACAAAGAATTACATTACTTAGCTTCTACATACACAATTGTTTGTTAAATTTAACTTCGGCATTCAAGTAAATAATAAATGAAAAAGTATAGGGATTGATAGTAAATACACTTACTTGGCTAACAACGTGGAAGAGATCTTCCATGACATGCTCCAAGGAATCATTCCGAAGGATCTCTGACTCGACGGCTATTTCTGGAACAGAGTTAGCTATTACTGGAACGGAATTAGTTATTTCCGTGACACTCTCATCATTTTGCTGAATTGTGACAGTAGTCTATCTCATCAGTTAAGTCCATCTGATTCGCCTCCACAGCTACATTAGCAGAACCAGAATCAGAATCTTCAGAAACTATACCACCACCACCAGTTTCTTCATCATTGCTATTCGATTGCATCTTATTAACCGCGCTATGTATTCGTCTAACCTTCATCAGCGTCTCTTTCAAATCTCTGGCGGTCTGAGCCTGCATATCAATGATAAAGAACCTCACCAGAGACTCCACCAGTGCTACCAATTGTTCTTGGTACCGAATCCTAGCTGGAAAATTCAGCTTGTGGATTTTGGAACACTTGTAAACAAGCTTTGTGCCTTCTTCCATTTCCTTGATCAACAACTCTACCTCGGTCTTCGCGCGACCCAGTTCATTGTTTTGTTGTTCTATCTCCTTGATCACAGGATCTATTGCTGTTAACGTTGTTGTGAGGTAAGCTAAGGTTGGTTTGAACATAACAGCTCTGTCTCTCATATCTATGACTGCTTTCAAGAGTTCTCCAAAAAACAGCTCCTATGGCAGCTCCTCCTACCAATGATGCCGCCATAACTCACTCTACCTCTCAGCCTCAACGAAGCGCAGAAATTGAGTTAACTCGCTTTACTCAGTCAACGCGTCTGAGACATGATTATTCTACGATGGCTGTTTCTTGGAAACTGGAACATCGTTGTTTTTCTAGTGCTTTTCTAGCAAAAATAGTGTACTCAACTATCGTCCTCGGTTTTCATTCCGTGCCTAGTTGCGATGTGTGATTGTGACTAAATTATTTCTAGAGTAAATGATAAATAAATTTTTAAAGATTTATATTTTTAAAAAAATAATAAAAGTTTTAGAATAAGTGTAGATATATTATTTTTAAATTAATTTTTGTAATTAAAATAAATATTTTAATTTTAATTTATTTATTTATTTTATTAATTATTTTTTAAAATTAATTTATTTAAAATATAAATTTTTAGAGATTTATTTATTATTTTATATTTATTTTTAATTTTTTATGGTTACTTTATTTGACCTTTGACTTTTCAATATCTTGGATGGTGATGGATCTCTACTAGACAGCTTTAGTGAGCATTTGTTTTAAATTTTTAAAAATATATTCAAAACAGTTATACTTTTAAAAATATTACATATTTAATGCTATAAATTACAATGCATTTACTTTATTATACATATTTATAGAAATAAATTCTTAATTTCTAAAATAATCTTAATATCAATAAATAAATAGATTCTCTGACAAAGAATATAATATTTGAAGGACACCAAAAAAATAATAATCGAAGAATATAAATATATAGGATTTTATATCTCACTTCTTATTCTTTTGACATAAAATATCAAATACACATCATCTTTTATGGGAATAAAATTTTATATTTTAAAATAATCTATAGTCTTAAGAAAACGTCATACACTCGCCGTTGAAGAATTTAGTGAAAGATTTAGGCTAATTTTTTTTTGCATATGATGCAAGGTTTGGTGTAACGTCTGTTTATGGAGTTTAGAGGTGTTTAACAAGTGTGTGACGGCAGTTAGTTGACGGAGAAAAATTGGACAATTCGATTTTTTGCAGGGGTGAGGGGGTACAAATCGAACCGTCCGATTTGTGCGTGGTGATGTTGCGTGCATAGAAGTCGGACCATGCAATTTGTAGTATACGAAAGGTTGTTTTTTTCTTTTTAGCCCAACGAAATCAGACCTACCGATTTGAGGGCTGCATTCAAAAAAAATTGTAGAGCACCCAAATCGGATCCAGCGATTTCTAGGTTTCAAAAATTTTTGGCCGGACTGTCTAATAATCGGACCGTCCGATTTTTTAGTTCTAAAAATTTCGAATGGCCATGCATGCGGTCGGATGGTCCGATTTGAGTGTGATATATATATATGTACCCACCCAATTTGAGCAGCTCATTTCATTCTTCTTCTTCGGTGTTACAACTCTCTAAACCTCTTCTCTGCAGATCTCTTCTTCTTCTTTCTTTGTAGATCTATTCTTCTCTATTATCATGGATGATAGAGTAAGATTAAAAGTGTATTATCATTGCCAAATTTTATTACAAACATCAGAAGGAGTAAAATTTGTGTGTAAAAATTCGTTAGATATTATGATTCCATTCACACTGTCATTTGAACAATTAAAAGGTGTCATTTGTGAGAAGATGGATTCTCAAATATCTAGGAGAGTGTCGTGTATTATGTACAGATATCCTATATCTGTCTTTGGTGGGTTCGTGCAATTTCAAACGAAATACGTGACCGACGAAGCGAGCATGCAAGAAATGTTTTCAGTGTATCTTGAAAGTCGGTCGCGAATATCGTTTATCGAACTGTATATCGAGTTCGAGCAATCTGCAGCGGACCGAGATATTGAATTGGAAGATTACAGCAGTGATAGTGAAGAAGATTTCGAAAGTAACTACGAAGTCGTTGATCCGGGTGTAGACGAAGATCAAGCTGACGAGGCTATGGTAGCAAATATGGCGGATGTGGCAAATGCACTAGCAAATCAGCAGCCGTTTGTGGAGCCGAGTTTCATGCGATCGTTGGATTTGGAGGCCATACATGCACCGGAGTTTTCTCAATATGTAAATGCAGGTGCGGCATTAATTTAAATTAAGATTTGTGAAAGTATGATTTGTGCATGGGTTTTAAGTTTAGGACAAATAGTTAAGACAAGGGTAAATAGGCAAAATATAGCATGTAATTAGTAATTGTTTAACGTTTAATTATGAAGTGAACATGTAGGCTGAGAAATGTAGTGTTTTCCGTCGGTGTTGATAAAATCAGACTGGAATAGCCGGTTCGACCGGAGCAGCCATTTGGACCGGACAGGCCGGTTCAACCGGACGGCTGGTTCGACCAAATCGGACAATTTGACCGGACCGGCCAGTCCGACCAGACAGGGCATTATGATCGGACGTGCTGGTTTGACCAGACCGGTCGGTTCGTCCGACAAATTGGTAAACCGAATCTTAGACCGATCCGGTCCCATGATGAGACCGCAGAAGGCAACGAAAATCATTGAATTGTTAGTGAAATTTTTTTACTATGCTTTATTTTTTAATTACATAGGACCGGGTAAATCGGTTAAACCAGTGATCTGACTGGTTCGATTTTGACAAGTACGTTTTTCATTGTTCTGTACTTATTAGTTTATTATATTATTAGTTCTGATAACTCTAATCGATCTTTCAATGCTCAAAACCAAACCAACTTGATGAAACTTCCCTTGCAGTCTGCCTTCATAGGTGCAACACCAAACTGATCCAAGCATTCAGCCTCTAAAGCCTCATAACTGCTCAGTGTCAGTCCCGTAACTGGCAAATCATTTGTCGAAAGACCAAGAATTAACACCACATCCTCCAGTGTCACAGCACACTTACCAACTGAAAAGTGGAACGTGTGCGTCTTAGGGCGCCATCTCTCGACCAGAGCATTAACCAATGCCGACTGACATTGGACAACTCCAATCTGTGAAACATGATAAAAGCCGGTGTCCCATAAATACCCCTCTCCACTATTGGATTATACTGATTCGGCGGCATGTAGTGGTCACATTGCAACATTCGAGAACCCTAAACACAAATATAATATTAATTAATTAACAAATTAAATTTATCAGATCAAACTTTCATTACCAAATAACCAGTAAAACGTATCCACAACCACAACCAATAAAAATAACTATTAAATAAATAACTATTATATTATATACTAATACTCAAGTAACTATTCAATTATGTTCTAACAACATACATACAACAATAAATCAATTATTAATCTTTTATTAAATATTTATGTTATACTTATAACAAAAATAATTAATTTAATAATTTTTAAATCATAATATTTATTTTACTATCCTACGAACGCTTAAATCATAAATAAATAAATAAATATTATTACTACAAAAAAATTATTTATTACTAACAATTAATACTAACTAAATGTTTTATTATCACACGTTGATATCTATTAGTGCCGTATTCTAATAAAAATAATTAAACCATCAGTATCAGTTGTTATTATTATTATTATTATTATTATTATTATTATTATTATTATTATTATTATTCCAATAAATTCAGTAATAATAATTAATATTAATTATTTTATTTATCATATCTCCATTTTTAATAACAGTATTATTATTATTATTATTATTATTTTAATTATCTTATTAATAACAATAATTAATTTATTATATTATCATAATGTACTATAATCCTTCCTTCTAAATAATATTATTACACTAATTCCTAATCTCTGCATTATAATCTAACATTACTATTAATCCCTAAAATTATTTTAATCAGATTAAAATATTCAAACACTATTACTACACTAATTTCTAACATTATCATTATAATAAATTACTAATCTCTAACATAATAATAATTATTATTTTAATTAAAATAAAAATTTTTAGAATAAAATAAAAACTTACATAGTTAGGATGATCAAGATAATTAGCAATGTAGAGCTCCGGACGATTAACATCTTTTATTCTTCTTCTTCTTCTAGACATTGTTAAGGAGTGGTCCAATTTTTTTTAATTTAAAGCTTTATGAATGGAGGGCCATGGAAAAAGCTGGTGGTGGGGTTGAAGGAGAAGAGAGTTTCGTGTTGCTGAAAGTGAAAGAGAATGGGGAGGGGGGCGTTCAGCAATCAGCAAAGTGTTGCCTTTACTTGGTGGGGGACACTTGCATGCGTGACACCTGGCTGGGGGACACAAATCGGACCGTCCGATTTGTGTACCCTCCCAGCCCCGAAAACGGACCGTCCGATTACCGTGGTAAAATCGGTCCGTCCGATTTCTTCATCGCAGCCGTCACATCTGCATGAAGCACCATGGATGCCCATAACCTTGTTATACACCAATTCCCCCCCCAATATGTAAAATAAAAAAGTGGAAGATCTAGGGCGTTAGCTCGAAGCTCATAGAGAGAGAGAGAGAGAGAGAGAGAGAGAGAGAGTCAAAAGCCCATAGCACTGCAATTTGCAGGAAGACCAAGGTCTCAAAAATTTCAAACAAATATTTGAGTTGTTCAGATTGTATGGCGTGTGCAGATGTAAGGAACAATAATATCAACTTTTTGGACGCAACGTGGAGAGCACCTTTTTTGGAATGAGTGCACTATCACTTTATAGAAGGTTGCGTATCACTTTGAGTTATGTATCAATGTAGAGTCAATAAATGGTTTTGAAGGACTTCCAGACGTGGTACCAGCACCCGACATGAGAGTGGGTAGAGGAGTTCCTTGGTGCTAGATCTTCACATGCTCAGCAAGAGAGAAAACGGAAGAAGGAGTCATTTTCTATCAAATTGACATGGTTTCGGGACGAAGTGTAGCATATACCAACTGTTGTAGATTCGGCCACTCTTTGCCAGCACATGAAGTGCTACATCCTACTGCTAATTCGGGGTTACCTTATTACAGATAAGTTGAACAACCAGGTTCATATCAGGTGACTTTTGTTGTTGGCGGACTTTGGTAGGTGTCACAGTTTGTCTTGAAAATCTGCCATGCTAGTATGGACGTATCATTCACTGTGCTCTACAGCACATCGAGCCACTACTGCCTTTTGCTTGGACTATATGCAGCATTCAACAAGTATCGCTTCCCCTCTGCATTAAAACGGGTCATGAATTTCGTTGTCATGTGTCTAACACAGTACGCATGAAAAGTACTACGAGAAAACCACTGTCATCAGCTGTCAGTGCGGCTTTGATTTCTTAGGACCTATTAGATATAATCAAAAGCTTATCTAAAGGTGTGACATATCGCCGTAGGTTGGTAAGAAAGAAGGACCACGACTCAGTCGTCTCAAACTCTACGATAGCAAAAGGAATAAAAAGGATGCTACTGTTACCGTCTTGTGCCACGACAATTAGCAATACACCGAACTCCTTCTATCCTCAGAAGAACCACTCTCATTGCTATCAACAATGTACTATTCATCTAACTCTTTATTGTCCATGTTCATGTGTTCCATTGAACTAGCACAGTGCAGAGATAGTGGTGCAAGAGGTTGGTCATCTTGGATAATGTTCGAGTGCTCAGAATCACCCCCACCTATGTCACTAATCTCCGCAGAAAGTTCAATCACTTGTTGATTGGGCCATGATTTTTCCGTGAATATCAAATATCAGACGCACATGCTCATCGCCATCAAGCCAAAAAATACGAAATCGAAATACTCTATTTTTCATTGGTGCTAACAACCTATACCCAATTCTTCCAACCTCTTTTGTTCTATTACCACCCATGCTCGTCAATATTAGGCTTTTCAACTCCAACAGAAAGCTTAATCGATGAGCGTGAAAAAGAATAGTATTATCACATTCAATGAAAAATTCTAGCAACAATTCATTTAAATGGAGGACACATTAACATAAATAAACAAAGCTCTGTATAACCATCGTAACAAATCCCTCTTTTATTTTCTACCACACATGCAATTCAAAAATCAGTGTATGAACCCTAATAATTTCCATATGTATATGCTATCAAATTGTTACCTTTGCATAGAAGCACAGCTACCACTATGAACGAAAACAGCCGCAGCAATGGAGTGCGACCAGTAGCAGCAACACGAACTGAACTGGAATGCGAACAGGAATAGCAGCTGCAACATGCGAACGCGCAGAGCAAAACGAACGCGAGTAACAGAGACACAACGGCAAACAACAACAATCAATGAAAAAATGCGAAGAACGAAGCAGTTACAATGTTAGAAGAGTGGAAGGAGTGGAATTGGGTTTCGTGGGAGGAAGAGGATTTTGCGCCTCCCAAATTATGTTAGCGAATCTTTTTTAATTGAAGGGGTTGTTAAAAATTCTGTTATTTAAAATTAAAAATTCCGTTAATAAATTTTTTAATAAAATAAAAAAATATTTTATTTTTAAATTTAAATTTGCAAGAATTTTTTAAAACCTCTATTAATAAATTGCTATATTATAGCTTTTTTTTTGTAGTAACTAGACATTTTTGCTAAAATTATTGATAGAACCAAAAAGATGAATGAAAAGAAAGAAGTGATTTGTTTATAAAAAATGCTAACACTTGCAAATCCTTTTATAGTTGTTGTCTCATTTAAACTATAAACAAAGTAATCTTCCAGATATAGATAAGTAATAATACATAAAAATATAAATTATCACTAAATTATTTATTTCAGTAAATAAAAGAATTAAAATATTTATTTAAAAAATCCCAAAAATCAAATTGCTACTAATTTTATCATTAATCAAATTGCAACTAATTTTGCCAAAGATTAGTAATTAGCAATTTGAACAATACACTCTTAAAAATGTTAACTTTCTGCATGTAATATTTTATTTTTGTTTTTATACCGTGATCTTTCAATTATTTTTGTTGTTATTGTTATTATTGTTAAAGAGAGTGCTTTTATATATAGATATGTTGTCCAATAAATAATATAATGGATGTAAATGAAAAAAATCGTACAAGTATGATTGTCAAACTGGAGTTAAGTCCTAAAATTTTAAGCATTTACTAGTTTAAATTAAAAAATGAGTTCGCTCATTTATTAAATCGAATCTAAATAAACTCAGTTACTCAGGTAAACCGAGTAAAATCGCATAAATTTGCAAAAACCTGGGTAAATTTTCATATTTACTTTTTTAACCCATTTTTTATATTTTATCTTTTAACTATCAAAATATGTAATTTTATAAGAAATATTTTTAATCAAAATTTTTAAAATAAAAAGAATTTTAGACAATTTAATTTAATTTCTAACATGACACATTCATTATTTATTTATTTTTTTAATTTTGTATTTAATATTATATGTCTTTTATTATTTTATTATAGTATTATTAGTTAATTAATAGAAATAATTTCTTACGATGAATTTTTTTACCGTAATTAAATTTATATATACTTTATTTTTATATTAGTATAATTAAATTCATACAAATTTACAAGTCGAATCTATAGACTATTGAAACTCTTTGAGTTTGCCTTTACTTGCATTGCAACTTATTAAAAGCTTTGTTGTAAAATAACTCCTTTGTCATTTTTAAAGAATTGTTTATTATATGAAAATTTAAGTAAAACAAAATATAAAAAAAATGAGCCGATAAAATCTAAATGATGTGTATGCATAACCTCTAAATTTCATTCATTACATTTCGCCACAATTCCATTTTTTGAATTGCTCGTCCTATTTGCAATATTTATTTAATATTAATTGTTTATTTCAATTTATATTTGATGATAAATAATTGTGATAAGCTAAGAATACAAAAAGCAGTGTGTTTAACTTTACACACTTGCCAACACAGTGGTGATGCACCTTCAAATAATATTACAATTCAGACACATCCACAAAACACTTCCATTAAACATAGTCATAAACAAAAATTGGCAGAAATTGGTAAAGATACTGTTGATAACATAGTAGAATTGTTCAGCAAAATAGAACAACAAAAATTAATACCAAAAAAATTGTTTTGAGTTAGAATGTATATTAAATTTGTGTGGGAACTATTTTCCTTTTTCCTACATTCCACTTCAACCATAGCTTTCAAATGACTGACACCCCAACACAATTACACAAGCCGTGCCTAATAATGTGAACCCAGCTATAAAGCACAGTGATCATTTTCTTTAGCCTTAAGTGGGTTAACGGAAGAATGGATTTCATCTTCCCCATGGTCTCCTCCAATAAAAACAAGTACCGGGAAAAACATTGCAAATTTGCAAGATAAACAGGTCCCTTGGTGTTATTATATTGCTCTGTACCGCTGAATGTTTAAGTGACTAAGTGCATTACAAAACACAATCAGGAACTTAAATGATACCATAATGTCATCATCATAACAATATAATTCTTAGTTGCCAAAATAAACTCTCAAAACAATTCGACATTAGCTAAAACAGAAAACATAATATCAAAAACTGATCCGATTCCAACATCAAGAGAAGAACAGCACAATCTAGAATTTACTTGATCTTCTTCTTTGGCCTCAACTGCAAGAGTTAAACAAAATTTCAGTTCAGCACAGATTTTCAACAATTAAGCAAACAGAAAAAAAAGAGAGCTTTCATGTAAATTTTCAGCATGGAAACCAAAAACAACACAATCATACACTAACCTGGTTACTGTGACCACACTTCTTCTTGCGGCAGTTAACCGCCCTTGGGTGAAGGCGAGCATAGCACCTAAAATAGTAAAATAATTTAGACACTTGAAACAAACACCTTGGAAAAATGCAAAATAACAAATTGTTCTCCAATTGTCAGAAACCTAAAGTATGAAACTCCACTCAACAAACAGAATAAAGGATCTGAGATAATAGCATGCATGCACTAGGTAGAAAAATAATGTACCAACCTTGAAAATCAACTGGTAATAAACTAAGGCCAGCTGACAAAGTAAGAGATGGACTTAAATGTAGGGAACAAGAATAACCCCTAGAGCAATAGAAAAAATCTAAAGGGGCTAAGTTATTGTCCCAAGGAAGAGTAAAATTGAAAACAAAATGGGAATGAAAAGAATAATTACTTGCGGCAAATCATCTTGTCTTGATTGTACTTGCGGGCCAAAGCCATGAGAGAAGGCTCAATGATGCCACCGCGAAGCCTGAGGACAAGATGAAGCGTTGACTCCTTCTGAATGTTGTAGTCAGCCAAGGTGCGTCCATCTTCCAGCTGCTTCCCGGCGAAGATCAACCGCTGCTGATCCGGTGGAATCCCTTCCTTGTCTTGAATCTTGGCTTTCACATTGTCGATTGTGTCGCTGCTCTCAACCTCGAGGGTGATGGTCTTACCGGTTAGGGTTTTCACGAATATCTGCATCCTTAGGGTGATGCTCTGCGCCGTGCAAACAACAAAGACCACACTTCTTTTATACTTCTGTTTCTAGGGTTTCATACTCTTGCCATTCTTGTTTTTTTCTTTTGGGTCAGATCCAGGCCCATAACCAAGGAAACGCGGTTTCAACCCGGAACCCGACCCGGATTTAACACTTCACCCTTCTCTAGGCCGCTGCGGGTGTGAGTCGCAATAACACCTCCGAACTCCCAAGCAGACCTTCATCCGCCACGAACATGCCACCGTCGCCCGCTTCACCCGCTAGGCCGGTTGCTGCTCGTGTTCGCATGGCCGTCGCGACCGTCGTTGGTTCCGCAATTGTCGGTCTTTCCTTTGCTTCGCTTCTCTGGTTCCATTGCAGCTTCCGTGACCACTTCCACACCGCCGTTCGCGTCGCTGTCCACCCCGCCATCTGCCTAGCTTCAAATGGTTGTCCTCTGTTCCAATTGACTTCCTTCTTGTGAATATGTCACCTCTGGTTATCTGAGAATGTCTCCTTCTTCACCCTGTCGAGCTTGACCTTGATGATCGTTGATCCGCGACCAATTCATGCGATTGTCATTTCGGGGATGGCTATGGGTTTTGGGGCGAAATAAAAAAGAAATAACGGAGAAGTAGAACTACTTTAGACAAGAAAAAAAAGAATACTTTGACAGCTGTGGGATTTGAACCCACGCCCTTTCGGACCAGAGCCTAAATCTGGCGCCTTAGACCACTCGGCCAAACTGTCAGTCGGATGCTACGTGAATGAAACTTAGACTTATATTAGCATTTGTATTCAATTTTTAAGTCCGCATTTATACCCCTATCCGAAAAATAAGATTACAATACGTGAAAAAATATTAGCATATGAAAGTATTTTTTATTTTTACCTTATTTAATTATTGTGAAAACTTGTGTGTTTGATAAATAGAAGGCATCTCTGATCTCTAGCAAGCTATACATAAATTATCGGGGTGAACAAACAAATATGCCTATTAGAGAATGAAAAAAATATTGAAATGCCTTTCAATTAATTTAATCCAAAGTTTTAACAATAAAAGAATGCTTTGATATTTTTTTTTGTACAACTTTTAATTATATTTTAAAACCTATAGACTTGCTTTTCAAAATTTTTACAAAAAAGTAATTATAGAATAATTATCCATAAGAAGTGAAGAGTATAATGAGGGGTATTAGAAAAAATATTAAAGTTAAGTGTGATTTGAATTTGTAACATAAAATAATAATAAAGAATGCAATTTGTTAGGAAGTTTGGAGTATGATTTATTAACAAATTTCAAATAATATATTTATTCTTCTAATTTTTTAGTATAAAGAGGATTAGAAGATGTTAAGTATAAACTAAGGTTAGGTTAATTGGTATAAGAGTTTAACTTTTTTCTTTTCACCTGCTATTTCATATTCGAGACTTAATTGTATTAAGTTGTATGTTATAATGTTTATATATAGTTATCTAATTTACTAAAAAAATAAAAATTAATATTTAAATTAAAAATATAAAAATAAATAATTTTTTAATATTTAAAATTTATTATAAAATATAAATTCGGCAATTCTAACATTAAAATTATAGGCATAAAAAAATTTGCCTTGTATTAATAGGAAAAGACTTAGTATATACTATTTCTCACAACGTCCCTGCCTCAAGTGGCGCGACCCAAATTCGACCAAAAATATTAAGGGAGGTTATTCGTCATTTTCAAAAAAATTGTACTATGAATTCATCATTTTTTCCAATCAAATTTTTTATACAAAAAAGAAATAGCTAATTGAATGTAAAAAATAAAAAAAGTCTGCTATACTAAAATTTAAGTTCGTAAATTAGTTATGAATAGAAAATGTATTAGTACCTATATTATTTGCTTTTAATATTTATTTTTTATTCTTTTATTATTTGTAAATTTAATTTTATTAGTCTTAAAAAATGTATAATTTATTTATCTTGATTACCTTGATAACTAATATATTATATTTTAATAATTTTAACCAATACTTATGGTTAAATTTAAAATAAAAACTTTAGAGTCTTAGAAAGAATTAATTTAATTGGTAATGTGATTTTTTTCTCATTTTCATCATAGACTAACTAAAAAAATTGGGATAATATGTAATTATTCTAGTTTAATTGTGATGATATTTTATTTTATTTATTATAGAAGTTATAGTAAATTCACACTTCGCATCAATCTTAGTTTTGAGTATTAAGAATTTATCATATTTATTTAAAAAAGTTATATTTGAGTATTTTATTTCTTTTAAAACAATTTTGAATTTATATCTTTTTTATTATTTTTTATATTTAATTTATTATTTTTCAGTGAAAGAAAAAAATCTAAAAATAAAGTATAAACAAAATCTTGAATGGACTACTTTCACCAAATGAGGTTTTTATTAAAAAAACAACAAGAAACACTTGAAAACAAATGCATTAGAAGCAAGAATAACAATAAAAAATAAAATAGAACAGAATGAATAAAATAATAGAGCCTGAAAACGTTCACATATTTCTAAGACACACACCAACACCACAATATTTAGAAACACAATATCTTTCAAACTTTTTTTTATTTTTTCTTTTTTACTCTTTATTAATAATCTTTCATAAAAGATAAAACATATCAATAAATCTATTCATCCAAGCAAAATACTTAACTAAATCTAACCAAATTGTTATAATAACTTTTTAAATCGCGCATCTCCTTCTCCTTCTATTTCTCTGTTTCTTTCTCCTTCTCCTCTTTTTCTTTCTTCTTCTTCTTTTTCTCTTTCGTTATCGTCATCACCAATAACACCAATATTTTGCTAACATCTTTATTAGTTCTGATTTTTTCTAATGCCATCATTAAATAATTTCGGTTCATTTCTTAGTTTATTTCAGTTCATTTGTATGTTAATTGAGGTTCACTTGATGCTGCTGATAAGTATTGACCAATTTTTTTATTTTTTAAGTAATTTTGATTCATTTCTTAGTTTAATTGAGGTTCATTTGAATCCAAAAATGAATTTGATATTTTTTGTTAATAATTGTGTCTTTTTAACGGTTTGTTCAAATCTGAACTAATTTCGATTCATTTGTGTGCTAATCGAGATTCACCTAATGCTGACCAAATTTTTTAGCAAAGAAGAATGAAATTATTCATTATCACTTTATTCAATTGCATTAGATTCCATTCCATTCTGTTCAATTAGTTCAGTTTTGAACAAGTAGTAAAAAAGACTCAATCATCAATAAAATCACATCGAATTCATTTTTTTGATCCAAATGAACCTCAAATAAACTAAGAAATGAACCGAAATTACTTAAGAAATAAAAAACTTGGTCAATACTTAACATCAGCATCAAGTGAACTTCAATTAGTTCATAAATGAACCAAAATTAGTTTAGTTTAGAACAAGCAGTCAAAAAGACTCAATCATCAATAAAAACACATCCAATTCATTTCTGGATCCAAATGAATCTCAATTAAACTAAGAAATGAACCGAAATTACTTAAGGAATAAAAAGTTTGGTCAATACTTATTAATTGCATCAGGTGAACCTCAATTAACACATAAATGAACCGAAATTAGTTCAGTTTTGAACAAGTAATAAAAAATTCAATCATCAACAAAAACAAATCGAATTCATTTCTAGATCCAAATGAACTTCAATTAAAAGTAGAAAAAGAAAAAACGTAGCAACAACAGCAATAAAAGAACGACGATTGAGAGAAAACACACGAAAAAGAAGAAGAAGGAGAAATGCGAAGAAGAAGAAGGAAGAACGCGAAGAAGAAGAAGAAGAAGAAAGAATGCGAGAAGACGAAGAAGAAGGAATGCAAATAAGAAGGTTTAATTATTTTACAGGTCCATAGTTTTACCAAATTTTCAATTAGATCCCTATATTTTTTTCTTTTCAATTGGGTCTCTATACATTAATTTTTTTCAATTTAGTCCCTATTAACTTAAACGTCAAACATCAAAAAAATATTAGTGAATTGTGAAATTACTTATATATCCTTAGGGACCAATTGAAAGAAAAAAATATAGGGACCTAATTGAAAATTCGGTAAAACTATGAATATTCAATGAAAGATGTTCCTATAATCCTTATTCAATGATGTTACGACATAAAAGATATTCCTATAATCTCTTTTATTTCTTCACTATCATTCTTTTACTTATTTATATACAAATTGTATCAAAAATACTTTTTTTTTTACTTTTAAAATACCTTATCTTAAGAACATAATAAAAGAAATGGATAAAATAAAATAAAAATAATAGTAATAAGTATATATAAAATTCAGTTCCATCATTCAAGTTTTCATTATGATCATATAACATTTTATATTTGTGTGGATTCATAGATTCCTGACATACGTTACATATATGGTTAAAAGGTGGCTCAAAATCAAGAGACTATCCATAAGTAGTGCTACTTTCATCCAAGAATACGTGTCTTTTTACCAAAATTCAAAAAGAAAATAAAAATTGTATTCAACGCAACTTTTCTCTCTTATCTCAACACATGTCTATCTTATCTCTGTAGTCTATCTGTATACAATTATCAAACATAACCTAGAAGACACTTAGTTTTGGACGGAAACAAATTAAAAGATACCTTGACAATAATAACAGGTGAATTGCCAATCGGGTCTATATTGGTTATTGGTCCTTTCTCCTCAGAAAAATACTTCCTTAGCACTTTCTCATACTTCTTTGGCTTAATATAAAAGAAAGGGAATGCAGCTTTAAGATCATCTCTAACTAAGTTTAAAATAGGCTTGACAATTATATGATCTGACTCTGACATTAATATATAACTGAAAATATGCAATACAAATGACATTAACAAAAGTCAAAACCCAAAATTTCTTTAACAAAATAATGATTCAAAGTATAGCACATAAAAATTTGAAGTTGAAAATAATTTCATATTCTTCTTAATTTTTTTACAATAACTTTTAAATACCTTAAAAGAAAAATAGCATACGCATTTACTATTTTCTTTCTGAAAACAGATAGTAATCAGGACAAATAAAATCCAAAACATTTTATCCAAAAAAAAAGCACAAGGCATAGCACTGAAAATACCATACTTCAAGAACAAGTGCAAGGCATAACATTTATACAAATTATTCACAAATTGAAGCACACATTTTCTAATTATCTAATTCTATAATAACACAAATACAATGGACAGAACCTAATTGTAATTTGTAACAGAACAAACATACACACTTCATAGGAGAAAGGAATGAAAACCAAATCATAACATTAGCATTTGTGTACACTCTTTCTTTTAAATAATCAACTTAAAATCTTCAAAATTTAACTCCTCACTCAATAATGTCATGACTTCTAAATGTAAAGCATCAATTTTTTCCAAAAAGTCAAAGCATTCAATCACCAATTTTCTATTGATAATCACAAAAAAAGCAACCATAAGAGAAACATAATTCAAAATTCCAAAAAATGAAATCTAAACCAAAAAAAAGGAAAAAACCTTATCCACGCCAGCTATAGCAAAGGCTGAGCCACAAAGGTAGATATCTCATCCATGAACTGATCAGGCTTTCCAAAATAAAGAATCCTGGTGAAGCCTCGAGTCCATTATCTAGCAGCAGCAATTTGAAAATTTTGCCGATCTGTGGCTGGCAGTATGCGTATCGATGAGTTTGGGGCAAGAAAGAGAGAGAAAATTGACGTTAATTGCAATGCTGTGCTGGGACTTGTGGAGAGTTCGGAATGCTGAGATATTTGAAGGATAAAGAACCACAGCTCAAGTGATTTTTGTTACAGCATCGAAACTCCAAGATTTATTGGTAAAACTTCCAACCTTGATTCATCTTCGTTCCGTCGACTGCTGCTGGTAGTGGATGAATGGTCTTCTTCTAGTGGCGACAAGCACGGGAGGAACGTCGAGCAGAGGAGATGCCGCAAGACGGGACCTTGCGGTGGATCCGGCGAGAGCTCAAGAAGTTAAGGCTACTGGGTTAGGACTAGGTGAGTGTGGGACAAAATAATAAAGGCTTTTTGGAAATTTTTAAAATATGAGAGTGTCTTTGATTAGATTTTTTTAATTGTGAGAATATTTGTATTTTTAACAGAATATTCTGTTATTTTAAACGTTTTTGTCATGATAAGGACTAAATTGAAAAAGTTTATATGGTATAGGAATCTAATTAAAAAGAAAAAAAGTATAAGGACCTAATTGAAAATTTAGTGAAACTATAGGGACTTGCAGAATAATTAAACCGAATAAGAATAAGGAATAACGTGAAGAGAAAGAAGGAGCGCGAACAGTTTTTGGTAGTGAAGCATGTGTTTACACGCCGGTGTAATAAAAGTAATTTTTGTTGAGTTTGCACCAACTTGGTTGGACTTGATTGTTAAAAAGATTTGGATATGTAGTTGGACTGAAAACTAGGGGTGTCCATGGATCGGATCCGATCCGCATATCTGCGGTGTTTATCCGAATCCGATCCGAAAATGGCGGATATGGATCCGATCCGCAAGGCTTTCGGATCGGATCGGATCGGATCGGATCCGCACACTAATCGGATCGGATTGCGGATTTTGTGTTGGTATCCGCATATCCGATCCGCATATCCGCGTATCCGCAAAAATAAAGAAATAAATAAGTAAATATTCTTTTTATGTTTTATTTCAACTAATAATGATCATATATGTTATATTATTTTAATTTATTATTTAAGAAAATATGTTTAATATTATTTTAAAAGTAAACATATTTAAAAGAATAGAAAAAATGAATTTTATTGATATTTTTTTAATAAAAATAAGCTTTTAAAAATATTTTTGTGTTTTGCGGATATATCCGATATCCGATATTCGATCCGATCCGCACATTTGCGTGATCGGATCGGATCTGATCGAAATTTTGGCCATATCCGATCCGATCCGATTCGCGGACACCCCTACTGAAAACATATAGATAGATCAAAGAAACAAAGTTTTTAGTATGTCCAAAAGAGAGTTTAGAAAAAACTCAGGTTAAAAGTAGAAGGTGTGTGGCCGAGGCATTGCACCAATGGCCAATATGTTGGCATCACAGAAGCTACATCTTAGGTTCGAATCCCAGCTATAGCTGGGTAGTGATAGAACCTTTAGTGTGTGTGAGTGGGTGTGTGTTGTGTAACCTAGGATTGGGAGTTGTCCAATCCATCGACAAAAAAAAAAAAAGTAGAAGGTGTTGTCTAGGGTAAAAATAGAATACTTTTAAAATTCGTAACGAATTTTTTTTTTAATATTGGATCTATATTAGTATAATTCATCAAAATATTTAAAAAATTATATTTAACTTAATTGTGAAAATATATAAAATGTCATCCCCGTTTTTAACTTTTTTAATTAAAAAAAATCAAAAACCTCAAAACGTCATTGACGTTTTTCTACTCCCAATTTAAAAAAGTATCCCATATAAAACGGTTCTGCGTTTTGTGAAAAATATTTTTTTTTTTTAAATGAAAATGACATTGTCATTTTTTATTTAATGAATTTAAAAATTATTTTTACGTACAAAACATAGGTAATGTTTTATGTCTTTTAAAAAGTAAAAGAATATTCCATACAAGAATAAAATTCACATAGATTAAAATATTAAGACAAATCACACAATTTATTTCAATATAAAAGATTAAAATATTAAGACACATCACACAATTTGTTTTAATATAAAAAAAAATCAGTCAGTCTATGTTAACACATTGGAGCCATGATCAGCCAATTTTACTGGAAGGTCAAGGAATGGGAGCAAAAAATTTATTGGATTAAATGGGATAAGCTGTGCCAACCAAAATAGCGTGGAGAGTTTAGAGACATTGAAACTTTAATTTTGACACTTTTACTTCAGTTTAGAGATATTGAAGTTTTCAATTCGAGACTATTAGCCAAACAAATGTGAAGGCAAACGAAGGATTATAATTCTTAAGATGTGTTTGTTTTTGAAAATAAAATATTAAAAACAAGACATAAAAGATAAATATACAAAATTTAGTATTCTTATATTTTGTTTAATAATAAAGTAGAATAAATTATAAAAATTTAATTTTTTTTTATTTTTTTATTTAAAAAGTTTTAAAAAAATATATAATAATAAAAAATATAATTATAAAAAAATAAACAAATATATTAAAAGAAAAAATAAAAAATAAGTTGTTCTTTATTAGAATTTTTGTATTTTTACCGTTAAAATAGATACAAAATACACTAATTTAATGATTCTGTTTATATCTTATTTATCAAATACAATTTTGTATTTTTGTGTCGATATCTCGGTATCCGAAGTGCTAGAACTATTGAAAAACAAGTATTATAGAAAGAAAAATATTCTCCAATCAAACCTAGGTTTCACACCAAGCTACACTTAGGAGGAGCATCTGGCAAGTTAAAAACGTGATTGAAATTGGGGGATACTTGAAGATTTGGAACGGAAGGAACACTAGAATCTGGACTGATCTTTGGCTCCCAAAACATAATGTCTTTAAGCCGTGGATCCCTCCATCAATATTAGAACCAGACGCAACAGTATCAGAATTGATGCATGCAAAAGAACAGATGAAATGAGAAAATCATAACACAGATATTTCTATCCTTTGAAGCATAGCAAATCATGAAAGTTCTCCTACCTAGAATAGACCAAGAAGATAAATTCATTTGAAAAACAACCAGAGATGGAGTGTCCAGAGTGAAACTAACTTACAATGAACTGAAAGCCCAAAACCAACACATATCAAGCAATCCAGAGAGTAGGAATGAAGAAGAGTGTATTTGGAAGAAAACCTGGAAGTGGTGAAAACACTCAAACAAGGTAAGCTAGATGACACTTGGTTTGGTCATTCATTGCCGATACACTCTCTCTGATTGCTGAATTTAGATCACTTAGTTTCAATCATGTGAAATGAAATAGAAATAGGGTAGCACATGGACTAGCAAAATGGGCATTTACTAATCCAAATTTAGTGTGAATGGAAGAAGCTTCAAACCATATACAAAATACGGCAGGGATAAATATCATTGCTCCTCATGAATTTAACCCTCTCTTTCCTTCAAAAACAAAAGAGTATATAATAACCACTTTAAATTCTGCTCAATATGGAAAAGGCTTCAAACCATACACAATACATGACACAACAACTTGGACTACTTCCAGTTTCTTAACAACCTCATCCATGGAAGGTCTCAATTCAGGTGATATTGCCATGCATGCCTCTGCTAGTATCATCATCTTCTTTAGCATTCGACCATGCATGTCATCGCGAATCGAATTGTTAAATGAGCTCTGAAGATCATTATTATTATACTCAGATGACAATTTTCCAGTTAGTATCTCAAAAAGAACAACACCAAATCCGTACACATCAGATTTTTGAGTCAGAATTCCAGTTCGAATAACCTCCGGCGCGTAATACCCTTTATTTCGTGTAAAAAGGTTGGTTGATTTGCCACTGAATATAGAATGCAAGCCAAAATACGATATGCAACCTTTAATATCTGCTGTGACAAGTATATTGGATGTGCTAATGTTGCCATGAACAAATTCTCCTTCAGTTGATGAGTGGATATGAGCAACACCCTTTGCAACTCCAAGTAAAATCTTCAGTTTCAAATCCCAATCTAGTAGTGGCATTCCATTCTTCCTTTTCTCTGTAACCATATTACACATGGTATATAAGTTTAAGAAAGTCATGGGGCTATGGATCGAAGAAGTTCCTATATACCTTATGTAAATTTGATTATATTTTTGGTATGAGCAGAGTAATGCATTTTACATTGACCTCACTTTGCCGAAGCAAGTAGAGGAGTTTTAGTAAAAGAAAATTACTATTTTTTACTATAAAAAATTTGAACGCCAACAATTATGTAAATTAAATCAATATTTATAAAAAATTGAATTATTTTATTTATATCTTGTTTATTTGTTTATTCTTAGAAAAACAAGTAAAAGATATTTGTTGTCTAGACATTGACTTAGAAAAACAAGTAAATAAGATATATGTTGTCTAGACGTTGATTATATATATAATATATATACAAAATGGTAGGCAACCAACATTTTTTCTTTGTTTTTACTTTATATAGAGAACAATATTAGCCAATTTTCTATTTTTCTATAAGTATTAGTCCTAACTAAGGTAAAAACTAAAAAAATAGAGATTTTATGTAAAATTAAAAAAATAAATTAAATATGTAAAATATTATAGCAATATTTAAATCATAAAATTAGATTAGTTTAAATTATATAAAATAAATTCACTTATTTAAAATCATAATATCAAAATATTTTAAGAGCTCTCCGTAATAGTCCCTTATATATTGTTAGCCAAAAATACTTATCCTCTTAGAATTTATGTTAAAAGAATCCCAATGTAGAACCTCATGGCATGAGAGTAAGGGGTTGAAAAGCAGTTACCATGCAACAGATCGGAAAGGTTGCAGCTGGCTATGTAGTCGTAAATGAGCAACTTCTCATCCTTGGAATAATAGCCAGCAAGAAGGGGCATAATATTCGGGTGCCTAGAAAGCCTTTGCAAAATCAGCAACTGCCGATCAAACTCACTCTTCCCCACCACCACATTTCTCAGCCTCTTCACAACCAGCGTCGTCCCATCCTCCAACATTGCTTTGTAAGCAAACGTTCCATAACTCGTCATCCCAAGAGCCTCACCCGAAGCACCTAACAACTCATCAATATGGAAATTACTAGAAGACCCTTCGAAATCGGGGAACGTTATTGTAACAGAGTCAGTTGGACTACTTGACTCGGGTTTGATGTTTGTGTTGAAAATGGATTGGCTCTGGCGATTCACAAAAGCATTAGATCCCAAAGACGGCGAACTTGTTTCGTGTATCTCTAAATGGCCCAAATCAGCGGATAAAGAGACGCGACCAGAAGAAGAGCACCGTAAATGTGATGCAGAGGATAATTTACTCACTTCACTGCTTATTTTCCTGACCTCAAGCAGAGTCTCCTTCAAATCTCTGGCTGTCTGAGCCTGCAAGTCAATCATGAAGAACTTGACCAAAGATTCTACCAACGCCACCAGCTGTTCTTGGTACCGGATCCTGGCGATGAAATTCAACTTGCGGATCTTGGAACACTTGTAGACGAGCTTGGTGCCTTGTTCCATTTCTCTCATGAGGGATTCAAGCTCTTCCTTTGGACGACCCAATTCATTGTTGTGGTTCTCTATCTCTTTGACCACAGGAGCGATTGCTGTTAACGTTGTTCTCAGGTGCGCTAAGGTTTGTCTGAACATCATGGCCTTGTCTTTCATTGCCAGGACCGCTTTTAGCAGTTCTCCAAACACAGCACCTACTGCAGCTCCTCCTACTAGTGATGCTGCCATACTTAATTGTTTTATTATTTAGCTACTGATTGGTGTGAGGTTTGAGCAACAGATCAGAGAAAGTTCTTACTTGTTACTTGTTGGTGTACCAAGTTGATTATTAGCAAAACTGCTTTCTTGTATGGAGACAGAGTCAACGCGTCTGAAACATGATTCGAGAATGGGAGGCTTCTTGGTTCCTTCAAATAAGCTTCTTTTACTTTACTTTTCTTTTTCTTTTTATATTCACATCCATTATTTTTTATTATATCTCGGAAAAAAATATTAGAGATTATCGTATTTTATGATTTATAATTATTAATTAATTATTATTAATATTATTAATGGTATAAAATTACATCAAATAATGTAAAATCATTTATTTTTTATTATTGATTAAATAAGCAGAAATACATGTTGTTATATCCAACCATTATCATAAAATTATTATATTTAAATTTATTGAGTTATAGTAGCTGATAAAAAAATTAATGAAAAATTATTTAAAATTAAACATTTTTAGTTTTTTTATATATATTTTTTATGTACAAAATTTTTATAAATATAAATATAAATTATTGTTGATTAAATACTAATAAAAAATAATAATATTTATTGGCCATTTAGTATTATTTATTATAAATTATAAGTTATCTATACTTTTTATTTACAAATAAACAAATATTCAAAAATCATAAAACAATATATAAATTAAAAGATTACTAAACTCGAATTATATAGCTTCTAACTAACCTTGAGCAAAGTCTCCTTCAAATCTCTGGCAGTCTGAGCTTGCATATCAATGATAAAGAATCTTACAAGAGACTCCACCAGTGCTGCAAGCTGTTCTTGGCAATGGATCCTTGCCGGAAAACTGCACCTGCAGATCTTGGAACACTTGTAAATTAAACAAGCTTTGTCCCTTTTTCCATGTCTCTTATCAACAATTCAGGTTCTTCCTTTGGGCGAGCGACCCAATTCGTCGTTGTGTAGTTCATTCTCTCTGATCAAAGGCTGAATTGCCGTTAGAGTGCTTCTAATGTATGCCAAGGTTTTCTCAAAGCTTCGGGCTTTGTGTTCAATTTCAAGAACTGCTTTCAGTAATTTTCCGAAAGCAGCTCCTCCTATTAGAGATGCTGCCATAATTACTACTATTATTCGATAGTAATTAACAATCACAGGGCAAAGCAACAAAAGAAATTTTCCTAATTAATGTTCTTAGTTATTATATTCATAGTGTGGAACTAACCTGATTATTATTGATGAGTTTTAAAAATTTCAAATTTAAATTAATAATGATTAAACATTATTAATATAATTAATTGTAAAATTATTAATTTAATTTTAATTTATATGAGTTAATTAATAATTTTGTTTTTCAAATTCTGCTACTGGTCCAGAAAAAATAGCAAGCCCAAGATGTTGAAAATAAATCAGTCTTGGTTATAAAAATGATGAATGTTGTGGCTGATTTGTTTTTATTTTTGTTGGGCTAAATTTAATTATTATTAGCCCAAATCAATTTTGGTGGAGAGATCCACTAGCTTGGTCTATATTAAAAAATTGAGAAAGAAAGAACCATGTATGCTTCCACGGATATCATATTCATCTTTTGATAGATTTCAAATTATGTTTGAATGCACTTAACGAAGACATTGAAAATAGGAAAGAGAAAGTAAGAAAAGTGATTTGATTGCCTTAAGTGTTCTATACGCTTCTAGGTTTGGGTTTCGAAACAATTAATTCATTTCATTCTCTTTCTTAGTTTCACTAAAAGTATTTCTAAGTCTTTTCTCTTCTCTCTCATCTTTCTTCTTGCTTTCGGTCACTTCACAACAACTATGGAAGAAATTTTAAGCTACCATTTGAAAGAAGAAGAAGCTAGAAGAAAGCTAAAGACCATTATAATGATGGTAAGAAAAAGAAAACAAAAAGTATGTTGTAGCTGAGATCTTCACCAAAAAGGAGTAAGATTTGGTGAAGTAATCTCAAGCTCTTCATACCAAAAATGGAAGAAGATGATCTCGGTTAGAGGAAGAAGATCCTTGGAGGTATGGTTTGTCTCTGCTTTTGATCAACCACCACAGGAGGTAGCTACAGTAGCTACGTGATGGAGGATGCAGAAGTTAGAGCAGAAGAAGCTGTCATCATCAAGAGTGCATCAAGGGCTAGATATCCTTCTTAGAGTGCAAGTCAAGATGGAAGGTCTGGATTGATGAAGTTTGGTGTAAAAGGAAGACACAGAGGTAATTGCATGTTAGATTTTACATTCGGTTATCTCTCTTCTCTCTCTGGCCGAACCGATTTTGGGTTGAAGAAGAAGAAGTTTAGCTTGGTTCAATAGTTTCAACTGTGGATGTTTTCCCTTCTATAAATAAGGGAGAACAGCCAGGGCTTGAAGAAAAGGAAAAGAGTGAAAGCACAGTGTTCCTATAGCTACCCCAGCTAACAGAAGTTCTTCGCCTTCAATGTTCTTCATTTTGTATTTTTCTGTTTAATTTTGTCTGTTTTGAGTCTCATGAAAAAAGGCAAACAGTGAAGTTTGTAAGAAAAAATCATAGAGCGAAAAAAGGCTGAGAGTGCAAAATTAAAAGAAAAAGCCATAGATGTCTTTAGAGGTCCTTTGTACATCTGTGTTGTGTTTCATGATTCTGTGAAAATTCCCTTGCAAGTTGGGTTAGTACTTAGCAGTTGAAAGCTTGGTGGGTTACCAAGTCAAGTTCAATTTTGGAAATAGATTCTGGACTTGTCTCAGATAGGAAGGGTAGTTCTTAGGGATAATTGGTGTTTGTAATCAAAGATTATTATAGTGAAATTCCATCATTGTTGTGATGGAGAGTAGATGTAGGCTGCATTGCACTTAGCAGCTGAACCATGATATATCTTGGTGTAATTTTCTCTTTCTTCTACTTTATTTCTGATTCTGTTGCATAAGAGACAAAACTGAAAAATATCTCCTGACTAGTCACGAGACAAAACAAAAAAGTCTCTTGACTAGGCACGAGACAAAAACAAAAAATATCTTCTCAAGTATTCTGAAAGACAGCAAAAGGTACTAAACGAAAAAAGAGTTAAGATTCAACCCCCCTCTTAGCCACTAATAAACCATCAATTATATCAACACGTCATTGTGTTTGTTCTTCTCTCTAAATTATAAATAAGTTGCCAAATCATTCGAAATGTATGTATGAATTGGACTAAAAACTTTTTTTTTTTGTTTCTTTTTCTTTTCCATTGATCCTTCATAAAAACAAATATCGAATTAATAGATTTAACATTATATAATTAACCACTATTAATTTTATCGATAATACAAGGAAGACAAAAAAAACCTAAAATTTGCTTTATTTATCATTTATTAATTATTATAATAATTAATAAATGAATAATTAATGAATATTAAATAAGATAAGTTCTAATTATTTTTTATTAATTCTTTTTAATATATATTTTTGTAATTTTATACTATAAATCCAAAGTTTCAACACGTGGGTATGAGTAAATTTTTGTACAGACATTATTTTTTTTATTTGTCTTATATTTAAAAAAAAGTTTAAAAAATCAGTATTTTTATTAAAATTTAGTCAATATTTAATTAAAGAAAAAATAAGTAATTTTACACTATTAAATCTAATTTCACACCATTAAAAATGTTAATAATAATTAATTGATAACTATAAATTATAAAATTTACTAACCCCTAATACTTTTTTTTAATTTTTTTTCTAGGATCAATAAAAATTAAATTCTAGACTTTTAAACCATAGTATGATAATCAAGGCCGAGGTATAGTCAACGAGGTAGGAATCCTTGCTTTTGGGTCCTATAGTGACGAGATATATACATTGGTTACTTGAGAAAGATTAGAAAAGGAGGTTAGTACCTGAAAAAAAAATACTCCAATTTTTAAGTCAAAAAGTAATAAAAAGAGAGTAAAAATGACCTTAGTTTCTATTTTTTTTTTCACGTCCTTACCTTGTTATCTCATACTCTTATATAGAGTCGTACCTGGGCTTATGAGAGTAGGTTTTTCATTATCCAAAATTCGATGTATAAAGCAGTTTTATGGAGATCTTATATGTAGTGGATGAACGGTTATTTTAACTTGATCTTATAGTTGGTCGAGTTATAATAAATATGACCGACTTAAAGATACGTACAGATCAAAAGGTCATAGAAGTTCTAATATCATAATTGATATGACCAATAAAATCGGTTACGAGTTATAGTTTGGTAACGTACCCACAATTATAACCGAACATTTGCAATGATCAGCATTTATTTTCATAACGTCGGATAGGTAGTTAATTCTCTCCCCTGACGTTATGACTCAGAAAAAACGATCAACTCTATCCGAGCAAATATAAAAAAGAGAAGCAGGAACGAAAAAGGTAAGCAATCTTTCTGAATAAAACCTCCATACATACATTCTTCTACTAACTTGAGCGTCGGAGTGCCTTTGCAGGTACCCACCTCCCAGGCTCTTCCTTCGCTTCACATCATACCTCGAAAATAGACCGACCTTCTAAGAAGGACGACCTATACCTCGGCTCAACCCGGTAAGAACATTGGCGCCCACCGTGGGGCCGATAGCTTAAGATATCATCTACTGAAGGTCCTAAAGCACCCTAACATTTGCACATGGCTGACGCTCCTCCCCCTACCCCCTCCGAGCTTATGAGGATGGTAATCGAGCTTCAACAAGCAAACCAACGGATGGCGGAGGAGAATCAAAGGATGCAAAATCAAATTGCGCAACTGGTTAATGCCCGAATAGAACACAACAATGATCATCATGAGCGACAAGAAAACGACGAGCGACGATCGAACCCGACTCATGTCTCAGAAACACCCAGAGTAATGAGGAAAGAGGCCACCATAATGAGGAAGGCCAACCCGATGATGAAGAAGAAGAACGCGACAATTCCGCCGGTCCATTTACAGCCGATATAATGAACTTTCAGCTACCAAGGCAGTTCACCCTGTCGACGACCCTGACCCCATACGATGGGCTTGGAGACCCAAAGCAACATGTTAAAAAATTCCGATCTATTATGATCGTCAACGGTGCATCCGACCCAATTTTATGTAGCTGCTTTCCCTCATTTTTAGATGGTCCTGCACTTGACTGGTTTTGCTCTTTGCCTGCAGATTCCATATCACGGTTCCAGGAGCTGGCGAAGCAGTTCGAGGATCATTTCACAGCATCAGCAATCTATTTGCACGATTCTGACTACTTGACGACCATTAAACAGGGCCCGCAAGAAAGCCTAAAGGATTACATCACCCGCTTTACAAAGGTCGCCATGAGAATCCCCGATCTCCACCCAGAGGTCCATCTCCATGCCATTAAAAGCAGCCTCCACCCTGGTAAATTTCAGGAGACTATCGCCGTGACAAAGCCCAAAATTTTGGCCGAATTTTGGGAGAAGGCCAAAGGTCAGATTGACGTTGAAGAACTCAGGCAAGCACGGAAGACAGAAAGATCACCTATAAGCAAAGAGGACGATAAACCCTGAGATAACAAGAAAACATTCAAGCCAGTTCCTCGTTATGACTCGTACACTCAATTCAACACAAAGAGGGATGACATTATCAAGGAGATACTCAACTCTAAGCTAATAAGGCCTCCTCGCAAAGCTGGCAATTATCCAGAATGAAAAGGCGTTGACAAATCAAAATATTGCACTTTCCACCAGAAACACGGACACACAACCGATGAATGCGTGATTGCTAAAGATCTCCTCGAACGACTAGCAAGACAAGGACACCTTGGCAAATTTATTGCAGGACATATGCAGAAGAGCACTATCCCCGCTCCCGATACATCAGCAGCAGGCACATCCTCGAAAGGAAAGGAGAAAGCTCCGGCCCAACCTAAAGGAGTAATAAATTGTATTTCAGGGGGTTACGCTGGAGGTGGACACACAAGCTCGGCTCGAAAACGAACTTATAGGGCCATGCTAGCAGTAACGGATGCCCCCAACAGTCCTCAGCCGACGACGAATGTCCTAGAAGTGACCTTCAGATCAGCCGACTTAAATGGTGTCGATACCAACCTAGATGACCCTGTTGTCATCTCCATTCAGTTAGGAGATCTGATAGTGCGAAAAGTTTTACTCGACTCAGGAAGCAGTGCGAACGTCTTATTTTTCACCACCTTCGAAAAGATGAAGCTGAGCAACAATATTCTGCAGCCGTACCTCGGAGACCTGGTCGGATTCTCAGGGGAACGAGTTCCTGTGCTAGGATCAGTGTGGTTACAAACCACACTCGGTGAGCAACCGTTATATAAGATAGGGGTGTAATCGGTTCGGTTTTGGACCGAAAACCAACGGAACCGACCTGATCGGTTGTACGTTAATATCAACCATTCGGTTGGCTATTTTCTGGACAACCGAACTGAACCGAACCGAACCAACAGCGGTTTGGTTCGGTCGATTTTTTCGGTTTTTTTATACATAATAAACAGAATTTAAAATATCATAAAATGAAGTTTAAAACCTTCAATAAACTAGAATAACAAGAGTATATCACATCCAAATCTGATACAAATTCAACTTAATTAAATATAAAACAAAAGCAATTAAAAATGTCTAGCAAAATAACAAAAATAAACACATTTTAAACCGCAACAGTCACTTTAAAACAACTAAAAACCAAACAGCCACTCAACCACCATACTTAATCTGAATCTACACCGGACTCATCCTCATCTTCTCCGGTTGGTACAATTTCTACAAAAATAAAACAAGAAAATCAATATAGATTATACTTATAATATAGATTATAGATTATAAACATAAACCATGAAAAGAACTACAATTTTTTTTTTTTTTGCTTACCTAATTCAAGTTTCTCAAACTTTTCAATAAGTTCCTCAAAATCAGTTGTCATCGGAGAAGCACGAAGCCAATTTTGTGTGCATATCAATGCCTCAACTGTCTTTGGAGTTAAAGAACTCCTATAGTTGTTAAGCACTCTTCCACTAGTGCTAAAAGCTGATTCTGAAGCAACAGTTGAGACCGGCATTGCTAAGACATCTCTAGCTATTTGGGATAAGATAGGATACTTGCTAGAATTTACCTTCCACCAATTCAATATGTCAAAAGTATTTTGATCACGAGGCTTCTCTAAACCATCCATCAAATACAAATCCACCTCATTCTTGTTGATGATCTCATGAAAATGCACCTCCTTAAAAAAATCACCAGCCATGTCGCCATCAGGTACTCCCACATCTGATGCACCATCCATTGTTGTTGAAGTAAAAGATCTTCCCCCATTATTTGCATTTATATAGCATTCAAACATCTTGGAGAAGGTTTCTTTCACTTTTGCACCCAAAAAATCAGCATCATCCTTATCATATAGCTTTTCAAAGCTAAAGTTCACAAACTTCAACTTGTATCTAGGATCAAGAATCACAGCAACAAAAATCATCATATTGATATTTTTAATGTTACCCCAGTACTTGTCATACTTAAGCTTCATCCTCTCAGCCATACTCCCAAGTAATGGATCTCGACTACCACAAGAAGCCTTGAACACACGCAAAATCTTACAAAACTCATGAAAATATTGAGAAAAAGTCACAAGCAAACTACTAGACACACTCTTTGTAACATCATGAAAAATTTTCAAGAATTCCATAAAGTGTTTTGCATTGTCCCAATCAATATTCATCGGAATACCACCTTGCATTAGAGCATATTCTGTATCTCTCTCCCCTAGCCTCTTGAACGCCTTTTGAAACTTCAAACCACTTTCAAGCATGGTGTATGTAGAGTTCCATCTAGCGGAAACATCGAGTTGAACAGTACACTTGTCTTGTATCCTAGCTTCCTTAATGAAATTTTTGAACCTATTCATACGACTAGGGGAAGCACGCACATATCTAATAGCATTTCTTATCTTGCTAATAGATTCATGCATCTCTTTCAATCCATCATTAACAACAAGATTAAGAATATGTGCACAACACCTAACATGCAAATGCTCTCCTTTCAAAAGATGTAAATTCCAATCCTCCATTCTAGTTCTTAGGTAAGATATTGCAGTATCATTAGAATTAGCGTTATCAACAGTAATTGTAAACACTCTAGATATCCCACACCCCAAAAGACATCTCTCAATTTTTCTACCAATTGTTTCTCCCTTGTGGTTTTTAATAAGACAAAAATTGATAATCCTCTTTTGCAGTTTCCAATCATGATCAATGTAATGAGCAGTGAGACACATATAATTCAGATTTTGCACAGAAGTCCAACAATCAGTAGTTAAACAAACAGATTGATTCGGTTGCTTGAACTCAATTTTCAACCTATTCTTCTCACTAATATAAAGATTCCAACAGTCCTTAGCAACAGTAATCCTTCCCGGAAGTGGAAATCTAGGTTGCACAATACTCATATAGAATCTAAATCCCTCCCCCTCAACAAACTTGAATGGTAGCTCATCAACAATTATCATCCTAGCAAGGGCTTTTCTACACATTTCAGCATCAAAAGTAACTGCAGTAAATACCCCTTCACCCTCTTTTTTTTTTGTTGGAAGGTAAGGATTGTTTGACTAGGGTCACCCGGCTCCCTAAGAAATTTTTTACATTGGTTCAACAAATGATAACGCATATTAGTTGTACCATTTCTATGAGAATCATATGCATATGATGCACCACACCAATTACATTTAGCCCTAGAATGTGATGGCTTGGAATTAGGATCCTTTGTAAAGTGTTCCCAAGTCCAAGATCTAGGTCTAGAAGGTTTTTTGTTACCTTCATTAGCTTCATCCTTGCTATCCTCTTCATCAGTTTCCAGAGTGCTTGGAGATGGATTTGTTGGAGTTGCTCCCGGAGTTGCACCCACATTAGTTGAATGAACATTTCTCTTCTTTGATCTAGGATGGGGCGTGGGTTTGGTAAGCACGCCGCTGTCCGTTGAAGAACGTACCGTGGACTCAACAATTTCACCCCCAACTTCAGGCGTCCGCTCACTGGGCACCTCATTGCTTGTTGGATGCATATATATAAACAGAACAATAAAAAATTAGCATTTTTAATTCATGAACAGCACCAAAACAAGCTCTAACAGTACGACTAGCTAGGTTATTTGCATTATTTAATACTCATTAACTGCCATATAATCAACAGAATTTAAATTCATTACCAGCTCTAACAGTCTACCAAAACAAGCATCATTGGATATATTAATCTATGAGATTAAAAAAAAAGATTTTCCGACTCAGCAAAGTACTCGTATATATTATTTATTAATTAATTCAACGCATGGTTTCAACGACCTACCTCAAATTAAATAATCTAAAGAAGACTCAACTGGAGTATTAATCTGCAACAAGCTAAGTAGTATATGGGCACGTGCAGTTTGTTCTTCTTATGAAGAAAATGTCAACTTCAACTTTAGGTAGTGGTAATATTTTAAAGTATATGTATTGCAAAGTGCATATATAAAATAACTAAATGGGGATTAACAACATGATTATAGTGTGCATGCATAAACCTTGAAGTTATTAGTGATTCAACTTCGTTCTTTGTTTTCAAGTGAAAGGAAACATCCAACAATTAACTAGGCCGTCCGCCAACCATCTTTATGAAATTAAAAACCATAATAAATAAATAAATTTTTTATTTTTTAATTAGTCTGCTTCTATGTCATAGAAAAACAAAGGAAACAAATTTTAAGTAGCAGGAGTTAAGCTAGAATATTTACTAATACCGTGGAAGAAAATTTGCCTTCTGCACACCAAACTGGAATTTGCCAAAATTTCTCCCTCAAAAGGTCCTACACTCTTATATACTGGAATCATTCATAGTATATGCTCTTATGGTGTGCACACAATTTTCATTTGCTACCTGTATGTATTGGGGACTAAAGTGACATATCATTTTATTTTCTATTTTGTTGAGTGTTTCTGATATATGCAATGAAAAATCCAACTACATTGCAATTACTTGTTTTGACATGCCAAATGATAATGGAATAAATTCCAATCCTAGTGTACTCTAGTTCCATATTATGCTTTATGACTGAACTTGTTGAGATAGGAATCTGTTGGACAATTTGTTGGTCTATCTAGTATCTACCCATATTATGTGTTCTCCAAAGAGAATAGTAATCATATTAGCATCCATAACTGCTTGTTCAGAATCTAAAAATAGAATTTCTAAAATACATAACCACAAAGGCACAAACAGAATTTCTAAAAAACATAACCACAAACAATTGTTCAGGTTAAATCAAGCACAAATGCACAATATCACATTATCACTAAACAAAATCTCTAAAAACAATTGTTTAGAATTTCTAACCTCCGAAGAAGACATTGTGGAGTTGCTTTTTGCAGGAGATGGCTTGGTCCCAAACTGACAGGAGTGCTTTATGCTTATCGTCGCTCGAGTTGGAGTGTTGGACTGCGATGGCCAGTGGAGTCTTGTTAGCGACTGGACTGCTGCTCCGTGACAGGACTGCTGCTCGGTGAATGGAATGCTCCTCGGCGACGGCGACCCAGCGACGGCGAACCAGCGACGGCTACCATGCGGCGGCGATGACTGAATGTCTTCGAGCAAGGAGTGGCGACTTCCTTCATGGTGGACAGGGTCTCCTTCTCTCGAGCATGGAGGAATCGCCGAATCGGAGGTGGAACCATGGAAGAGAAGAAGAGAGCTCGGGACAGAATCGCCGTTCGCGTAAAAGGGAAGAAGAAAGCTAGGGTTCTGTGTGTGATGACAAGTCATCTTAGCCTAGTTTTACTAGTCTTTTTCTTTGTTTTTATTTAGTTTTATGCACTTTCTTAAGCCATAAGTAAGCCAATTGGGTTGAAATTCATGTTATCTTTGACTCAATCAATCATGTATAAAATGATGCATTTTCATGAGATATTGTGCTATAATTGTCATATATTTTGGAAGAGAAACAATCTGATGATTTGAAGCATAGCTTTGATGTTTTTGATTGATTGATGATAGGTGACACAAAGCTTGGAAGGAGGGTGCAAGAGGCTGAAGAAGAAGCTCCTGGAAGGCGACGTTTGCGCCAACGTTTGACCTCAAACGTTGAGGCAAACGTTGGTGCCAAAAAGAAGAAAAAGGGCATTCCTGGAAGGTGAAGTTTGCGCCAACGTTTGACCTCAAACGTTGAGGCAAACGTTGGCACCTAAGAGAAGACAGATTGAGCTTTAGGCAGTGACGTTTGAGCCAACGTTTGACCTCAAACGTGAGGTCAAACGTTGGCTACATTTTGGCAAATAGGAGCATGGAAGAACACCCCTGATTGATGAGCTAATTGAGCCACGTTTGCGCCAACGTTTGACCTCAAATGTTGGGCCAAACGTTGGCCAAAAAGAAGGCATGGGGGATCCACGTTTGAGCTCAAGTTTGACCTCAAACGTTGAGCCAAATGTGGATGACAGCAAAGAGAGGCCTGCTGCATAATTTCACAAGGCAACGTTTGAGTCAACGTTTGACCTCAAACGTTGGCTCAAACGTGAAAGATGCATGGCCCGGTTCACAAGTGGATTTCTTCCCAACACCAAGAGCAATCAACAGAGGCCACTATCAACCCAATTCCATCAAGGCCAAGGCCCAATTGAAGGCTCTAGGATCATGTAAAGAAAGTGTATAAATAGCTTAGGATTTGAAGTTTTAGGAGAGCTTTCCTTTTAGTTTTCATAGAGAGTTTTCGGAGAGCTTTTGGTATTGAGTGAATTTTAATTTCTAAGTCTCGGGGAAGGAGAATTGAATTCCCTTCCTCTCAGTTTTCTTGCTTTCAATTTCAATTACAATTGTCTTGGATCTTTGGTTGGAGAATTGAAGGAATTCTGTTTCAATCTCATCCTAAGATCTCTCTGTTTCATTTTACTGCATAATTGAATCTCCGTTTCTGTTATTTGCTTCTTCTTCTACTTTCTTTGCAATTTACAATTCCCCATTTACTTTACAATTGTTTTTGTTGGATCTAGGAAGGCGTTGAGATCTAGACTTGGTTATCTAGTCTCTTGGGTCCTGAGATCTGAATTCCAATTTTACATTCCCTGTTTAATGCTTTTCAATCTCATTTACATTTCTGTTCTAAGATCCGATTCAATCCAAGTCATCTTCTATTTCTCTGTTTGTTGCAATTTACTTTTCCTTGTTTAATTTCTGCAAATCCAATTCCCAGTTCCCTTTATAATTCAAGTCATTTACATTTCTTGCAATTTAAGATTCTGCAATTTACATTTCCTGCGTTCTAAGTTTTTGCCATTTAATTTCTTGCACTTTAAGATTCAGCACTTTAAATTTCAGTTTTCTTTAATTTCATGCAATTTACCCATTCCTTTTACTTTCCATGCAATTTAAATTATGCAAATCACAAATCACTCAACCAAATCTTGATTCGCTTGACTAAATCAACCACTAAACTAAAATTGCTCAATCCTTCAATCCCTGTGGGATCGACCTCACTCCCGTGAGTTATTTTACAGTCAACTCTAGATAAACCAAGCATTGATGCATTTAACATCTTGAACATAGTTAATAAAGACAGTTGGCAACAGTCTTACATTCAATACCTCCGTTTTGGGTCCATTCCTGAGGAAATTGAAGATAAGAATAAATTCCGGCGACAGGCCTCCTTTTTTACTTTGTTGAATAACACTTTGTATAGGCGAGGTTACTCTCGACCTTTATTAAAATATTTGGATAGGCCAGAGGTCGACCTTGTTCTATCCGAGGCCCACGAAGGCATTTGTGGAATACACTTCGGGGCTATAAGCCTCGCGCAGAAAATACTTCGAGCCGGTTTTTATTGGCCAACGATATGGGAAGACAGCAAACACAAAGTCAGAACCTGTGACAATTGCCAGAAGCATTCGCCGACCATTAATATGCCTGCAGAGCATCTCCATCACTCAGTGATAAGCTGGCCATTTGATAAATAGGGAATCGATATTCTTGGGCCATTCCCTATCGCCCCAAGACAGGTAAAATATTTGGTAGTTGCAATCGATTATTTTTCGAAATAGATTGAGGCACAACCTTTGGCAAAAATCACATCAACGCAGATGATAAGCTTTGTTTGGAAAAGCATAATTTGCAGATTTGGTATACCAGGTCACATCACAACCGACAATGGTCGGCAGTTTATTGGCCAGAATTTCAAGACTTTTTTGCAGAACTTAAAGATAAAGCAACACTTTGCCTCCGTAGAACATCCACAGTCCAATGGGCTAGCAGAAGCCGCTAATAAGGTAATCCTCCAGGCGCTGCGAAAAAAGCTTGACAACGCAAAAGGATTATGGGCCGAGCTTGTCCCGGAAGTATTATGGGCCTATAATACTACGGCTCATTCGACAACCAAAGAAACCCCATTTCGTTTGGTATATGGATCAGAAGCAATGATTCCTATAGAGGTGTCCCAGGGCTCAATGCGGACATTGGCCGAACAACATGATCAAGCTCGACAAGCAGAGCTCGACCTAATTGAAGAAGTCCGAGAAACAGCAGCTGTTCGGCACCGAGCATTACAACAACAACTTAGCCGATGATATGCACGGAAGGTAATCCCAAGATCCTTCAACATTGGTGATCTAGTACTGAGAAAAACGGAACAAGCTCGCCAACCTCCCTCCCATGGGAAATTCGCAGCAACTTGGGATGGTCCATACAGAATATATGAAGTCCTAGGCCGAGGAGCTTATAAACTCGAAGAGATAGATGGAACCAAACTTCCTAATACATGGAACATCAATTCTCTGAAACAATATTACAGCTAATTAAGCAGCATGCCAGTACTCTTTTTCCTACCATGAGAATTTTTTCCCAAAAGGGTTTTTGCTCGTGGAGGTTTTAATGAGGCTGGCTTACCTAAACGAGATTGTACAGGTACTGCTATTAATAAAAAATAACTTTTTCATTCATGCATATTTTACTCCTTCCTCTTGAGAGGACTTATTCTGTGCAACTTTACCCTCCTTCAAAGGAGGAACTGATCGGATAAAAAAGACATTAAAATAATATGAATGCACAAAATCAGATAATTATACCTGTCATATAAGCCAACTCAAGGCTACGAAATACATGATTAGGAAACAGAAACCCCTAATCACGACAGTTTTTTACAAAAAGTACCTAAGAACACAATATCAGTTCCAACAACAGGGTACAAAACCCTCAAAACACAAAAAAAAACAAACTACTTATGTAATACATCAGTCGCCCAAATTATCATCCCCTCCTCGGCAGCCTCCTCGTCATCAACAAGCTTACCATCCCGAATTATCTTGCCAGGATCCATAGCGGAAAAATCTCCATCAGGAACAAGAAACCTCGCTTGATTAACAGCTCGTTGAAACCCCTCTGCGAAAGCATCTAGGATATCCAATTCCCTGCTACTCTCGAACTCTTTCATTTTTGCCGAAACCTCGATAACTTGATCACTTAAAATCGTCAAGTCATTTTCTTTCTTTTTCAACAAATCAGAAATCTTTTCATGACATTCTTTTTCCACCTTCAACTCAGCTTCAACTTCAGACACCTTCTTCTTCAAGTCAGTCAAACTTGTTTTCTTCAGCAATAGCTGTTCCTTTAGCTCGGCAACTTGGGAAGTCTCACAGATTGCCTTTCTATGTTTTTTCTCCTGGCTACACCCGATACTAGCCAATCGAAACCCTAGTACCTGACGATTTCAGATCAGTATTTAATTGTCAGACATTTTCCCTTCAAAAAAAAAAAACACACAACAAAAACAATAATGCAGGCAATAGATAACCTGTAAGAATTGGTCAACGCCTATATCCCCAACCTCCTCTACTCGTTTTATGTCTGTCATAGTCTGAATAACCTCGTCAGCCACAACGCTGAAAGGAAACCTCTTATTCCACACTGAAGAACCCTCCCCTTCTTCTTCAAATGCGTGTAATCTCTCCTGTTTTGTTAAAAAGCTCGATAGATTTTCCAGTCGCACGCTTCCATCCTTACCTTGTACCTCATCTGCCAGAGTTAGTTCTGACTTCCTCTTTTTGAAAACAATAGCCTTCTTTCTCGGTGGGGGCTGATTAACTTCGGCACCACCATCCATCTTGTCTGGATTGGATGAAGATCCCTCAAAATTTTTGGTCTTAAGCCGAGACCTTAAGCTAGATGCCGTTACCCCAGGGAAGCTACCAGCTGCAACACAAAAACAACATTGATCAACCCATCAAAAATACTAAGGATCAGAATAAGAAAACAAACTTTTCAACTCCTTACCAAAATACTTTATCACAGCGGACTTATCTTCTTCCCAGCAAAGCAAATCAGAAACAGAAATTAAACCACCTTTACCAACCATCTCAATCAGAAATGAAATAATACATTCATTTCGACTGTTAATAAATTCAGGACCCAGTATGTGTTGCGGATGACAACACCAGTACATGGGAAATTTTTCCCCCAAATGCTCATCAAGATAAAACGGAAATTCATTATCAACTGATTTTACCTTCAGAAACATTTCTTTGAAATCCTTAAAGGACGATTTATAAAGTTTGAAAACAGAAAAACCTAGAGTACTATTTAAATTAATCCACAAACCCTTCCATACCCCTTTGGCTTGGAATAAGGAAAAAAACAATTCCAGCTCTGCTTCAATCTCAAGGAAATCCGTCAGAGCTTGGAAACATCTGATAAAAGCCCAGCCATTCGGGTGTATTTGAGAAGGAGCGCAATTCATTTGCTTCAACACATTACATTCAAAGCTAGTAAAAGGAAGTTTAACCCGCAGTTCCTCCATGACACAACTGTACATATAAAAACTTTGAAAATTATTTTTTCTGTGAAAAACACGATCAGACCGACTGCATGGCAGCAGTCCAGCCGAAAACCATTCTTCACAACCCTACCCAAGTTTACCCTGTTCACACTCTCAATATCAGAAAACAACGAAGCCCGTATCTGAACGTCTTTATCAACCCAGTTATAATCTTCATCATTTTCAACTTGAGGTAACAATTTTTTCTTAATCTCACCCATTCTCAATGAAAACACGAAAGAAATACTGGAAACAGTAAAACAAAAAAGGTTTACTAACCTCTTGTACTCATGCTTCTGTGAAAACTGCTGCCTCCCACTTTAACACACTATGCAGAGAGTCAGTTTTGAACCTAAACCACTAATTTAATAAACCTTTCAGTTCCATGATTCAATCTAAGCCGTTTAATTAAGGCCACTTAAAATGGTCAAAAAGGAACATTGGAAGTTGAACCAAGTCATAATAATGACTACGCACAACGCCCAATGACATGAAATATTTCAAAATCTCTCTATATACCAAAGGTAAACCCGAAGTGAGCCACGTTGACCTGGGGGCTCCGTATACCGAACTATAACTCGTCAAAAGCTCAACCTGCCTCCTCAAGGCCAGGCCAAACTTGGGGGATGTGATATGACCAATAAAATCGGTTACGAGTTATAGCTCGGTAACGTACCCACAACTATAACCGAACATTTGCAATGATCAGCATTTATTTTCATAACGTCGAACAGGTGGTTAATTCTCTCCCCTGACGTTATGACTCAGAAAAAACGATCAACTCTATCCGAGCAAATATAAAAAAGAGAAGCAGGAACGAAAAAGGTAAGCGATCTTTTTGAATAAAACCTCCATACATACATTCTTCTACTGACTTGAGCGTTGGAGTGCCTTTGCAGGTACCCACCTCCCAAGCTCTTCCTTCGCCGGCGTGGTTCACATCATACCTCGGAAATAGGCCGACCTTCTAAGAAGGACGACCTATACCTCGGCTCAACCCGGTAAGAACAATAATATAAAATCATTTTTCTCAAAATTTTAAGTTAATAGGAGGAAAATATAAATAATTATATTTTTCTAACATCATTATAGTTTGAATATATTATTATTGTATTTTGAACATATTATTGTATTTTATGTTGTCATATTTTGTAAATTCCACTTTAGTTACATTTTATGCTATGATAGATGAATATATAACTTTATCTACAAAGTATCAGAAAGGTGTTTCTCTTAAAAGTCGGGATGGCTTGACTAATTTAGGTTCAGAGGATGAAAAAAAGAGAACATGGACATGAGATGATGATTTAAAGTATTTGAGTCTGAATTACATCAATAAGTTCATAGTTATGGCGCTAACATGACACTTACACAATAATAGGGTCCTAAGTCATTTCTATTTTTATTATCTTCAAACAAAATTTCAGGATGCAAGAAAAAAATACGAAAAGTCTAAAAAAGAGGTAGAAGATTCGAAGAAATAAATTAATCTCATGACAGGAATATTTGAGCAAATTGGATGGAAGATTGCCTATATATAATTCAAAGAAACAACAATCTTGTTTCACTTAATGATCGTTCAATGTTTTGGCTAGTTATTTATTTATTTAATTTTGTATTTTTGGTTTTACCTACCCTGTGAAAGGGGATGATTTTGAATTAAGGTCACTTTTAGTTTTAAAAATGGATTTTGATTTTTTTTTTAAATTACAGGAGATTTTTCTATTTTATCTTACAAATTTAGACGAGTAGAAATATTACGGAAAAAAAAAAGAAAAAATGTAACATTATCACGTGTATCTTGATTTAGTTTTTAAATATAATGAAACATATCTATATTCAATATCCACTACAAACTATTGTAAAATTACCACTATAATCATCACTTGATTACAATCACTAATACACAGACAAAAAGAAAAAACTAAAACCGATTCTAACGCCAAAACAAACGAAGCTTACTAATCCCAAACTTCTAAAAAACTAAGATAATCCAAACCTGAGTCAAAAACACAAAAAAAAAAAATCTAAACCAGAATTCTTTTATTACAAATTTATAATTCGCAAGAATCTTATTAAAAATAATTTCAATAAAATCATAAGAAATGATCATATTAAACTTATAAAATATAAAAATAAAAAGACTTCATTATATTATTACATTCTGGATCATATAAATTATGATCCTATTTGCTACATTTATTTGAAAATGATTTCATAATAAGTTTTCACTACATTATCTGATCGTAGTTTATTGCCACAGATAGATTTATATAGAAAAGACTCACAAAATAATAATAATAATAATAAAAAAAATCAACACAACTTACTAATATACTTGCCATTACTAAAACCCTAGTGGAATATAGAAAGGCATCTGATTTTGCATTGCTCCAGTAATTTTTTCGATTGTAAAAGGTAGACTAATTTGCATCTTTCAATACACTCATGTAAGGTTTTTCTCCTAGCTGCAATAATATAAGATGTAGTCCCAGAGTGTGTAGGAATTATATCATAAAAGTTAGCAATAACAACACAAATAATTACTCCAATCAACAACATTGCTAGTGCTCGTGTCATACCGACAGTTCATATAAACATATTATTTCTCTTTTCTTTTTGGTTGTAATCACAAACTATTTATATACACCGGATTTTATACATGCTTAAATATCTTTTTTAATATTATTATATGCTGTATGAAAAAGATATAAGATATTCTTCTCGTAGTTAGCGTCCCCTTTCCTGTATTAAGAGCTATATAGATTGTCAATATAACCAAAAATAAAATATTCTTATAGTGACAAATGTTCTTTCAGAATAATTTATTGTTTTGATCAAGCTTTATATTGCCTCTTGAGTTGAATTAATTTTTAGAAACAGTCCTTATATAATATGGTACTTGATTGTGTAAAAACTTATTATATGATACATTGGACATCACATGATGTGAAATGTAAAATATAGGCCGCAAAAATGTGAAGGTAAAAAAAAATATAGAAATATATAGGGATGGGGAGAGTCATGTATTGGTAATGCAGACAAAAAGAAAGGGGGATTAAGCATATATTGGAATGATGATTTCTTTATTATCATGGGAGGAATTGGTGTGTAAAATCTCATGTAGATGAGAAAAACAAAATTCTCTTATGTGTAAATATTTTTCTTATAAAAAATATAACACCTAATATTCAAATTCTTATTCTCGAGTCAAAAGTTAATGATATTACGGTGGTACGACTCTCAGGTGGATTTTTAATATATAAATATAGATAATTTCGAAAGGAGTATTAATCGAGAAGTCTAAAAATAGAGTAAAATAAAATCGCAAAGACGTATCACTCGCATCTCGACAACTAAAAGATAAAGCGTGAAGTCGAAAGCGATATAAGGATAAAGACATAAATAGAAGAATAAGAGAAGGACAATATATAGATATATAACATAAGTAAATAGCCACTAGTCGCGACCCGCGAAGTTTAGGTCGGTTAGGGTACAGTATAATAGTAGTTGACAGCAGAAACTCCTAATCTCTCCCAAGAGAAACATAGGAGCCTCTATAGACAAATTCAAAAGAGTTCAATACATAATATAAGTTCTTCAAAATAAAGGTGGAGAGATTCTAAGCAAAATATAAAGTGGAGAATGTAAAGATCTTCGCCATCTCTCAGATGAACCACAGCTCACTTCTGAGTACCTGGACCAGTATCTAAAAAATAAGAGATATATACAGAATGAGAACTCCCGACCCATGGGTTCCCAGTACGGTAAAAGTGACAAATAAATATAATGTATTGCAATAAAAACTCACTAAGCATTCTTGATGAATTTGAAAAACTCTAAATTAATATTTGTGATGACTAAACATTATTAAAATAATTAAATACAAAATTATTAATTTGATTCTCACTTAACATATATTGATTAATAATTTTGTTGCAGGTTTTAATATTGGGCCGAAAAATTTCTGGTGCAAGCCCAATTACATTCAGCCTTTGGTTTTGATAATATATGATAAATATGACTGAATTGATTCTTTATGTTACTAATTTAATCAATTATAGTTACAAGTCCAAGTTGAAAATGCTTTCCTATTTGCTTTATACATGATCCAAAAATTCATCAGGAAAGCAAATGTTACTATTGGGTCAGAATTAAATGATTGAAACAACTAAGCCCAATTTTAATTCCTCATGCATGATCCGAAACAAATGGAAGAAGGAAAGCAAAATTGCTTCCAACGGATCCAAGCATTTCACCATGTGATGGATTCCAAAATTCATTACATTGTCATTTATTGCATGGGAACTATGAGAGAGAAAGCAAGACAATTGATTTGATTGTAGCACTTATGGCTACACGCTACTCAGCAAGGAAAGAATTATTTCATTTAATCTCATTCTCTTTTCTAATTCAATGCTTTTTAAATTTCTCTCTTCTCTCTCTATTTGCTTCTCTTCTTCGGTTATTACCCAGGAAACAATGGAAGCTATGTTCAGCTACCAAAAGAAAGAAGAAGCTGCATGCATCAAGACCATCAAAATGATGATGGCAAGAAAACATAAAAAACAAAAAGTATGTTGTGGCTGAGATCATCACCAAAAGTGGTAAGATTTGGTGAGGTAATCTCAAGCTCTCCATACCCAAAAAGAAAGAAGGAGATTCGGCCAGCAAGTAGGAGATCTTTGGAGGCATGGGTTATCTCTGATTCTGCTCAACCACCACAGGAAGTAGCTAGAGTGGCGAAGTGATGGAAGAGGCAGAGATTGGAGCAGATGAAGCCATCATCATCATGAAGCATCAAGGGCCAGAAATCCATCTTGGAGAGCAAGCCAAGGATGGAGCGCTCGGATTGATGAAGAGTGATGACCAAGGAAGAACTAGAGGTACTTGCATGTTGAGTTTTGCATGAGTTACCTCTTCTCTCTCTGTGGCCGAACCGGATCTGTTTTGAAGGAAAAGAGGTTAAGCTTGTTTTTGTTTCAACTATGAAGACTTCTCTTCTCTATAAAAGGGGTGAACAGTCACGGTTTGATTCAAGGGAAGAAAGTGAGAGTGCAAGGCACAGAAGTCTCATAACTACCTAAGCTTACAGATTTTCTTCTCCTTCAATGTATTCTATTTTGTAATTTTTCTGTTTAATTTTGTCATGTCTTGAGTCTCATGAAAAAAAGACAAACAGTGAGGTTTGTATGAAAAAGCCATAGAGCGAAAAAAGGCAGAGAGAGCAAAATTAAAAAAAAAAAGCCATAGATGTCCTTAGAGTTCCTTTGTTCATCTATGTTGTGTTTCATGATTTTGTGGGAATCCCCTTGTAAGTTGGGTTAGCACTTTACAGTTTGTAATCTGGATGATTATAGTAAAATTCCATCATTGTTGTGATGGAGACTGGATGTAGGCTGCATTGCACTTAGCAACTGAACCAGGATATATCTGGGTGTAATCTTCTCTCTCTACTACTCCATTTCTGTTTCTGCTGTACAGGAGCTAAAATAAAAAATATCTTATGCCAAGTGACGAGACAAAAATAAAAAGTCTCGTGGCTAGGAACGAGACAAAAACAGAATAGTCTCCTCAAAGACCAGAAATTGTATTAAAAAAAGGGGCTAAGATTCAACCCCCTTCTCTTAGCCACTGAAACCATTAATTGGTATCAGAGTTTGGCCTCAAAGAGATCAAGCTTTGCAGCTTGGAGAAAAGATCCTCATGGTAGAAAGCAGTGGCTCAAATCTGGTGTCCTACAATCTCACAAAGGGACAGTCAAGCAACAGACCTCCTCTTTTCAATGGGAAAAACTATACCTATTGGAAGGAGAGAATGAAGATCTTTGTGCAAGCAGTAGACTACAGACTTTGGAAGATCATCCTAGAAGGACCACAGTTTCCTACTAACACTAGTGCTGAAGAAGTAGTCACTCTTAAACCAAAAGCAAGCTGGACAGAAGAAGATAGGAAGAAAGTGGAGCTAAATGCCAAGGCCATAAATCTACTCAACTGTGCTATCAGCTTCGAGGAATACCGACGAGTATCATGATGCACAACGGCAAAGAAAATCTGGGATAAATTACAAATCACTCATGAAGGAACCACCATTGTAAAGAAGACTCGGATAGACATGTTAAACAGGGAATATGAAATGTTTACAATGAAGGAAGGAGAATCCATTGATGAACTGTTCGAACGGTTCAACACCATCACTGTTGGCTTGGATGCTTTGGGAGTAACACATTCTGATTCTGTGCTTGTGAGAAGAGTGCTGAGATGTCTCACTAAAGAGTGGGAAACAAAAGCTTTAATTATTTCTGAGAGCAGTAATCTTGATTCCATGACACTTGATGATTTGAGAGGAAACCTTCTTGCTTTTAAAAACACTTATTTGAAAAAAGAGTCAAAAAAGAAAGGAATTGCATTTTCTTCTGTAACTAACCCTCTGGATAATGAATCCAGTGATAACTCCTCTGAAAATGAATTTGTGTTGTTTGCCAAAAAATTCAGGAAAATGGTGAAGTTCAAAGGCAAAGGCGGCAGCTCAAGGAAAATGAAGAAAGACCTTATCAAAGTGACTTGTTTCAACTGCAAAGAAATGGGGCATTACAAATCTGATTGTCCCAAGTTAAAAAGGGAGGAGAAGAAAAAATGAGGGAAGAAGAAAGGTCTGATGGCATCATGGGAAGACTTGGAAAATGACTCAGATAGTGATGAAGAATCTGAGACCAAGTCACAACCTTGTCTCATGGCAAATCATGTAGATCAGGTATTTTTTCTAAACCCTGACACTGAAGACCTTCATCTTATGATAGATCACCTTTCTGAAAAAATAAGATGTTTTCTGACTGATAATCAAGATCTTGAACAACAAATTTTCATTCTTAAAGCTGAAAATGATTTTCTCAAAGAAAAGCTAAGGGAGGCCGAAACTGCTTGTGATCTTGTGGAAGAAAATAAGCAGTTGAAAGCTCAACTTAGAAGTTGTGAAAGTGATCACTCGGTAGTTGCATATATAAACTGTTTTAAGAAAAATGAAGAGTTGCTAAAAAAGGTCAAAAGTCTTGAAAATGACTTAGCCAAATTTACTCAAAGTTCTGAAAATCTAAATCAAATTTTGGCTAGTCAAAAACCACTCTTTGATAAAGCTGGTTTGGGATTTTATAAATCTGATAAGAAACCTTCTTTTAAAGATAAAGCTTGTTCATCCAATGACACAAGGTTTCAAGATCCCACCTACTTTAACAAAACAGCAACTCTAAGGTTTTGTAGGTTATGCAACCGAAGCGGTCATTTTCCTGTTCAGTGTTTCTTTGGTGAAAGAATGATTGGTGATAAAGTCTACAAAGTTATTTTTGATTACAATGATTTGGGACATAGGAGATGGTTTAACGTGAAAGGATCCAAGAAAATTTGGATACCTAAGGTCACTTGAGCTTATTTTGTAAGTATGCCTAGCATCCAAGAGGAAGGAAAATATGTGGTACATGGACAGCGGATACTCTAGGCATATGACCGGAAAGACAACCTTCTTCATAAAGCTTGATGAATATGATTGAGGACTTGTCACTTTCGGTGATGATGGAAAAGGAATGATAGTGGCCGTTGGAAAAGTTGGTAAAAACTTTTCATCTTGTATAAATGATGTTCTTCTTGTAAATGGTTTGAAACATAATTTACTTAGTGTAAGTCAATTGTGTGATTTATGATTTGAAGTAATTTTTAGAAAATTTGTGTGCTTGGTTGTTTGTGAAAAAACTGGGGATATTCTTTTTGAAGCTAAGAGATGCAACAATGTGTATGGATTAACTCTTGAGGACTTGAAAGAACAAAATGTAACATATTTTACATCTCTTGAATATGAAAAATGGCTATGGCATAGAAAGTTGGGTCATGCTAGCATGTACCAAATTTCTAAGCTAGTGAAGAAAAATCTAGTTAGAGGAATTCCTAAAATTAAATTTGATAAGGATCTTACTTGTGATGCTTGTCAATTAGGCAAACAAGTCAAATCTTCTTTTAAACCAAAAGATGGAATTTCAACCAAAAGGCCGTTAGAGATGTTACACATTGATCTTTTTGGTCCAACTAGAACACAAAGTCTAGGAGGTAAACACTATGGTTTGGTAGTGGTAGATGATTACTCTAGATTTGGTTGGGTACTTTTTCTTGCTCATAAAAATGATGCTTTCCATGCTTTCTCAATCCTTTGAAAGAAAATTCAAAATGAAAAAGATTTAAAAGTAGCTCATTTGAGAAGTGATCACGGAAAAGAATTTGAAAACCAAGACTTTGAAAAATTCTGTGATGACTTTGGAATTTCTCATAATTTTTCATGCCCTAGAACACCTCAACAAAATGGGATTGTTGAAAGAAGGAATAGAAGCCTTCAAAAAATGACTAGGACTATGTTATGTGAGAATGATGTTCCAAAATTTCTATGGGCTGAAGCTATAAATACAACATGTTATATTTTGAATAGGACAATAATTAGAAAAGGGTTGAAAAGAACTCCTTATGAGTTATGGAAAGGAACCCCTCCAAATCTTAAGTACTTTCATGTTTTTGGATGCAAATATTTTGTGCTTAACAACAAAGAAAATCTTGGTAAGTTTGATCCAAAATCTTATGAAGGAATGCTTGTTGAATACTCCACCACTAGCAAGGCCTATAGGATTTACCTTAAAGAACATAGAACTATAGAGGAATCCATACATGTTACTTTTTGTGATTCTAACTTAATTCCCAGTACTGTGATAGATATTGATTCAGATTATGAAGGAGCTGGAACAAGCAAAGAAAATCCCAAGTCTGCCCAAATTGAAGAATCTGCCAGTCCAGAATTGTCTCGTCAGATTGGAGGAGACATTTCCATTTTGTCTCCTGAGGCAGCACGAGAAACTGAAACAGTGAGACCAACAGAAACTCATCAAAGCTCAACACCACAAAGGAAGCCTAGAGAATGGAAGTTTATGAGGGGTTATCCTCATGACTTCATCATTGGTGATTCCTCCCAAGGAGTGACAATAAGATCCTCAACCAAAAGACAATCCGAACCAAGCAACTTTACATTTTTGTCACAAATGGAGCCCACTAATGTGAAAGAAGCTCTTGAAGATCCATCATGGGTCAAGGCCATGGAAGAGGAGCTTGCTCAATTCGACAAGAATGAGGTTTGGACTTTAGTACCTCATCTGGATGGTAAGAAAGTTACGGGTACTAAGTGGGTGTTTAAAAATAAACTTGGTGAGGATGGACAAGTTGTTCATAACAAGGCTAGATTAGTGGCCCAAGGTTACGATCAAGAAGAGGGAATAGATTTTGATGAGTCTTTTGCTCCGGTAGCTAGAATGGAAGCAATTAGGTTGCTTCTTGCCTATGCTGCCCATAAGGGTTTCAAAATGTTTCAAATGAATGACAAATGTGCTTTCCTTAATGGCTTTATTGATAGAGAAGTGTATGTGGCCCAACCCCCCAGTTTTGAACATAAAGATTTTCTAAATCATGTTTTTAAACTTTCAAAGGCTCTTTATGGCCTTAGGCAAGCTCCAAGAGCTTGGTATGAAAGGTTTAGTGCCTTCCTATTAGAAAATCAATTTCAAAGGGGTACCACGGACACAACTTTATTTATTAAAGCATCTAATGATGATATTCTTCTAGTTCAAGTTTATGTGGATGACATTGTATTTGGTTCGGCCAATGAATCCTTGTGTGAAGAGTTTGGAAAACTCATGACTAGTGAGTTTGAGATGAGTTTAATGGGAGAGCTTACTTTCTTTCTTGGCCTCCAAATTAAACAAACTCCTAGTGGTACTTTTATTCACCAAGGAAAGTATGCAAAAGAACTTATCAAAAAGTTTGGCCTAGAAAATTCTAAACCAATGGGAACACCAATGCATCCAAACAATAAACTTGAAAAAGATGATAATGGCAAAGAAGTGGATGAAACACGGTATAGGGGAATGATTGGTTCATTAATGTATCTTACCTCCTCTAGACTGGATATTATTCAAAGTGTGGGTGTATGTTCAAGATTTCAATCTCACCCAAAAGAATCCCATCTTTCGGCTGTTAAGCGCATCATTAGATATATTAAGGGAACTTGTGATTATGGCTTGTGGTATCCAAAATCTGATGATTTTTGTGCAGTAGGGTTTTGTGATGCAGATTATGCGGGAGATAGAGTGGATAGAAGGAGCACCTCCAGCATGTGTTGCTTCCTTGGAAGCTCACTCAACATGTGGTCAAGCAAAAAACAAGCCACAGTAGCTCTATCCACAGTTGAAGCTGAATACATATCTGCCTCTGCATGTTGCTCACAATTAATTTGGTTAAAAACGCAGTTGGAAGATTACAAATTAAAAATCAATAGTATACCATTATTTTGTGATAACATGAGTGCTATAAATATTTCAAAAAATCCTGTTTTACACTCAAGAACAAAGCACATTGAAATCAAATATCATTTTATTAGAGAACATGTGCAAAAGGGTACTATTGATATTCAATTTGTAAAATCTGAAGATCAAATTATTGACATTTTTGCAAAACCCCTCTGTGAAGATAGATTCTGTTCTCTGAGAAAGAGCTTGGGAATGTTTGATTTAAGTTTTGTTGAAAATCTGTGAAATTCTTACTCTGCTCAGTTTTGTCTCGTAGGAATGGACGAGATAAAATTACAAGCATGTTAGAGAAGCTGTAATTAAGGGGGAGGCTGCACAGACTTTATTCCTCATGGGCCGTACAAAATCTCTTTGACCCCACCTTGACTTTTTGATTGATCCCTCATTTTATGATGATCAAAATCTTTTTGTTTTCATATCAAATCCTATTGGAAGTGGTTATTGTTAAATCAAATCCCTCTCTCTATCTAATCCCTTGATTCTAGGAAACCACTTTTTTAAAATCCCTTGGTTAATAACCGTGCCATGTTGATCATTAACTTCCCTTTCCAATCAACATTTAATGCACCTCTAACCTCTCTCCACTCTCCACACTCTTCGGCCCTTTCCTCTTCTTCCAACTCCATATCTTCTCTTCATCATAAAGAAGAAAACAGCCTCTAGGAAAAGTGAACGCATTCGCCTTTCTCAAAAGACCCCCTCTCCACAAACCCACACTCATATCCACATTCATTCTACATCCTCATCTTCTCCTTCACCACCATCCAAACGTACTTCTACCATGAGAAAGAAAGTAATTGCCCAGAAAAGTTCAGGCCGAGGCAAAAACAAGGAGCCGAGTGTTGAGGAAGAATCATCTCACACTTCACCCATCGCATCACCACCACCATCACCGAAGAAAGCCACACCTGGGAAGAGTGGTCAGAAATCAAAGGGCTTCGTTCTACACAACACCATGGAACTGGCAAATCTGGAATCCTTGGAGTTCAAAAATAAATTTGCCAAGAATCACTCCCACTTCGATCCTGCCAGATTCAACTCTTGCACTTCTTATGAATTCCACAAGGAAGTCATACAAAAGCGTCATCTTTGTTTGACGTACCTTGTCAATCTTGAGACTCTCGCCAACAAGGGAATAAATGTCTCCCCTCTCTTCGAACTGCTTCAATGGACTCCTCTGCTTCAAATCCAGAAGCCAGTTTATCCAGGACTGGTCCGTGAGTTCTATGCTAACATGCGCCTTATTGATGGCACCATCCATTCATATGTGAAAAGAGTTCACATCACCCTTGACACTGCCACCATTGGAACTGCCTTGGGATACAAAGATGAAGGGCCGAGAGCATACATGGCCGAAAGGTGGGACTCACAAATCGGCGTTACTCATACCGTGGTTCTTCAACACATATGTGAGCGTTTCTCAGGCTTGGATGGAAATATTCCTACTCACAAGGCTTTAGGCTCCACCAACTCATTGCTTCACAGGATCATCACCCACATCTTAACTCCTCAAAGCGGGTCTCACAATAGAGTAACATATTCTGACTCCCTCATCTTATTTGCACTTATTACATCTACTCTCATTTCTTTTGGTTATATTATGATCCGCCATATGTGGGACTCGGTCAAGAGCACCAAAAAGGCAAATCTGCCCTATGGTATGTTCTTAACCAGTATCTTTGAATTCTTTAAAGTTGACATTTTGAATGAGAAAGTAGAGAACAAAGTGTCAATGGTCAAAGGAGGCGGAGCAGTGAAAGGAACCAAAAGCAAGAAATCCATGGCTTCAGAAAACCACCAAGTCCATCAAAAAAATTCTCACAGAATTTTCCAATATGTCAGAAGTCATGGTGCAATCTCATAAGGCTGCACGTAAACTAGCATATGAAACTGAAAGAGCGTGGATGAGATGCAAAGATAGAGTGGGTCTAATGCTGGAAAACTTGGAGAACAATTTGGGAGGTGATAATGAAGAAGATGAAGGAGAATCTGATCTGCACCTGTCTGATGATTAACTTTCTGCTTAAGTTTAGGATATTGGCTTAATTAGGCTCAATCTGTTTCTCTGTTTTGTGTTAAGATACTTTGTGAAACTATGTTTTGTTTGGTTATATCTTGCATATCCTATTTTCTGTGACAAAATCTTGATTGCAGGTGCCCCTTTGATGACAAAAGGGGGAGAATAAGCTGAAAAATTGAAACTGGAACAGGGGATTTGAGAACAGGGGATGAAATTTTCATCCTGTGAAAATTCATGATCACCTCTGTTGATAAATAAATAATGCATTCGGCATTCGGTTTATGTTGATTGAGAATGCATTCGGTTTATCTTGATTGCTGCCATTATTTGATGTTATCTTGGTAAAATAGGTGTTTATTGTGTTTATAATACATTTAACTTACCTTGATAAAATGATTTTTGGTTGGAATTATTTTTGGCAGTTCTTAATGATGAAAGTTGCTGTGTTTGGAAAGTTTAAATCATGAATAAAAAATATTTTTCCTACCAAGATTGCTCTGATTTAGTGAAAAATATTTTTGAACAGCAAGTTTTCTACCAAAAATAGTTTCTTGAATGTTTATGGCATGTTTGAGCATAAAATTAAACTTGTGATAGCAAAAAAGGTTTTGTATATCATTCAAATCTGCTCATAAATCAAGCATTTAGCATCATGGAATGAATATGCTAAATATCACTGTTACTTGAAGCTTGATTAAATTGTTACATGTATAAAGCTTCCCTTGGTAAAAATGACATATATTAAGGGGGAGCCTTGTGACAACTTGAAAGGGGGAGAAATTCAAAACATTCAAAGGGAGTATTCTATACTCAAACCTTTAATTTCTTTCCATTTCAATTTTTAATAATGTTTGTCATCAAGGGGGAGATTGATGAGTTTGAAAAACTCTAAATTAATATTTGTGATGACTAAACATTATTAAAATAATTAAATACAAAATTATTAATTTGATTCTCACTTAACATATATTGATTAATAATTTTGTTGCAGGTTTTAATATTGGGCCGAAAAATTTCTGGTGCAAGCCCAATTACATTCAGCCTTTGGTTTTGATAATATATGATGAATATGACTGAATTGATTCTTTATGTTACTTGGGCCAATTTAATCAATTATAGTTACAAGTCCAAGTTGAAAATGCTTTCCTATTTGCTTTATACATGATCCAAAAATTCATCAGGAAAGCAAATGTTACTATTGGGCCAGAATTAAATGATTGAAACAACTAAGCCCAATTTTAATTCCTCATGCATGATCTGAAACAAATGGAAGAAGGAAAGCAAAATTGCTTCCAACGGATCCAAGCATTTCACCATGTGATGGATTCCAAAATTCATTACATTGTCATTTATTGCATGGGAACTATGAGAGAGAAAGCAAGACAATTGATTTGATTGTAGCACTTATGGCTACACGCTACTCAGCAAGGAAAGAATCATTTCATTTAATCTCATTCTCTTTCCTAATTCAATGCTTTTCAAATTTCTCTCTTCTCTCTCTATTTGCTTCTCTTCTTTGGTTATTACCTAGGAAACAATGGAAGCTATGTTCAGCTACCAAAAGAAAGAAGAAGCTGCATGCATCAAGAGCATCAAAATGATGATGACAAGAAAACATAAAAAAACAATGTTGTGGCTGAGATCATTACCAAAAGTGGTAAGATTTGGTGAGGTAATCTCAAGCTCTCCATACCCAAAAAGAAAGAAAGAGATTCGGCCAGCAAGTAGGAGATCTTTGGAGGCATGGCTTGTCTCTAATTTTGCTCAACCACCACAGGAAGTAGCTAGAGTATCGAAGTGATGGAAGAGGCAGAGATTGGAGCAGATGAAGCCATCATCATCATGAAGCATCAAGGGCCAGAAATCCATCTTGGAGAGCAAGCCAAGGATGGAGCGCTCGGATTGATGAAGAGTGATGACCAAAGAAGAACTAGAGGTACTTGCATGTTGGGTTTTGCATGAGTTACCTCTTCTCTCTCTGTGGCCGAACTAGATCTGTTTTGAAGGAAAAGATGTTAAGCTTGTTTTTGTTTCAACTGTGAAGGCTTCTCTTCTCTATAAAAGGGGTGAACAGTCACAGTTTGATTCAAGGGAAGAAAGTGAGAGTGCAAGGCACAGAAGTCTCATAGCTACCTAAGCTTACAGATTTTCTTCTCCTTCAATGTATTCTATTTTGTAATTTTTCTGTTTAATTTTGTCATTTCTTGAGTCTCATAGAAAAAAGGCAAACAGTGAGGTTTGTATGAAAAATTCATAGAGCGGAAAAAGGCAGAGAGAGCAAAATTAAAAGAAAAAGCCATAGATGTCCTTAGAGTTCCTTTGTTCATCTATGTTGTGTTTCATGATTCTGTGGGAATCCCCTTGTAAGTTGGGTTAGCACTTTACAGTTTGTAATCTGGATGATTATAGTAAAATTCCATCATTGTTGTGATGGAGACTGGATGTAGGCTGCATTGCACTTAGCAGCTGAACCAGGATATATCTGGGTGTAATCTTCTCTCTCTACTACTCCATTTCTGTTTCTGCTGTACAGGAGCTAAAATCAAACATATCTCGTGCCAAGTGACGAGACAAAAATAAAAAGTCTCGTGGCTAGGGACGAGACAAAAACAGAAAAGTCTCCTCAAAGACCAGAAAGTGTATTAAAAAAAAGGGGCTAAGATTCAACCCCCCTTCTCTTAGCCACTGAAACCATCAATTGGTTCTAAACTTCCTTTCACCAAATATTCACCCTATGTTCTTGCTAATCCATAAACAGGCAACTGTCATAAGGGAATGCTAAATCTAATTCATCTTCCTCATGCTTCCCAACTTTCTAACTCTCCAACGATTCAAAATTAGAATCATAAATAAAACCATCACCAGTTGTTCTGTCTTAGCAATTATATATCAATACATCATATCCTCACCTGGAGCAAGTGGAATCACTTCACTGCGTCTACCTAGGGAGCTCAGATTATCTCATTCAATAGTCATCGTCGTTATTCAATTACATAATCAACTCATCTCATCAAGCACAGCCCTTAACGTCCACCGACACCAGCATGAGGGACCTCTCAGTTGTACAAACACAAGTAATATAGACAAGTAATACACAATGAACAAGTAGCACATAATCAGGTAATAACATAGCATATATGAAATAGCAATCCAAAACAAATAGGCAAACCCAAACAATTCAAACATATGCAAATGATGTATGCATGCCCTACGACTGATGATATTATCTGTCGGTTATATAGCCAACCCGACACGTCCTGGTAGCTAACCATGGACAGAAACACCTATTGCGGAGCAAGTAGGTTCGAGCTACAACCCCCTTGCTACTACCCGCTCAACCCAAAGCCAGTGAAATAACCACTACTGCGGCTACTACCCAGACAGGTGTTTAAAATCTCAACTTGGAGCGAGTGGGATCACCATTACTGCCGCTACTACCCAGGCGTCACAATCTCTGACCTGGAGCAAGTGGGACGAACCACAACCCTTGCTACTACCCAAGATCTCAAAACATACATTCATTTAGTTCAGAATCGATCATCATTATTATCAAATCTCAAACATTAACCTGGAGCAAGCGGGATGAGCCACCACCCTTGCTACTACCCAGGTATCACAAATACACATTTATTCAAAACTCCGTAATTAAACTCATTTGTCATAATCCTCCTTCCACATCTCATACTCGGAGCAAGTGGACAATGCCACTGCCTACTACCCGGGGTCACACATTACATTCAATATTTTCCATCATTATTCATTTACCATATCCATTCATTAATCATATATGCATCTCTGGCATACTCGCCACATGTTCAAGCCTCCTCCATCAATCATAATCATTTAATCATTAATCATATAAATATACATACTCAGCCATAACTCAATGCTTATCACAACCATCCGACTCACACTATACACAGCACTTTCACCATCATCCTCAGCAACTCATACAACCATCATTACTCATCATTCATCATTTATTCTCACTTTACATCATCCACAAGTTACCACATGTCCTAACTTCTTTTTATTATAGACATACTATAAGGATTTATGACATAGAGGATGAAAATGGAGGCTTAGAAGTCTGAAATTCGATTTTAAAAACCCAAAAACTAAGTTTCGCTGAAAACAGGGTCACGCGCGCGCGTCACCCATGCGCACGCGTGGAAGCCAGAAAAACAACGTGACACGTGCGCGTCACCCACGTGCACGCGTGGTAGTTAGAAAAGCAAAGCGACGTGTACGCAACAGCCACGCCTACGCGTCAGCGACGCATACGCGTGGGTGCATTTTGTGCTCCTCGTACAAAACCAGCACAGTATCCGCACAACTCTCGGGATTTTCTAAGGGGCATTCATATCAGTGCAGCAACGCTAATGCGTCGGCCAGGTGCACGCGTGGGTGAGTAAAAATCGAGACTGACACGTGCGTGCCGGCCATGCGTGCGTGTGGAAGCACGATTTTCCAAAATTTTTACTAAGTTAAAAAGCTGCAGAATTACACTTTTAAACCCTAAACTTCCAAAACACATAACTTCTTCTACAAAATTTCTTTTTCAACCATTTTTGAACCGTTGGAAAGATCTTTGAATAAACTTTCATAAAAATTTATTTTTGAAGGATTTCAAACTCTGTGGACCGAGTTACGAACTGTCAAAGTTGGTAAAAAATCAGTTTTTACCCAAATATAGAAATCATTAATTTTTCCAATGTTCACAAGCCAAATTCATTTCCACTCATCCAAATGACCACAATCCAACCACATTCACATAATTACACTCAACTAAATCAAACCTACCTCCGCTATACAATTTCACCCCAAACTATCAAATTCTACACCTCAATTTCCTCAAATCTTATTGTTCAATAACCAAACCAATTATTCATACATTCAATATAAAAAATCCATCCAATCTCTTATATCATCACACAATACACACATAAACTTACCTTCCTTACCTCTTTCTGGCCTCCGTCCCAAAATTCACGGCCTCCGGCCCAAATTCAAAATATAAATGCATACTCCACAAACTAATACTCACTATCCAATTCATCAAATTCTCAACACACCAAACATACAATTCACACAATTCTCAACCCAATCATTAATTTACATTACATATCAACTATACATATTAGCAATAACCATTTACACAATCCAAACTTAATCCTAGGGGCATCTAGCCTAGGAATTCTCATCACACCACACGATACTTAAATGAAACTTAAACCGTACCTCTTGAAGGCAAACCAATTGAGCCTCTTCTTTGGAAGTCTCCACCAACCCTTAGTTCCAAGCCTCACCAAGCTCCACAAATAACATCAACCTCCCAACTGTGCACCAAAATCACCAAATACACTAACATAACCAATTTCACATATACATCAACCTAGGATTCATGAAAATAATATATCACAAGGGTTGGAGGGTTTCTTACCTTAACCAACTGAAGTTTGTGATAAATATCACCCATGGCTCATACTAAAGCACTCCTAAACAACCAATGTAAACCCCAATAAATTAGTAGATAATTAGTTAATAAATTAATTTTTAATAAGAAAGATTAGAAATGTGAATATTATATCAAATTAGGATAGAGCTCATCGAAACAAGAATTTCGACACTAATTTCGAAGAAAACGGTCCAAGATTGGACCAAATGGGCCGAGCCGGTTGAACCAGACCCATGGGCCCAACCGGCTCAGCATTTAATTTAAGTAAGCTGAGCCCTTCTCCTCCCCAATTCATTATAAGATACGCTGAATGAACGTAAATAGGGGAGGAAAGGAAGGCAAAATTCCCAAACCCTTACGGTGAAATTCCGATTCCCGTAACTTTTTCGTCCGTGCTCCGATCGCCGCACCATTTGTGGTCACGTGATCACCGCGTCGAGCTCTACGTTTTTACCAGAACAATTTCACAAGTAACTTGTTCTTTTATTCTCATCCTCTTCTTCCCCAATTTTTGAAAAATTAAGTGGAGGTATTGAATTTCTTTGTTCTTTGATGTTTTAGGATCCAATTAGCTTGAGGAAAACGTTTACTCTTGCTTATGTGAAGTTTGGATAAGGTGAGGATATAATAATTCTATCTAAATATTTTGAATTTGTGATTTGGAAATTAAATTGGGTATATATGTGTTATGAATGTGTATTAGGTTGTAAATAAATAATTGGAGCTTGAAATTGTGGACGTTGGAATTTTTGGTCGAGGCTGGGCATTAGTATTTTGTTGGGCTTTGGAGCTGTGTTTATTGTGAGTGAATTATTTTGGTCACTACGTGAGAACGGCCAAGATATGGTTTAAGTTTCTTGCATTTAATATATATTGTTCTGTGAAAACTTAGGCTAGATGATCATAGTATAAGTTGGATTGTATGTGTATATTTAATACTTAGTATCCTGTTGATGAACATGGTTGGTTTGGTGCTTGTTGATTAACTGGTGATTTGGTGAATTATTGATTTGAGGTATAACTATTGTGGAGGTTGTTGTGATAATGAGGTATTTTATGTTAAAGGCTTAGGATTTGTGAACTATGTTTCTTAGTTAAATTTTGGTTGTTGGATTTGAATATTGTATGAGTATAATTGTTGATCTGAAGTAGATTTATTGTGGTGATTATTATGACGATGAGGAAGGGTATGTTGAATTGAAAAGAATGCAGGTTTAATTTGGACCCGAAAAGGGTGGCAAAGTCCGAGTTTTAGAGGAGATGCTGCCGAAATTTTATAAAGATTAGAGATTTTGTTTAGGTGATTATTTAAAAAGATTTAGATTCAAAGGTTATATGGTTTGATTTTGAATTATTAAGAAAATGAGTATGTTTTAAGTTTGATTCATTTAGAAAAGAATGAATTATGTTTTTAATTGGGACTATTGATGGACGGAATGGGAGGTGTGATAATGAAGGATAAAGATTAAATATGATTGATGTATGATGATGAATGAGATGCGATTGAGAATGATGTGGATGTTGATGAATTATAATTGAATTATTTATATGGCTTATGAATTTGAACGATTTGAGATATGAGATTTCCTGGGTAAAGTACCGTGGCTTGCCACCACGTGTACCAGGTTGAAAGCTCGATACTCTGTTGATCCTACGACGTAAGTGTGACCGGGCACTATAAATTCCCAGGAATGTAACCCCTATTGAGCAATATTGATTATTTGAGAAAAAGCTATGCATAGACTCTTGGGGATGCACGTCAGGAAACAGTCTAAGGTTTTCAGACTTGTCGGGTTGGCTGGATAACCGATAGATGAGTCTCATCAGCCATAGGACAGACATGCATCATATGCATATTACTTGAATTACTTGCTTGTGCTTTAATTGGGTGTGCCTAAATGTACTTGCCATGTTAAATGTATATCTGTTACCTGCAGTATTTGTAACCTTCTTGTGCTTGCCTTTATCTGTTTATTTGTCTGTGAAATGCATGATGGAGTTGGAGGTATGGAGGAATGGCAGTATGAGACTTAGATTTAAAGTTAAGTTAAGTTAAGTTTAGATACTTTTAGAAAACTGCCTTTTATGTCTTCTGTTTAATACTTTAAGCTCTATAATCTGAGTGTCGACATTGTAGGATTGCCTCTGGCATTCCCGAGACCTTATATATTATGTGTGTGGCACCTTTATCATACTGAGAACCTCCGGTTCTCATTCTATACTATGTTGTTATTTTTCAGATGCAGGTTGAGAGGCATCTCGTTAGGCGTCTGGGCTCTTGAAACAAAGTGGTTTCTGGGTTATTTTGTTGTATATATATATATACTTAACTTTCTCTCTACATAACTTATTCGTTTTGAACCTTCTAGAGGTTTATGGAGAGACAGAATTTTTGTTTATGTACATTTGGGTTTTGGATATGTATATATGTATATATGTGTGTATATTCTCCGGCCAATTTTGACTTTGCAGGCTGAGTTAGGAGCTTGTTACTCTGTATCTTTGACTCTTCGTTCCTGTTGTTGGGTTACTTTACACTTAACAGCTATAGCTTTCTTAGCACGCAAGTTAACTCGTTTCTTGAGCGTTGTGCTTTTATTTCGCGATTTTTGTTTCCTCTATTCTTCAAGGCTCCTAGCGTATTATAAATTCTTCTGCTATTATATATATACATTTTATTTTAGAGGTCGTAATACCACACCATCTCTGTTTTACAACTTAAGCGTAAAGTTCAGTATGGTAGGGTGTTGTATCCAAAATCACAAGATTTCCTAAAAACCCAAACTAAATTCAAATGTGAAAAGAAAAATGAAAACTGGGCAGAGGATAGTAGGATACTCACCACAAAATTAGATAGAATCGTAGAGGATGAGAAGAGCGACACGTGGCTGCAAACGGCTCGTCAATCGGAGTTCCGGATCAAAAGTTAGGGTGATTTGAAGTTGGAACTTGGATTAGGTTTTCTCCTCTCTTCTCTCTTCTCCAAAGCTGCGCCCCTCCCTCACATTTTTAGGGTAAATGAGCTGAAATGCTCATAACTAATGTTTATATATGTTGGATCTTTGGCCCACTTGGGCCCGGTTCACTTATTTTTGTCTATTGGCCCAATTTTGGGCCAAAACCTTTAAGATTAGCGCTCTAAATCGCACTTTAAATATTTCTACCTTCCCTAATTAAAATTCCTAATTTCTTAACCTCATTTACTTATAATCAATTTTCTCAACTGCAGTACCAGATAGATCTCAACCGGTACTACCGACCAAAATTCCAATGCGCGTTTTTACGCAGAAAACTATGTTTTCCGACTCAGAAAAATTCACTGAATCCAAATATCATATTTAAATTATTAAATTCCAATTGCTAATTTTTCTAACCATTTTCGCTCATATCTAATTTATTATTTAATTAATTACGGTTAGATCGAGTTTTACAAAAAATATTAAGAAATTATTAGAATTTTTTATTTTTTATCATCACTTAGTTATTAACTTAATTTTTTTAGTCTAATAATTCAATAACATATTTTATCTTATACTTTTAAATATTAATAGCTAATTGATGATCAAAAATAATAATTTTGATGATCTTTTAGCATTTTTTTATATATACTTTGACAGAATTTAATGATTTTTGTTTTTCACTAATAAATATGATAAAAATATAAAATTAGTGACAATTCTATTTAAACTAATGAAAATGAAATGATGATTAAACACTCAACTAATTCAAATTCTAAATACATACACTCAAAATATTTGTGGGTATTATAAACCAAATTTTATATATACTCAACTCTCAAGACTCAAGAGAAATAAAAAAGAAATACTCTTCACAAATACAAAAGAGAAGATAAAAGAAAAACTTAACACAAATATTCTCTAAAATAAGAGATTAATTAGTAGACTTAGTACATAAAAGATAAAGTACAGAAAATACAACTCTAAAATTTGATTAGCTATATTGTGGAGTGATTGTCATATGAAGTACCAAACCTATTAACCTTTATACAGGCACTTAGGTCAAGTTTGAATAAATAGTTTAATTAAATTTTTTTAAAAAAATAATTTAAATAATAAATATTTATATTAAAAATAATTTATAAATAAGTTATTTTGTATTTAGTTTTTTAAGTTTTAAAAGTATTTATTTTAAAAGAAATGTGATAAGAAATTTTTTATTATAAAAAAAGTTATTTTTCTTTTAACTTTTTTATAAATATTTAAATAGCTTCTTAAAAAGTTACAATTTAATTTTAAAAATTATACCAAATATTAATACTATTAATTTTTATAAATCAAAAGTTTAAAAAATACTACAATAATATAAATTATTTGTAAGGATTATATATGTAAAAAAGAATTAAAAGTTGTTAAAAAAATAATATTTATATATAATATTTAAATCTCAAAAGCTTAATTTTGATTATTTTCAAATTAAAAATTATTTTTAAATAGACGAAATTACTATCAATTCATATTAAATCATATAACGCAATATAAAAAACAAATCATATTGCACTATACTCTGATACATATACACATATACATATTAACACATACATAATTAAACTAACTGTAACACCCTCACTATCAAAAGTCACGTTTCCGGCTGCGCTATTCTGATAGCAAAAAGTATTACGACTACTTTACATACTAAATAATAAAATAGGAGCCTGTGATTCAATACTATATCGCTGATTTCTTTGAAAATCAGAAATAAATACTTTATCTTAAGACAAATACAAAACAGGCATATATTCATATATAAGATTCCTTACATAATAATTCAATATATTATACATATAAAACATACAATTCCTATCCCTCTTACAAACTTGTAATAACAAAGACGAGGGAAGAAAATAATCTAATTAATGCAACAGCATATAAAACCAAACGCAGTATAACTCTTCTTAATGCTTCTTCATCCGTTTCCTGAAAAGGTAAAGCTGTAGGGGGTGAGAACCTAACCACACGGTCTCACCACGGAGTTTCAAAGTTGTCATAAGAAGATATTCAATAAGAAAACTGTTTTCAGATTCTGTGATTATCATTGTCTTATAAATACTTCTAAAATTCAATAGCTAATCGTTTAAAACCTTTTCAAAGAGGCAGTGTTTAACATTTTCAGAAATTCAAAGTCTTTCCTTTCTCATAAGCAAATCTCAATCAAAAACCAACCACACAATCAAACAACATAGTCATTAATTCAGCACCAAGATTCATTCTCAAATGTAGCACACCAGGACAAACACAGGCAAGACAAACAAGAAAAGCACAAGTAGGTAGCAGTTACAGCAAATAGTTCAAGTAACAATTAAGAACAGTTTAGCAATTAGGCAAACCAAAACAAGTTCAAACCCAAGCAAAGCATACAAATGCATATGATGCATGCCTGTCCTATGGCTGATGAGGCTCATCTGTCGGTTATCCAGCCAACCCGACAAGTCTGAATTGTCCTTAGACTGTCCCCCGACGTGCATCCCCAAGAGTCTATGCATAGCTTTTTCTCAAATAATCAGTATTGCTCAATGGGGGTAACATTCCCGGATATTTATATAGTGACCGGTCACACTTACGTCGTAGGGTCAACAGAGTATCGAGTTTTCAACCTGGTACACGTGGTGGTAAGCCACGGTACTTAATCCAAGGAATCTCGTATCTCAGATATTTCAAATTCATAAGCCACATATCTCAACATTCTCAACATCATAATCATTCATCAATCCAAACCTCATTTCCAAATTCATTTAAAAACCATATTTCAAAGAAAATCCTCATCAATCCTCTTTTCATTCCTTTCATTAACAATCTCAATTCCAAAACATCATTTTTTTATTTGATAAATAGATTATTCTAAAACATATAATGTTTAAAAACAAATCTTTTTAGTTAATTACTTCAAATAAAACTTCCAATTTTATAAAATTTCGGCAACATCTCCTCTAAAACTCAGACTTTGGCACCCTGTTCGGGTCCCATCCAAACATTTCTCAAACCTTTTCCAAACCTCAATCATTTTCCAAGATTCAGCTAGTTCCAATATCAAATTATTTTCAAGGCGAATCAGTGCCCATAATAAACTTCTTTTTAAAATCAAACCAGCTCAAATACTAAATCATTTATAAAGTCACTAACTCAAAATTAAACCACTTCCAAAGTTAATCCAGTTTCATATTCCAAATCATTTCCAAAGCCAATTCCTTTACATTATCGAGAATAGCTTTAAAACCAAGAAAAGCCATTTTTCATAATAATCAACTAAATAACCTTTCAAACTAATTTCTTTTCAGCAATCACAAACTACTCAAGCAATCAAGCAATCAGCCATTCAGTCCAGCAGACAACCACATTTAGAAGACAATCATAATCACAAACATATGTTCTCTCACATTAATATCTAGTTATCACAACTCTGTAATATAAATTAGATTTTAAGCAAAACCCCTACCTCAGTTAGCTGAGTCCGCGTAACTAATCGTGATAATTTCCTTTTCTTTCAATTCATGGCGACAGTGATAACAATAACCCCCACGGGAACAGCAACAGCCCCGACGCCTCTTACAACAGTCGTGTTAATATAAATTGCAATTACAGTGACTGAAATAGTTTCAAGAAACACAAGACAAAGGACATGTATCAAAAATCGAATCAGAACAAGCATGACAAAGATAGTAAAGCATGTAAATGGCCTAGAATCAAAAAAGATATCCAACCAGAATCATTAAGAATAGCTCTGGTGTTGGCTCTCAGCGGCAGAAGAACAGAAATCAGACCTAGACACCCGTCCTAGCAACATTAGCCTCACTCCATATGATTAAGGCAACGGAGACACCAACAATAATCAGAATAGTGGCAACAAACTAGGAGCAGAACAGATTTTGAAAGGTTCTGAAATGTAAACTCTTACCGTAATGAAGGAATAATGACTGTACCAAACCGCAGAAAGTTTGGCGGTGGTTCTGGCGGCGGTAGAAACGAGACGGCGATGGACTTTCTGTGGCAGCAGAGAAACTCGCAGTGACCCCTGACACAGACAACCTCAGCAACCACTCTAACGGTGAAAATCGATTTAATAGACAAAGAAGCTGAAGCAAGGTTTAGAGTTTACCAAGCAAACAGGCTTCGGAGATGGTTTTCGGCGGCGGCAGCAGCGGCATGAAGCTCCGGCGACGCAGAGGTGCGGCAAGAAGCTACAGCAACGGCGGATCTGACGACGGTTCAGACGAGGACGGCACCGGCGATACGAGGGCGACGGGGAACGGCGGCTGAACGCGGAGGTAATGGCAGAATCGGCTCCCTCTCTCTCTTCGTGCACTCTTCTTCTTCGCGGTTCTGTTACTCGCGGGCGGTTCGGCAGCGACGACTCGGTGGCGCGGTCCCCCTCCAAGGTCCGACGACAACGCGACGATGGCGGTGAAGTGCGGTGCAGCGGCGACGCGACTTCTCTGCTCCCTCAACCCCGCGCTCCTTCTTTCCCTCTCAGATCTCCTCTCTTTTCTGTCAGCAGCGGCGGCGACGATGGTAGTGACGCCCACCGCACCGCCTTCCCTTCTTCCCCCTCTCCTTGTTCTCTGCAGCCCCACTTCCCTCTTCTTTTTTTTTTCTTTCTTTTTCTCCCTTTCTTTTCTTTCTTTCTTTCTTCAGGTGTTGAGTGTGTGTTGAGTGGGTAACCGTGAGTGAGAGAGGGTGCGACGTGTGTGTGTGTTAGTGTGGGTAAGGGTAGAAAATTAGATTTAGATAAAATTAAGGTTAGGTCAGATATTTTATTAAAATTTTAGGTGTAGTAGTGTAATTTTATAAAATAAATAAAAGATAGGATAATAATTAAAATCAAATTAAATATAAAATATCCATCTTTAAAATACCTTTTAATTACAAATTTGTAAATTAGTTTCAATTAAATGCTAATTAAATAAAAATTGGAGATAGATAAATTAATTTTCCTTCATTTATAACATAAAGTTAAAAATACAAATATTTAAAATTAAGGCATATAAAATATTCAGTATTTTTTCAATTATAAGAACTCTAAGTAAAAAAATAAGAGTTTACTCAATTTTTATATAAAAATCTCCAAATATAGTCTTAAATAAATATAATGCATCATAAATAATTAATTAATAACTTTTAAAAAATTTAAAAGTCTTACGCTAACTACTAGCCACTAAAATTAAAAAAAAAAAGTGCGAAGAAAAGAATCTGAGACTAGAAAGTATTTGATTATCGATGTAATTCTTGGTTCACTAGTGAAAGATTTTAAACTCTAATTAATACAAGCTTAAAGGGTTAAAATACCCATACAACAAAAGTTAAAAAGACCCAAACCAAAACTAAAAGTTAAAAAACCAATTGACCCAAAACTAACTTTTTCTCTTATCCTTTAATTTCTGGTTTCGTCCACTGATAATAACATATCTTAATGAACCTACGAAATAAATTTGATGAGTGTAGAAGATACTTGAATTTGCATTTGTCAATACATTCTTGCAAAGATTTATCCCTAGGTGTAATATAATAAAAAGATGAAGTCAAAGGTTGTTGACGAATTATTTCATGAAATTCAGTAATAACAACACAAATAATTATTACTCCGATCAATAATACTGCTGCGGCTAAAGTGGCAAAGTGATCTTTAATTTTATTTTCTAAAGAATAGCATAGTTAAAGATTAAATTATCTTAAAATTTTAAAAGATAAATAATTAATTTGTCTATTTATTTTGTTATAGACTAATTTTAATATATAATAAAGTATCACAACAGTTGGCTTTGCACTGTGAAGTTTATGGCTAAGACTTATAACCGTGGGGATGACATGTTTAAATTTCAGATTTTTGGTTCAACAAAATGTTTCACTAATATTGTGTAGAAATAAAAAGACAAATATGTTTTTGAATAATTTATTAATAGATTTATAGGTCCTGTATGTGTAAGGGTAAAAATATCATATGTAAGTCTTTAAAAAAAATTTAGAATTTAAGATTTAAAGTTTTTAAAAAAATATAAACTATGTATAATTCCAGCATTTGACTTATGGATTCTTATTAGTGGAATAGAATAAAAGACTCACAAGAGTAAAATTATGGAATCAATTTCAGTCTCAAATAATTGAAGTCCTTGGGGGCAACTGTTAAAAGAGTAAGACCAATGTCAATTACTCACAAAGATCATTTGTCAATATTGCAAGGAGAAGGGCATCTGAAGAAAATGTGTTTGCATCAAAGCTCAAAAATTCACAATTGAATGGCAAGGACACAGACCAGATAAACGGTCACAAATCCAATGGTTATGATCACGATTCACTCTTCCCTACTGATTGTAAAGGTGGGTTTTTTGCGGATTAGTTTGAGAATTTAGTTTGAGAATTTGGCGAACTTTAGAGCTCATTACGAGGGTATAGGGCCTGAGATTTGGGAACAAACCAATGGAAATTTGGATACATTTGTTGTAGCAGCAGGCATTATTTTTTCATTTTATTGTATTTGGTTCTTACTTGAAATAACTATATATTCTTCTTTGGGTGCAGGATTATTGCTCTGCCATTATTATTATCAGGTAAAGTGAATCCATTAGTGATAGCACTCTTCTTGTTGCTTATTTTGTTAACTTTCTTGTTAAAAATGTTATTATAGCTAATAGTAATAATGTTATTAATGTGACAGAGATGGCATCCAATCCGGAGTTTTTCCAAAAGCTTCTTCTGAAGAAGGCCGTTTTCGTCGACAAATAATGGAACGATAGCTTGATGTTGCCATCACCGCAGCTACCCGCGCTCACTCTAAGAAGCGGCAGGCTGAAGCGGAGGTCACCAAAGAGCTTGAGAACACCACAAGTATGTTTACCATGAATCCTTAGAACTTAAACTATAATCATAATTTGCAAATGCCTGTTTTATATTCACTTGTTTTTTTTTTCTGTTGTCCTTCAATATGAATGAGCTATGCATGTTGATTTTGATTGAAGAAATTATTAAGTTGTTAATTTCCATTAGGAAGTAATTAAGTCCACATTTAGTTACACACTGATGTAGTAGTCATGCCTTGAATTTTTGAAATTGTGTTGATGCCATTGTGCCTAGAAACTTCAACCTGGGGTTCCTAGTTTCAAATCCTATTTTGGTTGGGGAGAAGGGGTGGATTTTGAGATTCGCAGTCAGAAATTGAATGCAACTCTACTCGTCTCTTATGAGCAAAGGTAACATTTAATTTTCATTGCAGAGGTGTTTGAGCTGCACATGGAAGAGTTACGTGCAAAGCAAGAAGAAATTGCAAAGCGTGATAATGATATTAAACTCCTGGAAGCTATTATTCAAATGCTTGGAGAAAAAAAAAATCTATTATTCCTTCTTTCCTTGTTCATTATTTTTGTTATAGTTGCCATGTAAATTGAATCATACTACTATGTAAATTGTGAAGATTGTTTTCCTGACATCTTTATATTTTATCATTTCCATATGAATTTCCTATTCTATGATCTTATTTCTCGGAAAGCAACAATTCGCTAAATAGATATATAACATATTAGGTGGAGCCATCATTATTCAATAATGAACAAAATTGTGTTTGTTTAACGTAGTAAAAACAACGGTTAAAATTATCTTTTAAATAATAAAAAATGTCATTTTTATTTAATAAAAACGGCGGCTTATAACTACCATTTTAAACAATTAAAACGTCATTTTAACTTAGTAAAAGTGGCGGTTTTAAACTATTATTTTTAAACAATAAATACTACCGTTTTAAACAACATGAAACACCATTTTAACCAATAAAAAATGCCATTTTATTTGGGAATAATGGCGGTTCGAAATCGCCGTTTTAACTAACCAAAAAGTGCCGTTTTATCTAAAAATAACGGCGGTTTGACCTGCTGTTTTAACCAACAAAAAAAAGTGCCATTTTATCTGAAAATAACGGCGGTTTGAACCGCCATTTTAACCCAACTTAAAAATCGTCGTTTTATCCAGGTAATTGTAGCGGTTTTTCGAAAACTACCGTAATAACGAAATGGCGGTTCAAATTATGACGGCTTTTTTTGAGTGCCGTCCAAAGTAATTTCAAACCGCCATAATAACCTTAAAAAAATCGCCGTAATTACCAAGTTTTTTGTAGTGTCGTATGTAGTGGGTGAATGGTTATTTTGATTTGATCTTATAGTTGGTCGAGTTATAACAAACATGACCGATTTATAGGTATGTACAGATCAAAAAGTTATAGAAGTTCTGATACCATAATATAAAATTATTTCTCTCAAAATTTTAAATTGATTGAAAGAGACACATAAATAATTATATTTCTAACAGTATCGTTACGATTCGAATATATTATTATTGTATTTTGAATATATTTTTATTGTATTTTATGTTGTCATATTTTGTAAATTCCACTTTAAGTTACATTCTATGCTATGATAGATGAGTATATAACTATATATTATCACAAAGTATCAGAAATGTGTTTCTCTTAAAAGTCGGGAGAGCTTGACTCATTTAGGCCCGTTCGTTTATGTCTGTTCGGGTTTAAATGGGAAGCTAAATATATATTAAGTATTTATCGATCATTGAAGAATCATTTTCTAATCTTTTTCTACGAATTATTAGGTTCAGAGGATGAAAAAGAGAACATAGACATGAGATAATGATAAAAGTATTTGAGTCTGAATTACATCAACAAGTTCATAGTTATAGCGCTAACATGACACTTAAACAATTATAGGGTCCTAAATTATTTCTATTTTTCTTATCTTCAAACAAAATTTCAGGATGCAAGAAAAAAAATACAAAAGAGTCTAAAGAAGAGGTAGAAGATTCGAAGAAATAAATTAATCTCATATGACAAGAATATTTGAGCAAATTGAATGGAAGGTTACCTATATATAATTCAAGGAAACAACAATCTTGTCTCACTTAATTATCGTTCAATGTTTTGGCTAGTTATTTATTTATTTATTTAATTTTATATTTTTTATTTTACTTACCTTGTGAAAGGGAATTAATGATTTTGAATCGAGGTCATCACTTTTGGCTTTAAAGATGGATTTTCATTTTTTTTTAAATTATAGAAGATTTTTTTATTTTATCGTACGAATTTAGACGAGTAAGAATACTATACAGAAAAAGAAAAAATGTAACACTACATCATATATATCTTGATTTAGTTTTTAAGTATAATGAAACCTATAGATATCCCCTATAAACTATTGTGAAATTTTTACTATAATCATCAGTTGATTACTATCATTAATACACAGACAAAGCAAAAAAACTAAAACCGATTCTAACGCCAATAAGCGAAGCTTAATCCCAAACTTCTAAAACACTAAGATAACCCAAGCCTGAGTCAAAACCACCAAAAATGAACTCTAAATCAGAGTTCTTTTATTACAAATTTGTAATTCGTAAGAATCTTATTAAAAAAAATTTTAATAAAATAATAGAATAATTAAACTTATAAAATATAAAAATAAAAAGACTTCACTATTACATTCTGGATCATAAAATTATGATCCTATTTGCTACATTTATTTGAAAATGATTTCATCATAATAAGTTTTCACTACATTTGATCGTAGTTTATTGCCAGAGATAGATTATTTATATAGAAAAGACTCACAAAATAATAATTATAATAAAAAAAAATCAACACAACTTACTAATATACTTGCCATTACTAAAACCCTAGTAGTAGAATATAAAAAGGCATCTGATTTTGCATTGCTCCAGTAATTCTTTCGATTGTAAAAGGTAGACTAATTTGCATCTTTCAATACACTCATGTAAGGTTCTTCTCCTAGCAGCAATAATATAAGATGTAGTCCCAAACTGTGTAGGAATTATATCATAAAAGTTAGCAATAACAACACAAATAATTACTCCAATCAACAACATTGCTAGTGCTCGTGTCATACCGACAGTTCATATAAACATATTATTTCTCTTTTCTTTTTGGTTGTAATCACAAACTATTTATATACACCGGATTTTATACATGCTTAAATATCTTTTTTAATATTATTATATGCTGTATGAAAAAGATATAAGATATTCTTCTCGTAGTTAGCGTCCCCTTTCCTGTATTAAGAGCTATAGATTGTCAATATAACCAAAAATAAAATATTCTTATAGTGACAAATGTTCTTTCAGAATAATTTATTATTTTGATTAAGCTTTATATTGCCTCTTGAGTTGAATTAATTTTTAGAAACAGTCCTTATATAATATGGTACTTGATTGTGTAAAAACTTATTATATGATATATTGGACATCACATGATGTGAAATGTAAAATATAGGCCGCAAAAATGTGGAAGTAAAAAAAATACATACAGAATTATAGGGATGGGGAGAGTCATGTAATGCAGACAAAAAGAAAGGGGGGATTAGTTAAGCATATATTGGAATGATTATTTCTTTATTATCATGGGAGGAATTGGTGTAAAATCTCATGTAGATGAGGAAAAAAAAATCTCTCTTTATGTGTAAATACTTTTTTATAAAAAATATTAGGAGATTATCAAAATTTATTATTTTTTATCTTAGTTATCAATTAAATTTTTTTAATTTAGTAGTCTAACAATATATTTTTTTTTATATTTTTAAATATTAATGATTAACTGATGGCCAAAAATAATAAATTTTAATAACTCTTTAATTTTTTTATATATACTTTGATAAATTTAATGATTTTTGTTTTTCTATTAAAACGTACAAAATTATGAGTTTTGGAGTGTCAAGAACAAGAAATAAATAATAAATATTTCACTAATAAATATGATAAAAATGTAAAATTAGTGACAATTCTATTTGAACTAAAATCTCTAATGAAAATGAAATGATGATTAAACACTCAACTAATTCAAATTCTAAATAAATACACTCAAAATATTTATGGGTATTATAAACCAAATTTTATATATGCTCAACTCTCAAGACTCAAGAGAAATAAAAAAAGAAATACTCTTCACAAATACAAAAGAGAAGATAAAAAAATTAACACAAATATTCTCTAAAATAAGAGATTAATTAATAGACTTAGTACATAAAAGATAAAGTACAGAAAATACAACTCTAAAATTTGATTAGCTATATTGTGGAGTGATTGTCATATGAAGTACCAAACCCATTAACTTTTATATAGGCACTTAGGTCTAGTTTGAATAAATAGTTTAATTAATTTTAAAAAAAAATTAAATAATAAATATTTATATTAAAAATAATTTATAAATAAGTTATTTTGTATTTAATTTTTTAATTCTAAAAGCGTTTATTTTAAAAAAAATGTGATAAAAAATTTTATTATAAAAAAGAAGTCTTTTTTTTTATCTTTTCTATAAACACTTAAATAACTTTTTAAAAAATTATAATTTAATTTTAAAAATTATACTAAATATTAATACTAACTACTATTTTTTATAAATAAAAAATAAAAAAAATAACTTTTAAAATTTTCAAACAGACCCTTAATATATATGAACAAGTTAACCACCGTATATTCATATGAAATTGCAAGTTACAATCACACAAGTCTTAAATTTGAATACAATAAAACTACCAACTATATATGTATATAAGTATATGCAGGAACCGATGTACATATCTCATTGCGAGGGCAAACACTCGCACTATAATTTAAAATTTTTTTGAGTAATATATGATAATAATATTTATTTGTTTCTACTAAATTATTAAATTTGACTCCACAATAATATTTTATTTAATTTTTAGTACTTCATAACTAATTTAAAAATGTCATATTAGATGTCAATAATGATCACTTCACAATTTAAATAAAATTTATATTTTTTCTTAAAAATCGACTCAAAAGAATATTATTTATCTTTGTCTAATATTAGTTTTAATTTTTTTCTCGTCACGATTATATAACATGAATGTGTAGTATTATTCTATATAAAAATAGAGATATTTCAATTATATTGTTAAAAAAATTTACTTAATTTTTTTAAAATATAAAATTTAAATAATAAAATTTTAAATTATATATTATTATTTAAATTATTATTTTAGTGTTTTAATTTATAAATTAGACATTTTAAAAACTAATTATGTTATATCTAGATAGAAAATAACCACATGTATATATTAAAATAAAAAATATACATTAAAAATAAATTAAATAATACATATATTTATATATAAATATATAATGATTAATAAATAATTTAATAACTGATTTTTATATACACACAATTTTTATATAAATATATATATTACTTTCACTATCAAAATTTTTTAGATCCCTCACCAAATATATGACTATAACACTTAAAGTCACTAACATACACATCCACATACACCCTCACACGTGCGCACAAATACATGTACTATAAATACATAAATTTTAACTTTCCATCTTCGCATGCAAAACTACCATACGTGTTCAAATTCCTTAACCATTTAATCAAACTTTGAACAAATTTGATTAATAATCATTTTTCAAACTTCTACCACTTGTATGTAGCAACAATTTGATTACCTTAGCTTGCATCAAATTGATTTTTTCACAAGTTTAATAATTTAATTTCCCACTTATTCATTCTATTAATCTGATATATTTGTGCACGTGCTGATAAGAGAATGATTTTTAAAGGCTTTTATTTATATAATATTATTATTTGATAAATATGCTAGTTGAATATATGTTAGGTGGAACAATGATGATTATTGGTCGACTATGATGACTTAAGCATAACAAACTTAATAGTGAGGGTCTTATATATTTGAGGATATTGCTTTGTAGAACTAAAATCATCAATAACGAAATAAATTTTAACAAATATATATATTTTAATGTAATGTTGTTATGTATGTAAATTATTTACTTATGTTATTTTTGAAAATTACTCATTCGTTTTGAAATAAGAGAATTAGAATTTAATTCATCATTTGTTTTTCTTTTATCTCAAAAATCAACCAATCATTTTTCTTAGGTTTGATGACATTTTTTTTATTTTAACCTTATAGATAAGTTAACCAATTAACTTCAAAAAACATAACTATAGAAACATATAAACACAAAAAGATAAAATAATTGTGCAAGGAGCGTCTAAATTAAACACAAATAAAAGATAATTAACTTTAAGTCTTAACTAAAATATTAGACTAATATTTATATATATTATTTAAATCTCAAAAGCTTAATTTTGATTATTTTCAAATTAAACATTATTTTTAAATAGATCGAAATTAAAATCAATTCATATTAAATCATATAACGCAATATAATGAAAAAAAAATAATTTCCTACTGCACTATACTCCGATACATATACACATATGCATATTAACACATAATTAAACTAACTACTAGCTACTAAAATTTTTTAAAAAAAGTGCGAAGAAAATAATCTGAGACGAGAAAGTATTTGATTATCGATGTAATTCTTGGTTCACTAGTGAAAGATTTTAAACTCTAATTAATACCCATACAACAAAAGTTAAAAAAACCCAAACCAAAACTAAAAGTTAAAAAACCAATTGACCCAAAGCTAACTTTTTCTCTTATCCTTAATTTATTTCGTCCACTGATAATAACACATCTTATTGCACCTACGAAACAAATTTGATGAGTGTAGAAGATACTTGAATTTGCATTTGTCAATACATTCTTGCAAAGATTTATCCCTAGGTGTAATATAAAAAAAAGATGAAGTCAAAGGTTGTTGACGAATTATTTCATGAAATTCAGTAATAACAACACAAATAATTATTACTCCGATCATCAACAATATTGCTGCGGCTCGTGTCATAACGTTCATAGATATGTATTTCACTATTTCTTCTATTTTTTTCCCTCTTGCAATCACAAATTTAGAATAGAGCAGATTTTAATTTTATACGTGTTTATTATCTTTGTTCATGTTATTATATGCATTATGATTCAAGAATTAAGATACTTTTCTCTTAGTTCGGTGTCCCCTCCCGATATTAAGCGTTATAAATTGATAAAATAAACAAAACAAACTGTTATCATTGTAGAAAAGTGTTGTTTGAAAATAATTTATTATATTTATTAAGCTTTAAATTGCCTCTTGAATTCAAATAGCTTTTAGAAATGATACTTATTATATAATAATATGGTACTTGATCTTGTGTAAGAATTTATATGATATAGACATCCCATGACGATGTGAAATATAAAATATTGGCCGCAAAGAAGGGGAAAAAAAACCATAATATCGAGGGGGATTAAACTATCATTTTAGTTTAAGAAAATTTTAATTTTTGACAAAATGCCCTTTTTTAAAAAAAAAAATATCATTTTAATCCTCTGAAAATAATCTCAATATAACAAAATGTACAATTTTTTCATAAGCGACCATTACTCATGCATTTGAATATTTTTTTTTCAAACATTTTTTAAATTACTTAGAAAATATAGAAAAAAATTAAACAAAGTTCGAGGGATTCAAGGTCGTTCGCATCATACATACATATCTTTCTCGAACTCTATTTATAATTTGGACAAAAATTCGGAAAAAGAAGGGAGTGATCGGAAGGCGATGGCGCCAAAAAGAAGAACAACTACGAAGAAAAGAATGATAATATATCCTTTGTTATTTAGACAAAAATCAAAATGTTATTTTTTTTTCCTTTGAAATTTATTTTATCATAAATAGTAGTTGTTGGTTTTGAAATTATTTGCATAGGAGAGTTAGTTAGAAGAGAGTTTTTTTTTTTGAAATAAAAAGCTCAACACGACAAGGTGGAGCATTAAACAGATAAAATAAATTAATTTCTAATCATCTTCGATAAAAGCCATCAACAACCCAAAAGATCAAATATCACTCCACTCTTTGTAACTCTTAATCGACCTGTTAACTACTCCTGCAACACCTGATTCTTGATTCCTGAAAATTCTGTCATTCATTTTCAACCAAGAGCTCCAAATGATAACGAAGAAACCAAACTCACCAATATTCTATTAATTTGACTGCACGATTGACTCCCTGAATCACGTAAACTTACGGTCATTCAGCTCTATATCCACCAGTTCGATAATGTTGTTAACACACTAGCGTCTTTTCTTTCTTCCAACTGCACAACCTCATTGAAGACACCCATGTAGCAAAGAGGAACCTGACATATTTCCGATAAAAACTCAACTCTTCCCACACAGCAAGCTTCTCTTCCCTTGTATGCACACCATACACGAAGCAAACATCACAAATAAAAAATATTGTTTGTCAATTTCTCTTCTATACACAGTCATCTCTCCCCTTTGTAACAAGTACTCAACCTAAACATCATAACATTCCACGTTATTAATAAACCTCCAGAAATACTTTCCGATCCCACAAATTCTAAACTCACCGCATCATTACCCCAAAATTGCACTACATCAAACTTAGAAATCACCTCCCATATTCACATTATTTTTACGCTTAAATTTTTTTTATCATTTTTCACTTTCCTACACCCTCTAAACCCCTCATATTCCACGAACTAAAATCATATAAAAACCTTATTACACACCTTATTTCAGTTTTTGGGGCGGCACCTTCTTGCTTTCTCTTTCTGTTTTGCTTGCATTCTTTATTGTGCCAATACTTCATTCTGAGTTTGGAGAATAGCCATAATGTCCTCATCCTCGTCATATAAAATAGCTCCTGATTCGACAGCTAGATCCCAAGCAGCTCTATTTCCAGCCATATCTTTATCCCAACTTCCTCCGTGTTGATTTTGATTAGTTTCACCATCTGCATCCTGTTCTGAGTCCTCCGAATCTTCTAAGTTTCTTACAGCCCCTTCATCATCCAACCCAGTTTCCTGCACCACTGTATTCTCATCCTCTAAATCTGTATCTTGCACTGCATCACCCCTCATTATACATATGCCAACATGCTACTTACCACTCTCGTCCAAACTATTATGGATTTCATTAACTACACTTGGTGGAATATTTTTTTTTCACTGTGCTGTTTAAACAATTCTCCGCACTTTCGTCAATCTCTTTTCCGACTTAATTCTACTCGTTGAGTGTATAAGGGGCTTCACGCTTCTCCTGCCTTCCATGTCATCAATAGTTAGAAGAGAGTTGTTATAAGTGTAACTAACAATTCTATAAATAGTAAGCAACAGTGTTTGTACAATAACAACAAAAATTCTTTAATATCATGTACAGTTTAGTTTCATTCTCTTTTCTTCCTTTTTTTTCTTTCTTGCCAAATTCCTACTTCAAATCATTTTAGCCATAACTCACCTACACAAACTAAAGAAGAATGTTCAAGGACAAATTCTTCGACACAAAGCTAGATTGGTTGCTCGTGGTTACACAAATAATTAGAGTAGACTTTGATCAAGTCTTTTCTCCAATAATTAAGCCTGGCAACTTGTCTTAGTCCAACTAGGTCAAAAATCTTTGAAGGTACTGAAGGATTATTATGTGTTCATAATACGCGACGGAAGAAAAGAAAATAATCCTAAAGATCTATTTTATACTTAAACTTTATTCCAATAATAATAAATATATAGTAGATCAGATCTAAATACTTGAGTACGCTAGTAAAAATCTTTTTCTCCTTCGATGATACAAAGGCGCTATGCATATCTACACCGAGACCAACCTTTGCTGTCAACTCTTTGACCAATGGATATCTGATATAAATTGAGAACCTCTTTGCAACTTTTTGCACACCATAAAATTCTTTTCCAAGAATTAGGCTCACATACATTTATGTGTGTAGAGGTAAAGGAATAAAAATTCTTGTTATTCTCTCACATTTTTTCTACTCTTGGCATACATATATATAGTATGAGATTTGTTACTGATTTTAAATTTGATGCTCAATTCAAATTAAAATCATATCTTAAAATTTCAAATATGAATCCTTCAAATTTTATAAATCATATCATAACAATTTAAAACATAATCGATTTGGATCTCATCCAAATTTATAATTCAAATTCAGAAATAGAATAACTAATTATTTTCAAATCTCATTTAATATTCTCAATTATCATATTATTATATTATTGGTGCTTGTAAAGAATACAATAATATTCTACTTGAATTAATTAATATAATTATTTATTTGATCAAATCAAAATAATAATTAAATAATTCTACAACAAAGATTAGAACACTCGTTAGTGTGTGACACCATAGGTTCAACACTAAGCGGGTAGTAAATTAGTCATACTAAATTTACTAATCAAGGTTGGCATCTAGCAACACTCCTCAATGACCCAATAGTATGAAGTAATATATTTTTACTAAGAACCTCAGAAGAACAAAGTATAATTCCTTCCATCTTTTCAGCTCTTGGTTAACCCTTAGAGTATGGTTTAATTGTCAGATTCTAACTTGTTACCATTATTATAATGAATTGTGAATAACCTAAAAAAATCATTTCTTCATTCATTTAATCCCCTTGACCAAGGTTTTATTCATCTCAGTCATTATAATCATAGAGCTCAAACTCTTTACTAAGAGTTGATGGATTCCTTATTGACTAATCATTAATTCTACAAATATTTAAATTATACTCAATATCCATTCAACTAGCACCATTCAACTAGCACCCTAGGGTATTAGATGTCTGGAATCAAAGTATAATAAATACATTGTTAATTACTATGATAGTCGCAGGTCAAAGAAAATTCTATTACTATATTCATCTTTAGAATATCCTATTGACAAATATGCGGTAATTATAACTATTAGAAATTCTCAGAGTGAGTCAGTTCAATGGTCATATCTCTATATGCACTATCTATATATATAATTTAATAAATGAGATCTATTAATCTTCATCCAATGAAGACCATTGTATATATATATATATATATATATATATATATATATATATTGATCTTTTCAGATTATTAATGTCCTTTTTAATTATTCTATGACCAAGAATAATTTAGATTAAATTATAAAAGATTTATCTCTCAATATTATGATCACTATCACAATGATAAATTTCTAAATTTAATCAAGAACCTTATTATATTAACATTTTAATATAATAACAATAACAAATTATTTGACAAATTATTAATTGAATTGTGGTCATACTCCTTATTCTCAACAGGTACATGATAAAATCACATTGTAGTTGAGCGCAGTAGAAATGCCCCACCAATTCTCTCTCAAAAAAAAATTAAACGCTACAGCAGTTTGTTCACTTTTCCATTGGTATAAATTCCATCTTGTGTATGCAATAATTTATTAGTTAGCGATAAATCTTTAAATAGAACTCAAATTCACGACAGATTAAAACTTGACTTGTTGAGTTGAAAGATATAGTAAAAAATAAAAAAATACCAATAATCATAGATATTATATGAACGCATTGATTAAATTATTATAATTTATATATAATTTAATAATATTATATTAAATTATAAAATTATTTGTTTATTCTTATTATTTAAATTTTATTTTATTATTATATATTTATTTAATTATTACGAGCCGATTAATTAGTTCGACCAATAACTTATAGTGACTTATTAATTGAACTATTAATCCAATTAGGACTAATAGTTTAATTGGATCGATTGAAGGTTTTGTTTTAATAACTATCCTCACAACGTATTTAAAAACAAATTTGAGAGATAAAAGAAAATCAGACTAATACACACATAGTATATTATTATTAATATTAATATATATAATTAAAATAACACCATCCGCTACCAAAAACTTTTAAAAATGTTTGGAAGACCACGATCACCCTAAACGCTGCGGATCCAGAAAAAAATGGTGGCGAAAATTCTAAACATACACGTATACATGCACGCATATACATAACCGAATATAATTATATAGAAAATTATATGGTACAGATCTAAATCTGTACAGATTTAAAGATATAATGATGTGGCAAAATTTAAACCACACATCCTAAAGTTACATTTTTCACTCAAAACTGTAACTCTTCACAAAGAAAAGCGTCACCTAATGGAAAAAAGTAAATTAGAAGATTTAAGAGAAAAAATAATTAAGTTATCAAAATTAATAGATCAAAAATTAATGATTTTAACTAATATTAATTGTAATGACACCGAATTCTTAAAATCAATACAAAATGATTTTTCTCAAAATCTTTATTTTACTATAAATTTTATTGAAGGACTTCAAAAACCTGAAAAAACTTATTTTTCACACGGAATTTCTAAAAAATGTTTTCATGGAAATGATTCCCCACATCTTTATTATACCTTCAACCCACAATTAAATTCTATAGTAGATATGCTTGAAGAAATATTAGTATCCATAAAATTTCAAAGGAATAAGGAAAAAGAGAATCCCAAAGAAGAAAAATTTCAAAATATAATCAACATAACAGATCTAAAAGTAAAACCACCATTGAAATTATGAATATTGAAGAAAAATTAGAAGAAGTTACAATGTTTTTTAAACAATTAAAAATGGCTCAAGAAAATAATATTATGGAACATGGTTTTCAAATAGAAGAAGAGTTAGTTAATTCTGAAAATACAGAAAATGAAGAACACATTCTAGATTATTCAAGTGACGAAGAACCAGCAATTCCAATACAAGTAAAAAATGAAGCTGGAACATCTAAGGATAATCAATCTCAATTTAAATGGGAAACAGGTTTTGATAATTATGCTTTCAAAAAAGGGTTTATAAATAAAGATTCAAAATATACAAAAATACCATCAAAATACGTTCCTAAAATCCAGGAAATGGAAGGAGAAAGAATGCTTGACTTAGACTGTAAAAAGAATGAAAAGAAAATTTTCGAAAATTGGTTGAATTCCTTTTTATTAGAAGCCTTTACTAATCCAAAACTTAGTGAATTGTCTGGAAGAGATATTTGGAATTACATAGGGTTTCATACTAAAGGAACTATAAGAGATTATATGACATCAATAGAGAACCAAATAATAGAAGAATTAGCAACAAAAACAACAGCTTATGATAAAATATTATATATAATGATGATTCTATATAAAGAATTTTTTGGAAAAAATATTATAGATCATAGACAAGAAGTCTATAATAAAGAATATCAAGAAGCAAAAAATCATCTAGCTAATATTCAGATATATGATCTATGTAATGTAGAGTCTTATATATGTGAATATAGAATACATTATTACAAATTAAAAGAAGAAGATAAAAATTATTATCTTAGTATGTATATAACAAAACTTCCATATCCTACTAATGAATTTATAATGGGAAGATTTATAAGAGAAATAAATAGAGGGACAATTGAAAATAATTTTGGTGGAGCAACCTCTGCAATAAGAGAGGAAATAAAAGAACGTTGTATGCAAGAAGCGACTCAAAAAAGATTTGCAAATATAATTAGAATTTGCTGTCAGGATAATGAAGAAATACCCCAAAAATATGGTCTTAATAAAAATTTTCAAAGAAAAAGAAAATATCAATTTAGAAAAAGAAAATACTATCCAAATTGGAGAAAAAAGAGGTACTTTAGAAAAAGAGATAACAATAAAAACAAAAGACAAAAAAATGACTATTGCCCGAATAAAAAAGAAAATTGCAAGTGTTGGTATTGCCAAGAAGAAGGACACTATGCGAATGAATGTCCCAAAAAGAAGGATAAAAAAGATCTTACTAAGCAAATAGAAATTGCTAAGTCTTGTTTCATGGAACCATTAGAAGAATCTGATGATAACTTAGACTATATTTTTGAATATGTCTCAGAAACAGACTCAGAGATTGAGTAATAATGCTACATTTATTACTATAAAAATAACGGAAAAGTTTATAAATGCTTTCATAGATTCTGAAGCAACACAATGCTTTGCTAGTTCAAATATAAAACTTGATTGGAAAAAATTAAAGAAACCATTAAGAGTTAGAATAGCTGACAAATCAATACATAAAATTGACCAAAAAGCAGAGATGGCTGAAATTTTTATTCAAAATTATAGGTTCATTGTTCCATCTATATATATGTTAGATTCTGGAATGGATTTTATAATAGGAAATAACTTTTTAAAGCTATATCATCCATTCATTCAAGAATTAACATATATAGTTTTAAAGGCTCCACACGATTCTTCAATAAATCAAAAATCAAAACGTCTAAAAATACCGACTACTACTATAGATAAGATCTTAAAATTTAAAATATTTTCTATATTAGAGACATGTTATTTAAATTTATACTTTCAGATAAATATTCCAAAAAATAATCTTGAAATAAAGATAGAAGAACTTTTGGATAAAATTTGTGCTGAAAATCCTTTAGATATTAAAAATACAAATAACAAATTAGTAAGCATTAAATTAAAAGATCCTACAAAAGAAATAAATGTTCCAAATAAAATTCCTTATTCCGCAAGAGATAGAGAAGAGTTTTCATTAGAATGTAAAGATCTTTTGGAAAAAGGAATTATAAGATTAAGTAAAAGTCCTCATGCGGCTCCAGCCTTTTACATCGAAAATAATAATGAAATTAAAAGGGAAAAACGAAGGATGGTTATTAACTATAAGAAAATGAATGAAGCAACTATTGGTGATGCTCATAAACTTCCAAGAAAAGATTCTATTTTAGAAAAAATCAAAGGAGCAACGTGGTTTTCATCTCTTGATGCAAAATTAAGATATTGGCAACTTCGTTTAGACGAAGAATCAAAGAAATTAACTGCTTTTACTTGCCCAACAAAAGAATCAACAAGTGTGTTGCTCTATGAATAGAATGTATTACCATTTGGATTAAAACAAGCCCCAGGTATTTATCAAAGATTTATGGAAGAAAATCTAAAAGAGTTAAATGAATTTGTTTTAGTATACATTGATGATATACTAATTTTTACAAAACAGGATAAAGAAGATCATCTTCAAAAATTATTAATTGTTTTAGAAAGATGTAAAGAAAAAGGATTAGTTCTTAGCAAAAAGAAAGCAAGAATAGCAAAACAAGAAATAGAGTTTCTTGGATTAATTCTATCCACTCAAGGAAAGCTAAAACTTCAGCCAAATGTCCTAGAAAAGGTAAATTTATTTCCTAATAAAATAGAAGATAGAAAACAATTACAAAGATTTTTAGGGTGTATAAATTATATTTCTGATCAAGGATTTTTAAAGAATATAACAGAATACACTAAAAGCTTATTTCCAAAAATAAGTACTAAAAAAGAATGAAAATGGGATGAAAAAGACAGTATGCAAATTCAAAGGATTAAAGAATTATGTGAAAAACTTCCAGAACTTTATATTCCAGAAGAAAATGACTACTTAATAGTAGAAACAGATGCTTCAGACATAACCTGGTCAGGATGTCTAAAAGCTAAGAAAGCTATAAAAAGTTTGGAACAAGAAAAAGAATCACTAGATTCTAAATATTCCCCAAAGGAATTATTTTGCAGGTATATTTCAGGGACTTTTACTCCAACAGAACAGAGATATACCACTCATGAAAAGGAAACTTTAGCAGCAATTAAATCTCTTAAGAAATGGAAAATTGATTTACTACCCAGAGAGTTTACATTAAGGACAGATTCAAGTTACCTAACAGGTTTCATACGATATAATTTAAAAGTTGATTATAATCATGGACGATTGGTAAGATGGCAATTATTTTTGTTACAATATCCAATAAAAATTGAATATATTAAGGGTGATAAAAATGTTATTGCAGATACATTAACAAGAGAATGGAGTTCGTCTATAACGCATTAGATCAAGAAATTCAAAAATATGAGCAAGAACTCGAAAAATGCAAGCATTGCCAGCAACTAAGGACACAGATCCAATCTCTCAAGAAGGCCATTGAAGCAATGAAATCAACACAACAAGCAAAACCATCAGAGTTCAGCCAGCTAAGCATGGTGGACAAATCAGGTGAAGAAAAAATTTCGGAAAATAAAACAATTGCTGAAATCATTAAAAAATCCACCCAAGATAAAAAATATTATGTAATTTATAATGGCCCCATATGATGCCTGGGAAAAAGCAGTACCATTCACACACCAGTCAAGGATAATTCATAAAGGAGGATTTTCAACACTAGAAGAGGCAAAGGAATCCTTCAGAGAATATGAAGCTCTTCATCCAAAACAAACTCTAAAAAGAGCAGATAAAGCTCCGATTCAAGCCCAGAGAACAGGAATAATGAGAAATATTCCTACAAGAGCTGAAATCAAAGAAAAGAAAAAGGTCTGTAGATCAAATCTCAGAGAAACCCTCAACATAGTCTTAAATTGGACTGAGGAAAAAAGGGCAATTTTGGGATATTATCCTATTGCCAAAGAACAGGTAACAAAGCTGGTTATATTTCCAGATGCTTTCCCATCGGACACATATCAATTTTTTCAGTATGGATTAATTGATACAATTTTAATTTTTAATGATCTAAAAATTATTAGTGAGTTTCCTGCAGGATTCGTTGATGCAGTAAAGAGATTTAAAAATATGATTGACAATGTAAATCCTAGGGATATATCCCTAAATTTTACGAATAGTCAACCTATTTTTAATGAAGAAGAAGAATGCTTGGTTCCAGCACATCAAGTAATATTCATGTCCGTCTTCCCAGAAAATTTTCCACCAATTGATCAAATTCAAGATTTAACAATCTACAGTCATGAAGGTAGACTAGCCAGCACACTAGCAAGGGTCTTCAAAAGAACTCAAAAGATAACAAGGGAATCTCACACAAGAATCAATTATAAAAGCAGAAATACTCTGCTTGTGTCCAGTAAAAGAAATGAAATTGAAGAGAGAGAGATGAGACTCTTGGTAGAGTTTGAATCTGCATTCTACAATCTATCTGGACTCTTAGAAAAACTCCCTGAAGGGATAAAAAAGAATCTCTGCTATTTGATAAAAAACAGAGAAGACCACAAGTGCCAGCTGTGTGTCTCAGAAATATCTGAAGAAAGCAATAATGAAATGGGATCCACCCACATGATAAAAGAAGAGGACAGCTCATCCACCCACATAAAAGAAGAGGACAGCGCATCTGAAGCATCTCTCGACATTATTGCATAATGACGTAAGCGCTTAGGTCATAGAGCACCAACAATGTAGCTGGTGCAAGATAATAAACAATGACGTAAGCAATGACGTCATAAGAAGGGTAAGGATGGAAATTGTCCATCAGACCCAACCATTATAAATAGATTGCTTAGGCAATTGTAGAAGGCATCAGACAATAGAAAGCAGAAGGCTAAGAGTACTCATATGCTAGGAGAGCAAGGAGGAAGCTGCCGAGGCGATTCTATAGTCTGAAGAAGAATTCCCTTAGGAAAAACCAATTCTAAACTCCCCTCTGGAGTTAGTATCTACAATCTCCCCTTTGGAGATAAAAACATCTTATGTAAAATATTCTAAATAAAAGAAGTTTTTCTCCAGAAAGGTACGCCTTTATCCTAATCTCTTAGTTATGAATTATTTAGAAAGTTTAGAATTAACAGAAGAATCTGATTATTATAGATTATCTGCTTTATTAGATAATGAAAAATAGGCTATTCTAAAAACAGAATTAAATCTCAAATCAAATGAAAATTTTAATAAACAAAATCTTTTAAAAGAAGTTTTTAATAAAAAAAATATAATATACTATGGAAAAATTCAACTTGAAGCCCCTATAAAGATAAAATCCGCCAATGGAGAACTTGAAATAGCTTTGATAAATGATGAAGAATTGAGTAAACAGATTGAGAAAATTAAGGATCAACAAAAAAGATCTAAAATTGGATGGATTCATATTAGTACTATACAAGTCTTAATCAAATCTACATATATGAAAGGAATTAATTCACCAATAAGCTTAGCAATCTGTGACAAAAGAATTACTGATGACCCAATAGATCAAATAATTGGAATTGTTCATGGAAACTTGGCAAACGTAAATGTTAAATTCAATGCCCATCTTGGATATGCTATACCTTTATCAACTGAAAATCTTGGAAGATCTATAAGTTTGGCTTATAAATTTCACAGAAAGAATCTAATGGAACAAGACGATGAACCATTTTCAATTACATATGCAATAAATTATGCTTTAACAAATAGCCATCATAGTATAATATTTAAAAACAGAGAAAGAATTTATGTTGATGAATTATTTCAGAAAATTGTAAAAACAGAAATACCAAAATATAAAGCTATTGAAAATCCAGTTCTATTATTAAAAGAACCATCAGGAAAATTAGTTTCATCGAATTTTCAAATAAGAGAATCTAAAATTAATAGCCCTTTAAGTTTATCCAAGTTAAAGATTAAAGAAGAAAATTCTGAAATAAAAGAATTAACAAAAAAGGTCGAAAAATTAAATGAAACCCTAAACATTAAATTATGACAATAAATAAAGAAAAAATATATGTAACTTATCAAGACAAGAAACAAGAGCTCTTTGAAAGAGAAAATCGGTTGAATTATTTACAGTTTTCTGAAATAAATCAAAGAGCATTTGAAGCTCTAAAAATAATCTATGACAAGTTAAAAAGAGAAGTCGAAGAGCTAGAAAAATTAATAGAATCTCTAGAAAATAGTGATGAATCGATGATAGAATTTGCAGAAATTCTAAGATAAATAATGAAGCATACAAAGATTGAGAGACCAGAAAATAAAATAAAAAGGAAAAGGGCGAAAAAATTAAAAAGTAAAATAAAGGAGTATAAAGGGGAATTAAATAATCTTCAGATCGAAATTGATGACATTATAATAAAAAGGATAGAAATAAGAATAAATATAAACAAGTTGGAGTTAAACTTAAAAAATTTATAAATGCCTGGAAAACCATATTATGACTTAAAAGAATTAAAGCTATTAAAAGAAAAAATGGAGAATGAAGTTGAAAAATTAAAAAGATATTTAGAAACAACAAAAAGTGTAGAAATAAAAGAAGTTTTTGAGGATTTAAGAAAATATATTAAAGAAAAAGACAAACAGATAAAAGATTTTATATACAATAATCCATGCAAAAAAGAATATTATAAACTAAAACAAGATTGAAAAACTATAAAAATCAGAATTATGGTCAATACTTTTGATTATGAATTATTCGAAAAATCTTAAAGTCGTTTTATTTTTAAAAATTGGTATCAGAGTCAAGTTAACGATTAAGGGTAACACTTTCTCTTTAAGCAACACTTTTAGTGACACGCTTTTAAATCAAAATCTGTAAATCTGTACAAACATGCATCTGTACAGTAGATGAACCCTAATTATATATATTAATTTAAAATATGTCATTTAATATATCAAAATATAGTGATTAATTTAATTTAATTAAAAAATAAAATTATAATTAATTTTTTTACTATTTATATTATGAAGATATTAAATAATAATTTTAATAATATTTATACAAGACTAACAATAATGTGTTGAATTTGTTTTTTAATATAATATTAAAAATATTTATTTTTTTCTATAATAATTGCAATTTTTTACACGATTAAATCTTTTGTATCTTATTTAAATTTAAAAATAGTATATTTAATTCTATTTTTTATTATCTTTAATTAAAAAAAAGCCATTTTTTAAAAAAAAACAAGTAGAATAATAAAATTACTGTATTTTTTTAAAGCACAAAAAAAGATTGATCATAATAATTTTTTTTGTTAAAATTAAATAGTTAAGTAACAAATAAATCATTAAAACTTACCTATAGAAATTATATTTTAAAATTTAAAATAAAAATAAATTTAATAATTTTAACAATAAAACAAGTAATTAAACTAATAGAAACATTTATTATATATGTAATATACTCATATATAAGTAAAAAATTACAAATGTTCAGCCTCCTATTAGGGGATCGTCCGTTTCTTGCCCCACTGAGCATAACATACCTTAATGCACCGGTCCATCACTTTTGATGAGTGAGCAAGAAACCGAAATTTGCATTTTCCAATACAGTCTTGCAAAGATTTACCCCGAGGTGAAACAAGATAAGAAGATGAATACCAATAAGGTCTTTCGTGAATTATTTCATGAAATTCAGCAAGAACAAAAATAATTACTCCAATCAACAATATTGCTGCTGCTCGTGCCATATACTCTTCATAAACATGTATTTCTTCTTTTTCTTGCGATCGCATATTTCGAATAGAGCAACGCGTGTTTAAATGATCTTGGTTAATATTATTATATGCATTATGATACTTTAATGTTCTCTTAGCTTGGTATCCCCTCCCCGATATTAAAAGGTATAAATTAATAATATAAACAAAACAAAATGTTAACATCATAAAAAAGGCATTACAAGAAACACGCTATAAATCGACAGCTATCGTGAGTGTCGATAATTTTTTCCGGCAAATTGCCATTCTGTCAAAAAAATTGTTAAAAGAAACTAAATATTAAAATCGATGGTTTATTCGTCTTTTTTCTTTTGGGCCAAACACCTGCTCTACCGCATCCCTATAGTGTGGTCCAATCCGCAGTCTAATTGTCAATTTTGTCGTTGATTTTCAACATATTTCTTATAATGAGTGTTGTTTTTAAGTCATTTATTCTATTGTTTAAGCTTTAAATTGCCTCTTGGATTCAATTAGTTTTTAGAAACATTCCTTATTGTATAATAATTATTTTATTTTGTGTAAGATTTCATATGATATATAGACATCACATAATGTGAAATATAAAATATTGATCGCAAAAGAAGAGAGAAATGTGGGATATATTAAATTATTATTTTGGTTTCAAAAGATTTAATTTTTAATAAAATGGTTCTTGAAAAAAATATTATCGTTACAAGAAGAATGCTGAGAACCGTCAGAATTACTATTGGATTTAGCGGCGACGATTAGCGTCGAATTTAGCGAAGGATTTGATGAAAATTTTTTTATGTCAAATAATTATCGACGAATAATGGCTTCTGACGGTAAAATTGCCGGTAACTTTTGGCGGGAAACCACGATAAATGGGTGCCAACTGTAGCGTTGGATTTACCGTCGGAAGAATCCGACGATAGACACGTTTAATGAAAACACTGCATTTTGGTGATTCGAACCACGTTACCATCGGAAATATCCTCCAGTAAATCCAAGGAATATCATGCCCTAAAGCGAACCCATCCCCCTTCGTTCGTTTCGAATTCATTTTCTTTCTCTCTACCCTCTCACCTCTCAATCTCTCACTAGCTGCTGCCGCCGCTCCAATTGCCTCTATCGCCACTGTTGTCCTGCCCTCTTCTTTTCTTTTTCACTCTTCTTCCCACCCTCTTCACCAAATCACAAAACCCCTGGGCCACCACCACCTACCCTTCCACCACCGCCGCGACACCCTCGCCGCAGCCAGTTTCTTCATCATCTCCTCCCTCTAATTCCATCCCTTCTTTTTCCATTTCCTCTGCAGCTGAACCAAATCAGGGCACCCCCTGTTTGAGCTACTCCAACCCCCTTTTTTTCCCATTTTTTTGGCAAGTTATTGCCGATGGCGCCACCTACTTCAGTGGTTGGCTTCCACTGCTGCTCCAACCCATCCTTCCTTCTCTTTTGTCTTGGTGTAGTTCTTCGCGTACAGGTTTTTGCCCCTTTTTCTTTTAATTTCTGTTAAGTTAGATTAGTTTTGTTTAGTTAGTTTTATTTTGTTAATTAGCTTAGTTAGATTAATTGTTGTTAGTTGATTATAGCTTGTTAGGTTAGCATAATTTGTTTTGGATTATTAGGTTCTAATTGTTGCTGTTAAAAGTGTTTGGATTGACTTGATGTATGATGGATTAATTGCTGCTAATTTGATGTGAATTGTTGTTGATGTTCATGTTGTTAATTGTTTGATTGTGTGACGATTCACTGTGTTATTGTTGTTTGCTAAATTTGTTTAATTGAAAATTGCAATTTGTTGCCTTGCTCATGCTGAATTTCTAAGAAATATTGTTGGTTTTGTGTAGTTGATGCCGAATTTTATGAAACTGACTTTTGTGCATCTTGGCATTTGACATTTGATGCTGATGTGCATGCAACTCTTGCTGATTTTGAGTGAATACTATATTTGTTGGCTTTTGTTTACTAAATGTTTCTGCTTTTACTGGTAATGCTATGCTAAATTTATGTAAACTTTGAGCATAGATACATGCACACCACTTGTTATGAAAGTGCCTATAAGAGTTTTAATTTAACTTTTGGTCAAATCTTTCACAAATCAATGCTTGTTTTAACATTCTTATCATTCTTATGCATTGATACCTGAGTTTGCTTTTTGTTTTTGCGCATATATACAATGGTCCCATGCATGCTTGTTATATGGTGGTGTATTTGCATAAATGTCTTCGTGACGCGCTAATAACATAACAAGTATTTAAGCACAGTTGACATAAAAATTTATGACGGTTTAAAAAATTAGAATGCTATGAGAAATTGTTAGAATGCTTTGAAAGTTAGAATATTTTGATTGTCTCTATACTATGACTCAAGCTTTATTAATATAATTACTATTTTAAGTGAATTAGAATGCTTTCAGAATTGGTGAATTTAAAATTATGTTTTCAAAATTATTATAATTAATTATTTTTAAAATTATATGTATATATTCATTTTGGTTCTTATGAAAGAAAATATGCCCTTTTGCAATTAGTGTTTGTTATGCAATTTTTTTTAATTTACTAAACTAAACCACTTTTTGAATTATTTATTATTTCTTGAGTTTCTTCTTATGTTATTATTTGTTGGTATTTGTTATGTTATTAATATGTTGTTAATATATTTGCTGTACAGACACGATGATAGGCAGCAGAGGTAGGTCGAGTGGGACGCGTGGTTGTGGTAGAGGGCGGGCTTCTACCGAATTCCCCAAGGCTGTCCAGTAATCGCACTCTACCCCAGCTACCTCGTTGACCCCTGTGAAGTCACAGGCAGGTCCATCGAACCAGCAATTTGTCATGGTCCCAAACCCGAATTGGGTACCTCCTTTTGCTACCCCCTACAGGTGCAGCAATGACGTCGATAGAGCCTGCAGTAGGTGATACCTTCAATGCCCCTGAGCAGGATGTCCCTCCACCACCGTCCGTCATTCAGCTAAGGATTTGGCCCAATGATATGTAGTCGTGAGTTCAATTTTTTAATATTAAGTTTGTTTATCTTTAGTTTATTTGTGTTAAGTTTGTTTATCTTATGTGATTGTTAATATGCAGATTATTCTCTGACAGGTTTGCACCGAAACCCAATGTTTGCACACAGGAGATATTTGAGGTCATTAAGTCCATGTACGACCATCCATGGTCGACCTACACGTAGATCCCGGCTGAGACTAGAGAGCATTGGTTTTAGAAGTGGGCAGTAAGAACCAAATTTGGTTAGAATTGATTTGCTGTATTTGAACTATATTTTATTCCAACTAACTAATGTTGGTGAATCACGTTATGCAGTTGAAATTCATATGGGATGTAGAACATAACCTCATGATCCGAAAGATCTACGACCACCGGGCAGCCAAATATTTTTAGCAGATGATGAGCGATATTCATTAGGGGAAAGACCACCTAATGAAGTGGATCCTTCCAAACATCAAGCGTGACCTGGAGGCTCACTTTAGAGATAACGAAGCCTTCAAGCATTGACATCTGACGAACATCGCCAATAGGTCTTTGCCTAGGTCGTCAAGGTATACAAGTGGGTCAACAACCTTCATGAAGACAACGACGAGACTGGTGTTATAGTAGTTACCTAAATTAGTTAGTAGTGTAAACCCCGAGTAATTAGTAAATAAATAACCAATAAATTAATTATTATTTAAAAAAATTAGAAAATTAAATTTTATAGTAATGAGATAGGAATAATTAAAATATGAATTTTAACATTAATTTTAAAGAATTTGGCCCAAGATTGAGCCGAACAGACCGAACCAGTTGAACTAGACCCAAACCGGGCCCAAGACCCAACCCATTTCAACTCCTTTATTAAGTTTAATCTCTTCTTCCCGTTTCCCATACGTGAAACATGCAGGAAAGAAACGAAACCCTCCTCCAAAAATTCAATTCCACGTAACTTTCAATTCGGAGCTCAAATTAACGAGCCGTTAGCGGCTACGCGTTCATGTCAGAATTTTCTACAAAACTCACATATCAATTTGGTAATAATCTAGTAATTTCTCGCTCAGCCACTCTTCCCTAATTTTGAAATTTAAGGTTTTGAGTTTGATAGATTATGTGATTTTGATGTTCTAGCCTTGAGTTAGCTTGAGGAAACTATTAAATTTTGTTCATTTGATCCGTGGATAAAGTAAAAAACTGTTAGACCCTTGTTAATCATTGAATTAGTGAACCATATGATGATTATAGTAATATTGTGTGAATTAGATTGTGTTTTTATTGATTTAGAGTTCAATTGGGCAATTTGAAATAAAATCCTGGTGATTAAGCTTGAGGAATAGACGTTTGGAAGCTTGGAGCTTGTGAAAGGAGAGGTTTTTTTAGGCGTTCCAAGCTTAGAGAGGAATTGGCCAAGGTATGGTTTTGGTTTCTCATAGTTAATGTTTAATGTCACGTAAAAACTTAGACTAGAAGACCTTAAGATAGGAATGAATTGAATGAATTATTGATGAACATAATGGGACGTGTAATAATCATAATTGTTGAATGAATTGAATGATGATGATGATGAATTCGATATGAAAATTGTTTTGTAGGGATCATGGCTATCTACCGCCCACCAGATTTGATAAGAAATTATTTTATGGGGATCGTGGTTATTTACCACCCATATGTGTGCTATTTTTCAATTGAAAATGTCTGTGGAGATCGAGGTGGTTTACCGCCCGCAGATGGTGGGGATCGAGGTGGTTTACCGTTCACCAGGTAAGGATCGTGGTACTGTACTGCTCACCAGTTTTCAAGAGGACGATGTCCAGGTTAGCTACCGGTCATGTCGGGTTGGCTATATAACCAACAGATGAGACTCATCAGCCATAGGACATACATACATGATACATCATATGCATATGTGTGTTTTGTTTGATTGTGCATTAATTGGGCTTGCCTATGTGATTATTATGCTTACCTTCTATATTTGCTACCTGTTGCATCTGTATCCTACTTGTGTTTGCTTTGTCTATATTGCTTGTCTGTGCATCAAAGTTTTGGAGGAATGGAGGAAACAGAAAGTGAAGGATTGGATCACAATTAGATTAGAGGAGATAGATAGTAAATTGTAGGGTTAGATTTTAACGAGATAGAAAGTGAACTGTAGAATTAGAGTTAGATTGAGACTTGGATACCTTAGAGAGTTTTACCAAATTTATGGTTTAGTTTATTCCTTTAAGTTTATATCTGAGTGTCGGAGTTCTAGAATTGTCTCTGGCTTTTTCGGGACCTTTTATATTAACTATGTGGGCACCTTTACCATGCTGAGAACCTCTGGTTCTCATTCCATACATATTGTTGCTTTTCAGATGCAGGTCAAGAGGTATCTCACTAAGCATTCTGGAGACTTTGTGGAAGCGAAGAACTCTGGGGACTTAGAGTTGTATTTTATTTATGTGTTTATATATGTATATAGATTCTCCATCTTGTATTTTATGCTTGTCCCTCTTAGAGGTTGACTTGGAGAAATAGGTTGTCAGTTTTTCGAATCTGGGATATTTTGGGTTATATATATATACTCTGGCCGACCTTTGCTTCGCAGGTCGAGTCTAGAGCTTGATTATATTTACCGGTTGGAATCCTATATATATATATACATATATATATATGTATATATATATATATGTCTTTTGGTTTTCTATATAAGCTTTCTGTCTTATCGTTGACCATGAGCGTTGTACCTTCACTTTTATTTTGATCGTACCGTTTCTTTCAAGGCTTTTAGTTATATTACTCTTGTCACATATACAAGTATTTTTACTTTTAGAGGTCGTAGCACCCCACCACCTCTGATTTACGTCCTAGACGTAAAGCTCTGTATGGTAGGGTGTTACAAGTAGATTTTACGGTGTTTAATTTTTATTTTCATTATCAAGTTACTTAAGTAGTTAGTAGAGTTTATGGTGTTTAATTTTCAAATTTAGTGGATTTAGGTGGTTAGGATAGGTTAAAATAGGTTAGATTAGGCTCTGAGATTGTTGAAAAATGTTGGATTATTTAACTATTTGTTGATTCTTGCTGTTGAAGTTGTTTGGAAAATGGTTGACTGTGAAAATAATGATGTTAATTTAGTTTGGATAGAACCCTTCAAGGGTGGCTAAACCTGAATTTCAGGAGAGACTCTGTTGAAATATTTATAAGATTTTTATCTGAATTGAAAAAATTCAAATTATGTTTTCGAAATTAGAATAGAGATTTCCTTCTTCATATATATATTTGTCAGTCATTGTTTAATTTGTTCGTTTATTTTATTGTCTAATTGAAGAATTACTACTCAATTACTATCATGAAATAATGCATATTTCGGTTTAGTTTAAGTACAGGGCGGGGATATGATGTGTGACATTTTCAATTAGGTGGGACCAACTATGTTTCCATTTTTAACTAAGTGGAAAATTTTGAATTTTTCGTGTTTTTACAAGAGGAGGTAGATGGTAAAATTGAAGACAAAAGTGAAATAAATAGTAGACTAGAAAGTCCACTAGAGATTCTAAAAGCATGAGGTGAAAAGAATTTGAAGAGGCTTAAAAGCAGTGAAAAGTCAAAAAATTCTTTGGAGACTAAGAATTCTGCTGGGTTAATTTCTCAAGCTCATGCTAATGCTACTAGAAATGTTATGATGCCAGAAGTCGATTTTTTAGCTCACAGTTCATGTCCTTCGAGCTCCTTTTTTTTTGCATGCCTATGCTAATACTTCTCAAAGTAATAATCAGTGGATATGATTTGCTCAATTATTTGTATAGAAATTATTATTCTTGATTTCTAATACTAATAAAAAAAATTATATATTATGTTTGATATTTTATTTGAGTTATGTAATATTTTGTTTATAGGTTATGATTTTTTGTTATAAAATTTTAAACAAAAAGTTGTTTGTTTAACGTGGTAAAAATAATAGTTTAAAATGCCTTTTTAAACGATAAAAAATGCCATTTTATTCAGTAAAAACAGTCGTTTATGAATGCCGTTTTAAACAACATGAAATACTATTTTAACTCGGTAAAAATGTCGGTTTCAAACGTCGTTTTAACCAATTAAAAAATGTCGTTTTATCTGAAAATAATGGCAGTTTCAACTGCCGTTTTAATAAAAAAAATGCAGCTTTATTCGGAAATAACGGCGGTTTGAACCGCCGTTTTAACCAACTAAAAAACGCCATTTTATTCGGAAATAACGGCGGTTTGAACCGCCGTTTTATCCAACTAAAAAATGCCATTTTATCCGGAAATAACGGCGGTTTGAACCGCCGTTTTAACCAACAAAAAACCGCCATTTTAATCCTGGGAATTGTGGCGGTTTTTAAAAAACTGCCGTAATAACCAAATGGCGCTTAGAATTTCGGCGTTTTTTCTTAGCCGCCATTCAAGGTAATAATGGCGGTTCAAACCGTCGTAATAACCCTAAAAAACCGCTGTAATTACCAACTTCTTTTTGTAGTAGGTGAAGATGGTAGTTTGGGTGTGAGAAAAAAAAAGGAAGAAGATCTGATTGCAGAGAGATAAAGTGTTAAAAATGAAAGAAAGAGAAAGAAGATATGTAGAAGACATAATTGAAAAAAAATAAAAATAAATTGTGTCTATATCTAAAAATTTGTGTTCCACCCCTTGGTCTAGTACACAAATTTTGTATATTTATGTACTTACGTATCTATTTATATCTACTAAAAATTTATGTCTCGGTAAACAGGCATGGACCCATGCATACTAGTAGGGGTGGAAACAGGACAGGTCAGGCCAGGCTTTGCTCTTAACAGGCCTGGCCTGTCATACAGTTGATTGGCCTGAGCCTGGCCTACAACCTGTTATAGGCTCTTTATAAAGTACTAGTATGCATGGGTTTTATTGTTTGGTTTATAAAGCCAGGCTGAATAACAGGTCAGGCCTGGCCTGAAGCCTGTTAAAAGGTCTGATAATTTTTTTTTTACAAAAATAAAAATATTATTTAAAAAAATTATTTTTTAATAAAAATTGTTATATATAATATGTCATATATTTAATATTTATAAAAAACTTTAAACTTCTAACATATTTAAAATATACAAAAATATTTATAATAAAATATAATAAATTTAAAATATCTCATAATTTTATTAATAATAAATAATTATTTATATATTTAATTATATTTTAACAGGCCCAGGCAGGCCTGCTAGGCCTATAAGGCTAATTAGTAAGCTTGGGCCTGGCCTATTAATGTATTAAGGCTTTTAAAAGAGCTTGGGCATGTACTTATTTTATAACAGACCAGGCCAGGCCAGGCCAAACACAGGCCAGGCTGCAGGCCCCTGGCAGGCCGCCTGGCCTTTTTCCACCCCTATATACTAGTGAAGGGGCAATTGCCCCCGCTCTCATTTCATATTTTTCAACAAAAAAAAAATTATATATATAATATGTTCCTATTTTAAATTTTAAATGATCCCACTACAAATAAACAAAGTCCAATTGTTAAAAGGCCCAAATCCATTTTATCTCTCTATCATTTTAATTATTAGTTAACCTAATTAAATTTAGTCTTCTTTTATTCTCAAATCCCAGCCGTCACTCATTTATTCTTTTAAATCCTTTTTTTAGTTTCATATTTTGAACATTCTTTCTATTCCTTATCTAGTGGTCATTTTTCTTCATCAAAAGGTAAATTTTAAATTCTCTATTTTGTTTTATATAGCTCTCTATTACTCTATTTATTTTTCAATTTCATTATTTCTCCTTTTAATATTTTCAATTACAAATTTTAATTCAAACAATTATAATTTAGGTATTAATCTAATTTTATTTTATTTTCAATTTAGTTATTCTTATTATTTATTTGTTTATCTTTCGTTCTATTCTATTATATTCTATTATATGTAATTATGTTGCATATAAATTTTTAAAGTAAATTGATCAATTTACTATTTTAAAATATATATTTTTTATTTTTAGAAATAATAATGAAAAATATCAAAAGAAAGCTACCACTAGAATCTGAAGGCACTCCATTAGTCTCTTCTAATAAAAAAAAATTCTTAGAATTGAAGCGAAAAAAGTTAACAGTTAATGTAATTTTTGGTTCTTTTTTATTCGAATAATGAATATGCATTTTTATATTTTTAAATTTAAATTAATATATCTTTTAATAGTAATGTGTATTATTTTACCCCCACAACATAAATTTTCTAAATCCGTTACTGTCAACAAATAAACAATAAACATATACCACAATATTTATATCTCAGTATATATATCTCTCAAACCAAATACTCCCTTAAATAATAGAAATTTCACTCGCACTACTCTCTTCTCATCTCTCTCAATTTTCTAACTCTTCTATCACTTCTTCTTCTTTGTTTGTTAGAGCCTCATAGCTTTCAAATTTAATCAATCAATTTGCGTTTAGACTAAAAAAATTCTAAGAAATTAGTCTCACGCAGCAACATCACATGTTAAATACAATAATGTTAAAAAAGAAAAAAATTAAGACTGAAATTACCTTCTTTAATTTAATTAAATATTTATAATTTTATATATATAACATTTATAATTATACATTACTACATTTAATATATTATTATTCAATTATTTCAGTAATAATTAAAAAATATAAAATAGAATAATTTTAAACTATTTTAAATTATTTTTTAAATATTTTTGTATCAAATATATGTAAGAGGTATAACGTTGATGAAAAATTTTCTTCCCCATAATAACGTTCGTACGCAGTACATTATTGTTTGCTTGGTGGAATCTTTCCCGTTTCCAGTTTCCACGCACTTTCCAGTCTCACCAACATTTGCAAGTAATAAAGCACATTATTGATTATTAGTGCTACCATTGTCGTTGATGAATGATAAGAACATCAGGCATGCATAAATTCTTTGACCTTTACAAATAAATATTGGAAGAAAATATTCTGGATAACATCCTTAACCTACTTTGATATGATCGGCACCTGGGTCCATTTCGGTGTTTTAAACTTTATGATTGAGGTAAACATATTTAATTTGATGATAATTTAGTTTAGAACTTAACTTTTATCTACTTACAGTTATTCAATCAAATTATTTTATATACATGACATTTAATAAATAGTTTGAACCCAATTTCTATGTATTGTCATGAAAGATTATGCAATTTCTAAAGCAAAGATAAATGATAAAACGACGAACAATCAACAATATTATATGATCAAACAAAATTTATTATTTTTGACTAATATTTAATTAATTTTAAATATTAAAAATTAAATTTTAAATTTTTTTAATTTTAAATTTTTATAGATATTGACTAAAGTAGTGTTGCTAATGTTAATAAAAAGCCTGGATGCTTTAACATTTTTCAAGAATCCTTAGTCATTCATTTTTTCAACATATAGATTTTTTTTTAAATTATACCAACGATATAATTATTCTCTTTCCAAATTAAAGTATTGTTTTAATTTATGCGGGTCATATTTGATGTTCAAAGCATTAATCGTAATCCTAATAAAATAAAAAGAAGAGTCATCCTTATCATCCTAGCAACTATTGTTAGGGGTGGTAAATAGATATAAATCTGTCAAGTCCGTTTGCATAATTTGTTAAAAGAGGCAAATTAGATTGAAAAAATGAGATTTTCATATATAAAAAATTCACCTAATTCGCACTACTTAAACCGTGAGTTTTAGTGGGGTACAGAGACGGATCTATCTATAAGGGTGGGGGCACTTGCCCCATTAAATTTAAAAAAAAAAATAATAAATATATATGTGTATTTATAATGTCCTCACTATAATAATATATTTGTCTCCACATTTAAAAATTTTTTATTTATGTGTGAAAAAAATTATACTATTAAATATTAATACAATAATAAAGATTATTGTATTATATAAATTAAAAAAAGTATAAAAAATAATTTTTATTTAGTTAATATTAATCTATTTTAGTGTTTAGGTTTATAATTTAAAATTTAGAATTAAAAATTAATAATTTTAGGTGTAGATTTTAAGATAAATAGAATAATTTTTAAAAACTAGCCTATGTTGGCTAAAAAAATTAGTTAATTCCGTAAAAAATAATTTATAACATAAATATTATAGAGTGTTAATTTAATAATTAAATAATAAAAAATATTTAAATAATAATTTAATAAAAAAAGAGACATTGTCTATAACTATCTATAAAAGAATTGTGATTTGTTTGATTTTTTAATTTTTATATTTTACACAATTTTTTATTGTTCCCTCACATAATTATATTAAAAAATCGAAGTTATTCCATTTAAGTTAGGTTCTGTATAGATTTTTTTTTAAATATTAAGGTATAATTTTTTATAATATAAAAAAATCAATAAAAATGACTTTTATGGATATAAAATGTTTAACAAAATATTAGTATTAAAATAAAATATTATGCAACATATTAAAAAATTAATTAATATATTTTAAATTTTAGATATGTAAATATATTATTATTTTTGCTCCCACTACCAAAATTTTCTGGATCCGTCACTGACGGGATGGGATGGGACAGGTTTTTTTGTTGAATTTAGTGTTTTTTTTTAAATGTTCTAATTTAATGTTTTGGATTATGTTTTATGTTTGATTGATTATATTCTAAACTTGTAGATATTTAATTATATGTTTTAGAAAATATTTATTTTACTTTAAACAATATTGGTTTTATTATTTTGTTTTAAAAAAATTGGTTTATGATTATATTTATTACATATTTATAATTATAAAAATTTTAATATTTATGAATTTAGAAATTATAATTTTTTTATGTCTTTAGAAATTATGAATTTATTAAAATGGTTGTGAAATTATATATATTATTTAATACTTAATAAAAAAAAATGAGATTTAGCAGGCTTGGTCTACCAACCCGCTGTTAAACGAGACGGAACGGACTTCTCGCTTGCCACCCTAATAACTGATTAACTGCTATATATTTGCCAAATTATAACATTATTGCACTGTAGTAAAAAAAAAGTAAAATGTTGACTAATGCTGATTTAAATAAAAATGGTAATAATTTAATTTTTCATAATAAAACTTTATTTAAAGTTAAAATTAAACAAGTAATAACACATTAATGAACACAATATCAAACAAAAAAAGAAAAAATATATAGGTAAACAATTCTTAACGAGTTAACTTTAAATAACTATAATTAATAATTATTAATTTTATATTTTTTAAAAAATAAAATTTAAATAATCACTAATTTATTATAATTAATTAATATATATAGAGTACAATTCAAAAATGCTTGTTTGCTTGTTGTTGGTTAGACCTTGTTAATTACCCAGTGAAATTGAATAAAAAATGAGTACATTAGACATTCCGTTTTAGTTCATAAACAAATATGAGCACAAAAACTAATTCCAGGATCGGGACAGTGATATCTGATTAAAAAGTAACAATAATAATTTCCATTATGTGGTTAAACTTGAAAATTCAGAAAAAAAAAAAAAAAATCTGCTCATTTTGAGACCATATGCTTCTCTTCATTTCATTATTCATTGTAATTAATAATCTGATTATGTGCTACATGACTATAAGTCTATAAACAAAGAAATACATAACAATAATAAAGACATTAACTTTAACCACACACAAAAAAAACCAAGAAATAAAAAATGTTACTAACAAATTAAAACTTAGCAACAATAATTAGTTAGAACCTTAATGACCTGCTGAATTCCTTCCAAGACATTGGATTCTTTGGATCCGGAGCATGTTTATTATGATTCTTTTTGCTTCCAAAAATAAAGGGTTTCATCAATTTCTTGAGGACCCTATGGAAAGCAGAACCATGGCCACGGCTACGGCCGCGACCGTGACCATGACCTTGCTTCACTTGGTGAGTCACAAGTGGAATTGAAGTTGTTGGTGCAACACTGAAGAACTTTGAAGAAGATGAAGGATGAGAGACTGATGAGGATAATGACCTTGGTAACCCTGGCTCTGAGAGGCTTCTTCTAAGCATGGCCTCAAATGAGAGCCTCTCAAATTGGTCCAATAGTGTGCTTTGTTCATCACCAAACCTCTTTTGAATCATTGCTATTTCCTCCATTTTTGTTGTGTGTGTGTGTTTTGTTATTATTACTTTTATTATTGTCACTAGCTAGCTTGTAGTTATAGGTACCTTTATACATTAGACAAATTCTTAAATGCTTTTGGAAAAAGAGAAAAACTTGTTTGTTTGTGTTAATTAATTGCGTTTAGTTATTGCTCTAACATCATCGAAATTTTGTGAACAAACTGTGGGAAAAAAATAAAATGAGAAAAAAGGATAGTTTTTATGTTTATTTTAAAATGGTTAAATACAAGATAACATTTATGTAATTTTTAGATTAATTTTTGTTCTTCTAAAGACAGAGAGGTAAGGCATGAGCTAAATTTTTTAAATATTAAAGTAATTTTGATTTTTTTTAAATATTTAGTGATTTTTGTGTTGTATACAAATATGGGAAAATCTGACACAAACACAATTTGACAGTATCGAATTGTTATTTAATATATTTTTAATTTTTAAAAAATACAAAATGGCAATGATGTTTTGTCTTTTATAATTTACTATTTTTAATTTTAAAAAATACAAAATAGTAGTGCTGTTTGTTATTTATTATTTTTTAATTTTTAAAAAATCAATATGACAATACCGTATTGTATTCTCCCACAACCTTGTACAACATATATGTTCAATCATGTTTAGGGATTACACATATTTAGGGTCAATACATAAAAAAAAAAAACAAACATAATTTGTGTTTTTATTATCTTACTATATATCTTTACATTTTTGTTTTCATTTTAATTATCTTGGGAACGTCTAGAACTAAACATTGTGTTTATTATTCATATATGTCTCTTGCTAATTTAAGAATATTCTTAATTAACTATAATTAATTCCTATATATATATATATATATATATATATATATATATATATATATATATATATATATATATATATATATATATATATATATATATATATATATATGAGATTATTATTATTGCTAACTTTAAACTCTAAATGGTAGAAAAGTAACATTATTTTGCTTTAGGTATCTAACCAACTCTATTTTATAGTATTTATCTCACTTTTTGACGAGATGCTTGATGAGAGTAAAATGAGAGGATTTGTTGTCTAAGGAAGGTATCAGATACAAACAATATCACTGGTTGTGTATAAAGTACATGCAAGTGAAAAGGCTGCCAAAAATAATGAACTCCTCTGATTTAAATTTCTTCAATAACTAAAAATATTATCCGATTTCGAACACGGTCGCTAATTTTTTGCCACTATTATCCACCTCTGTTGTAGACTGTAGTGTTTGAATTTCTTCAAAAATATAAAAGTGGCATGTTAAAGCTAATTATTTCATAATATTAAACTCCACAAGATGGATAGCACAAGTCACAAGAACATGTGTTGTAAGAGGCCATTCAAAAGATTATATGAAGTTGTTTGGACGAGATTTTACGAAAAAAAAAATTTTCAAGTAATTTTTTTATGTAAAAATATTTTTTTATTTAACAATAATATTTAATATGATAATATAAAATTATTTTTTTTATTTATTTATAATGTTAAAAATATTTTTTTAAGTAATTTTTTTAAAATTATAATTTCTAAAAAAATTTATTTTTTATTATTATTTTTTTTACTATTAAACTTTTTTTTATCAAAAATACTAAAAAATAAAAAAAAATTCATTGATGTACTTATATTTTTTTAGATGGTTAGTTTCAGTCATAAACAAGACTTTTTTCCCCTTCATTGGCAGGATAGTTTATAGTTTATAATTCATGGATATACTACCCAACTTTTTCACCCATTATTCATCAAAATTTCTATATCTTTTATTTATATATATAAAAGAGAAAGTGAAAGATCAATGTTCAAGTTAACTTGTTCACTATTAATACATGCCTTTTCTTTTTCTCTTTTGTTTAATATATGTAAATCAGTCATGTTGATGTTCCTAACATATTGGTCTTAGCATCAATGCAATATATCTTTAATTTGCAATCAAAGTTCTTTAATTATTTTATATACTAACTAGGACTAACAAAAAAGATTAAAAAAATAAATAAGTTTTTATTTACATGACATTGTTAAATTGGTATATATGAAATGAAATTAATCTCATTAACAATTACTGAAAAGCGAATAGCTAGCATGGTATTCTTTTTAGTATCAAATTTGGATCATCTAAAAATGAGAATAACTTAATTATTCCCTCACTATTTTTTTATTTATAATTAGACTCCAAAGATATAACAACAAAATATATAACAAATAAAGACAAAAAAGATTGCTTGGTGGGGCAACTCAGAAATCACTTTTGTGATTCAGAAGCAGCTGATGATTATATCTCTTTATTCTTTCTTGCTTGAGGAAAGAAATTATGTTTCATCTTCACATGCTTCATTCTCTCGTTATATAAGTTTGTCTGAGAAGACTTGCTTGTCACATGCAGAAGAAATTATAAATGATTTAAAAACAGAAATAAAACATTTATTTATACTCGATTCGTATCATTATACTCGATAAAAGAAACGAATGAATATATTTATCAGCAATTAGATATTAGTCATCTTATATTTTGTTAGATGCTAAAAAATTTTAACGATAATTATATTATTATCAATAAAAATATTTTTAATGTTCGCAAAAAATATATATAATTGTCATTATAAGATATAATAATAACGACAAACATATAATTGTGCAAATAATAAATTAAATAAAAAATATAGTGATTATTATGTTATTGTTACTAAAATTTTAATGCTAAAATTAATTTTTGTTGTAGTGCATTTAGAGCATTAAACAAAATAAAAAACTTGATATGATTTTAGTACAAAACATATATATAGACCTTGAAAAATAATAGCTCACTGAATTAACATGTATTTATTGTGGATCGGAGTTGGCGGATCAAAATCTGAGTAAATTATTGTATCAGAAAAGAAAAAATATAAGTAAATAATTTTTAATTAATTAATTTTAAATAATTACAACTAATAATATTATTTTTATATTTTAAAAAAATTAAATAATTACTGATAATTAATTAATATAAAATATAATTTATAAATATTTATTAATTTATTACTGGCTAAACTCCTGTTAACTATCTAGTGGGATTGATCCGAATGACAAATTTATTAGGTTAGTATTACCTATATAAATTGGGATCTGACAGAATGCATCTACGACAGTAGTCACGGACTCACGGTTTTCTAGTTAGAACTTCCTAAACTTAAACTATATAGATGATCTTATGGTGAAATAATATTGTGTATCACCTTTCAAGATACCAAATCTAATTACAAATAAACTAGTAGTCACGCACAATATTTAACTTGCAATTTTGAAATATCGCTAATTAAAAATGTTATTCATAATTTTATATACTAAAATCAACTATTAAAATTAATTATTAATATATTTGTATATAAATATATTTGTAATTTAATTTATTTTTAATATGTATTATATTTATATCCTAACATATATTTTATATTAGTGGTTAATTTTAATAGCTAATTTTAGTGTACACATGTTATAGCCGAATAATATATATTAATAGTTGTAGATTATTGTTTTAAAACATAATTAGCTTTAGTGTAGATTACATATCATCATGTGTGGTTTTCAAAATACGTTTACATCAAAAGTAGCTGGTGTCGATACAAATAAGTAAATAGTTATAGACAAGTATATATGTAAATAGTATTAATATATGTACGCTACATATATGATTCCCCCATATGCATGTATGAAGAGTGTAGTATATGAATAGGTGAATAGTGCCGATAGGTATAAGTAAATATACAGCACCAATAGTTATGCGTGAGTAGTATCATGTACATAAGTATGGGCAGTTTCATATGCATTTGCAAATAGGTTTATACGTATCGATAATTTTGTAGGCGTATGTACGAGTGGTATATATACTATTCACATACAAATAAATTTTGACAGATATATATAACTGAATAGTCATATAAAAATAAATAAATTTAATAAAATACTGATATTGAGATTTGATGCATCACCTAGCCTTTGATTAGTACCGTTTCATATCAATTAAAACGATAATATTATAGAGATAAAAACAAATTCTAAATTTTTATTAATTAAATATTTATTAAATTAATACATTTTAAATAAAATAAATTTTAATTATTTTTTATTAATTTTTTTATTAAATATTTTTATAATTAAAATTAATAAAAATGACAAATGAGTCACAATCTGTGCAAGCCGACTCATTTGACCCGACAAAAAGGTCAAGTTGGCATCCGTGGGTGGGTTGATTTGCATCTATAACTATTTAAAAAAATTAATTTTATGGTGTATATGAGTTGTTATCTCACTACACCACATTCGACAGATAACAGCAACTATGGAGCGGATAGTAACGGTTTTTAACTGTCACAGAACGAATAGCAGCTATTGCCAATCCGTTCCAAGATAGAGAGCGGCAAAATTTTTTACGATGGTTTATAGTAACTGCTGAAATAACCACTGCTAATTGATATTTTGCTGCGCATTGGTTCGGCAGCGATTTTAAATGCTACCAAAAATGTAACCAAACCTACTTGTAGATTGCGGCAGTTATTAACCGCCACAAAATTTTAACTGTCAAGCCACTTTGTTTCTATTATAATGGCGAATTCGTAACCGCCGCCAAATGATGTGTTGTAGTTTCTTTTAAAGCCGAATTTTTAATATATGATCAATTTTTTAATTTCTTTTATGTCGTTCCACTACATGTGTTGCTTTAATTTAATAAAATAAAGAACAATAAATCAAACTAAAAAGCAAAAAATAAAACAAAAATATATACGCAAAAAGGAATATATATATATATATATATATATAAATAATAGTAATTTGTTCTAAGTGCATCAATGACTATAAACTAGAAATAAATAATGCAAAAGTAATTAAATAGTAAATAATTAAAAAGTGATTAGATTCAAGTATATCTATTTCTGTTGACTTAAACTCATGATTTATCATGCAGATCATTAATGCCAAAAGATGATCTTACACGGAATAAGGTCGGTGTACTTCCCAAAGAATCCAAACCTACAGCTACGTTAGGTGGTAAATTATCTCCTTGTTGCTGGATTAGGTATCTTAACTTATTTTTGTAGTAAGTTTTGATATTTTAAAATTATTTATTTTATATCTTTTAAATTAAATATTATTTTTTAACTTTTTTGATAAATAAGCACTACCTTTTAAACACTATAGTATTTATTTTTAAAAAATTTTAAATACAATACGTAAAATATTAGATTGTAGAGTTTTTATTTGTTATCTTTTTTATCTATCCAATTCTTTTAAAATTGGATTTTAATATAATAATGTCAATGTAAAATTATTTTATACATACATTTAATGATATAACACCACATCATAAAAAATAACTGATTTTTACATTGAACGTGTAAATAGTCATCCAAAAAAACGGATATAATTACACCATCGTATAAAATATTTACACTAATAGTGCATCAAACTTAAACTTTTTTAAATTACTATAAAAAAAAGAATTTGTAACAAAAAATCTGAATTTTGTAACGAAAGAAATTTACAAAAAAAAATTTACAGCCTCACAGAGTTGTTGACATATGTCCTATTACAAAAAAATTTTGTAACAAAAACTTAAATTGTTACAATATAAAATAATATTTTGTGCCAAATTTTTTAAAACAAAAGCTAAAATTTATTACAAAAGTGGTAATAATTTTTACCTGTTAAATGTTTTTCGTAATAATATAAATTTTTCTATCGTAAAATTTTATTACAAAATATAACTTGATTTTGTAATATTTTTCATTCTTTTAGTTACAAAAATATCATTCATTTTGTAACAATTTTTTTAATACAAATTACACACATAATTTACTAAACTATTTTTTTAATTAATTGATATATTAACTAATTTACTAAACAAGTCAACATTTATATAATATATAATAACATAGATAATTGAAACACCTTTTATTTTAACTAACATTATTTTAAAACAAAATAACATCAAAATTTGTTCTACAAGTTCAACCACAAGTTAGAACGAAGTTTTACATAAATTAATGTCATTAATATATCAAAATATCATTGAATCTTGTAACTAGCATATTGTCATCATTTTAGCACACCTGTAAACGTGAAAAACCAAAATAAAAATTAAAAATAATATATAACACAAATTACAATTTTTACCGCTCACTTTTATTCAAAATTGTTAAAAAAATGGCATAAAAATTTGCTTAAAATTTGGATATTTTCACCGTTTACAATTTCATCAGTCATTATACAATTAATTATATCAAATCAAATAATAAGACATTTGTAATCCTAGCACAACCAAAATAAAATAAATAGATTTATATGCAAAAGTTTATTTTATGGTTATTCCATCTTCAACATACAACCAACAACACAATTAAAAATGGTTTTAGATAAATTAAATTAGCAAAAGAAGAAATATGCTAGTTGATTCCAAGTTTTGAAAAAGCAAACCCATTCAATTTAAATTCAGAAAACTTTCGTAGATGAATCTTAAAAAAATTTTAATATAACCTCTCCTAAAAATTAGACATATTCATCTATATGATTTCCACAACTCTAACCAGCCTCTCATTCCACAAGTCATTAATCATCAACATCAATCAAATATATGATCTATTCAAGTCCTTCACCCTTATGCACAAAAATTATAAACTCAATATAACAATCAACTACTCAATTCTATTTAGTATATATTAAAATCAAATGCTAATGGTTTCTTAGATTTGTGAGATAAATTTCAAATTTTAACCAATCATAACATGGTTAACAAACACTTTATTTATTTTCAAAGTTTTACTAGTTATATTAATTATAACTTATAAGCCAACCAAACCAACCACAACAAATAGAACACACTCTACTTTTATCCAAATTAACTGCAACATTCATCAAATGATTCGAGCAATTAAATAATCACAACTCATATTATCAATCAAGATGCAAGATATTCACAAATTCTAATCCAGCTACTAAGAGAATTCAATCATTGTTTTTAATTCATTTTATTAATTAAAAATGTGTCATCATTTAATCAGTTCTATGTTTCGATTTCTCCAAAGATCAAGATTGTAAGAACTGAATCGATCATTAAACCGGTCAAGTGACTGTGAGCTTGCGGTGAGAGTGTTAGCTAGATAGAGTTACCTAAAATCAGAGGAGCAGAGACTACCAGCAGTGATGGTAAGACATGACGAGGGACAGAACATTAATGACTACGAGACACGATGCGAAGTAGAGAAGCAACAGCAAGACTGGCAAGGGGACAAAGAAGCAGAAATGACACAAGGCGAGAAGCAGTGTAGCAGCGATGACCCACAGTCAGGAGCAGAGCAATAACGATGACTAAGAGCGAAGAAGCAAAGATGGCGCATGCAATAATGAAGAGAAACTGAGTTGAGATATGCAGTGAATAGAGTGGGGTTGTTACCTTCAGTGATGGTGAGGGCTGGGAGAAAGAAAAATGACAGCAATGGAGGAAGAGAAGTGAACTCAAATAGAAGGGGAGGACTCTGAAGTTTGAAGGTGGCTGCAACTGAGCCACTGAACTCTTATAGGATTTGGTTTAATGTAAGGTTTTATTTGAGAGAGAGAGAGAGAGAGAGAGAGAGAGAGAGAGAGAGAGAGTCTATTTTTTAATTAAAAACCAAACGAAGAATATATGAAATCATATAAAATCCTCATTAGTTTTCAATTACTAGAACTTTTAAATTTAAATATATGAAAAACTCAAAATCATAAAAATTATATAAAAATTTTAATTAATTTAAACTCGAATGATCAAAATCTGATTTATTTATATTTAAAAAAATAAAAATAAAGTCTTGAATGATTAAAATAAATCAAAATTAGTTCATAATAAAACTTCTAAAAATTTGAGGTCTTACAAAGAATGAGAATGACGGCAATTTCTAGGCTGGATAGCGATATCAGAGACCAAAAAAGAGTAGAAGTGATGATTTTATGAAAAGAGAAGAGAGTGCAATGTCTGAGTTAGGGTTGCAATGTGAATGAGTAAGAAAGAGAGAGAGTGAGTGACTGAGTGTATGAGAGTTAAGTTAAAGTTGGGAGAGAGAGTGAACGACTGAGAGGTGAGAGTTAGAAATTAGGATTTTTACTCAAAATTTTTAACTATTTTTATTATTTTTAATCATTTAAATTTAAAAAAGATATTTCTAAATAAAATTTAAAAATTAACTAATTAAATATATTAATTTTTTAAAAGATTAAAAAATAATTTCTATAATTTTTAAAAATCAATAATTTAATATTTATTTATTTTTGTAAAAGATGCTTAATTAATACAAAATAATATTTTAAAACATTAAATTTTGGAAACAAATTAAATTACTCAGAAAAAAAATATATGAACAATTTTTTTTACCTTAAAGTTTTAATATTTTGAAATAAATAATTTTGACAAACAAATAACTTGTTACAAATAATATTGAATTTTATAATAAAATAAACTTTTTTATAAAACAATAAAAACTTTTGAAATTAATGAATATTTTATTACAAATATGTTAAATTTTTGCAACAAAACATCAATTTGTTATAAAAGTCAACATAATTTATAACAAATTAAAAAAAATCAGGCTGACACAAAATATTAGAGTATTTTGTAACAAATTATCTTTTTGTTACAAAATATTCTTATTTTATTACAATAACTAATTTTTGTTACAAAAATATTATAATCTATAATAATTCAAATTTTATTAAAATTTTTTTGTTATAAATGTTATATTTTCTTGTAGTGAATTTAGGTGTAGGTTAAACTAAAAAGTTTCAGTTTAAGTTGTTAGAAAGAAAATATTTTTTCTTCTCAAATTTTAACTTAAAAACTTTAATTTATATTTCTTTTTGAAAACCAATATCTCAACTCGCCAAAAATTAAAGCAGAACAAGATATGATTTTGAGATTTGGAACTACAGATTTTGGTGAGGCAGACTAATCCACATCATTTAAGGACACAGGCTTTGGAGGGATGGAACAAATATGTTCATTTGTCATCCTTAGTAATGTCACACATTGATTAATAGACAAAGTATTTTTTTATAAGAATGTTGATATCTCTCTTATAGACATAATTGTTTAAATCGGACTGAATCAGTCGATTCGACTAAAAACTAATTATTCGAATTTTAAATTGGTTCGGTCAAAAGTTAAGACCGTTTTAAATATAAAATTGATATAAATTAGTCAAATTCAGCATGAACCAGTCAAATTTAGTGAAAGTCAGACTCAGTGAAACGTTCGGATCGCAGATGCGGACGAACTTATAACGCTTCAGCATTCAGCGCTTTGAAAGTTCACCGTGCTCCAGCGCTTATGACTTTGGAACTTATTTTTTAAAATGAATTGAATGGGATTCAAACCCCTTTCTTTTAGGAATATAGCAAGCATGCATGAACAACGATTAAGCTATTGTGCTTTATATTATTAAATATGCAAATTAAAATGCATATAGAAATTTTTTATTACATAATAATTTATTTTTATTTAATTTATTTTTATTTTAATTATAAACATAAAAATTAAAAATAGTTACTTTAATATAAAAATATAATTAAAAAAATTTTATTATGAAAAATATTAAAATTTTATATAATTATTTAATAATAATCAAATTATAACTTGTTAATTATAATTTATTAAAGTTTAATTTTTATTTATTTTTAAAATATTAGTGAAAATATGTATTTTAAATTTTTGACTATATTATATTTTTATTTACGTGGAACCAAATAAACTAGTTTAACCAATTACTCATCACTTAAACCAATAAACTAATTAATGAAGCAGTAACTTGATCGGTTCAGTTTTGACAACTATGTTTATACATATATTTTGATGAATTGAGTGATTTTTGTCCCCTTTTATGCTTTCATAATAATTTAGTTTGCATTTAGATTGTATTCCTAATTTATAAAAGGGATGGAGTATTATTTTAGTCTCTAATATTTAAAATAATTAAGTTTTAATTTTATTCTTGACATTTGAAACATCTTATTTTTATTTTAAATCTTATTTATCCTATTTTAGTCATCTAATTAATGGGGGTAAGTATTATTTTGGTCCCTAACGTTGAGGGTCAGAATCGAAATCGTCCCCAACATAATTTTTTATTTAGAATCATCCTTAATATTAAAATTGTCCTTTTAATAAAATTTTTTATTTTATTACTAAACTACCCCTATTCTAATAAAAAAATGGGTTAACTACCAAAAACGTCCCCGAATTATTCAAACGCTGACAAAAATGCACCCAAATTTTACTATCGACAAAAATACCTTTAAATAATTTAAAAATACAACAAAAATACCCAACAGTAAATATATATTTTTAAAAAATACCTTAGAGATTGAATTTTGACTCAATTTTTTGCAAGCATGATTAGAAAAATGAGATATTATTATTCTTAAAATTTGGTAACTTTTTGCTGAATATATATTTTTTTGTGAGTTTTTAAAAGTATTATTGGTTATTAACAAAAAAATTACAAAAAAATTATATACTTAACAAAAAATTACCAAATTTTAAAGATAATAATATCTTATTTTTCTAATCATGCTTCCAAAAAATCGCCTCAAAATTCAATCTCTAATGTATTTTTTGAGAAATACATATTTAATGTTAGATAATCTTGCAAAAAAACTAACATTAAATATGTATTTCTCAAAAAATACATTAGAAATTGAATTTTGATGCTATTTTTTGCAAGTATGATTAGAAAAATGAGATATTATTATTCTTAAAATTTGGTGATTTTTTGTTAAGTATATATTTTTTTGTGATTTTTTAAAAGTATTATTAGTTGTTAACAAAAAAATTATAAAAAAATAATATACTTAATGAAAAATCACCAAATTTTAAGAATAATAATATCTCAATTTTATAATTATTCTTGCAAAAAATTGCATCAAAATTCAATCTCTAAAGTATTTTTTGAAAATATATATTTACTGTTGGGTATTTTTGTTGTGTTTTTAAATTATTTAAAGGTATTTTTGTCGATAGTAAAATCCGGGTGTATTTTTGTCAGCGTTTGAATAATTCGGGGGAGTTTTTGGTGGTTAACCCTAAAAAAATTATAAAAAAAAAGAACGCGAGGGGGAAGGGGAGGGGAAAGGACGCGAAGGGTGGGGGGTAGGAAAAGAGGAGAGGGGGAAGGGGGAGCCCTGACATCCCAGTGCTGTCGCCGCCTTCACCGCGGGTCTCCACCGTCGCGTCTTGCCATCGCCGCCACCTTTGGGTCCTTCGCCACAGAGCACGAGTAGCGAGAGAGGAGATCCGAGAAAGAGAGAGGGAGCGCCGGTGGAGGGGAGGAGGCCGTTGCCATAGCCGCCGCCACCATCGCGACACCTGTATCGTTGCCGATCCGCCCACGAGCCACCGCTAGAACTGCGACAGAAGAAGACGTCGCCGCCGTTCATGCATGCTTTTGCCGCCGTGGAGAGCGTCGCCCACGAGCCACCGCTAGAACTGCGACAGAGGAAGTCATTGCCGCCGTTCATGCATGCTTTTGCCGCCGTGGAGAGCGTCGCCGAGAAGGGGAGAGAGAGGGATCTGAGGTTGGTGATGGGTGGCCGAGCCTTCGCCGCCGAGAAACGCCGCAGTCGCTTGAGATAACTGCCGGGGCTGTTGGATGCATCTGCTTCTTCTTCTGCTTCTGCGTCTGTCTGTTTTTACTTCTGTTTTGTTTTTGCTTTGCTTTTGCTTCTAATTCTGCTTCTGCATCTGTCTGTTTTTGCTTCTGCTTTGCTTCTGTTTTTGATTCTGTTTCCGATTCTGATTTTGATTTATTATTTTTTTAATTGATTTTGTTGTTGGATTTGATGTTGTTTATAAATTTAAATATGTTATTGTTGGTGTTCTTGAATCTGATGGGAGTAAGGGAGGTGGTGGTGGTGGAGTAAGAGAGGTGGTGATAGTAGAGGTGCTGGTGATGGTGGAAGGTATTTTTGTCCGTAAAAAGTTAAAATGACGATTTTAATACAAAAGAAACGTTAAGGATGATTCTAAATAAAAAATTACATTGTGGACGGTTTCGATTCTAACCCTCAACGTTAGGGAGCAAAACAATACTTACCCCTCTAATTAATCAAAATTACAAAATTTTCTTTCAAAATTACCCTTTCTTTTCATTATAATTTTTTTAAGTAATGGCAAAAATTGTAATTATAATAATCATAGTGGGAATCTAATAATTTTTTAGAATAAAAATGATAGAAAAATATATAAGAGAAATACAAAAATAATAATAGAAAAAAATAATATTTTTAAATAAAAAATTTTAATTTTGACCAAAAAATAAAATAAAATATTTAGAACAAAAATAGAACCTTCTTTCCAGTAAGAATAAAATTAAAATTTAACAAAAAAAAATTAAGAACTAAAAAATATTTTACCCGATATCAATAAATAAACACTCCTTGTATACATACAATTCATCATGCATTCTATAAAGCAGAATTCATTCCTGTGTGTGACTATATCTTTATCAATAATATAGCGAATGATGAAATTCAGTGATCTTACAATTCTTCTCTAGTTACTCCCATCCTCCATGGATTCTTAATTAGATTTTATATCACCTACTAAATACTAGAAATTGCTTAAATTTCTACTCTTTTACAGCAGTGTTTAGTGGCACACACATGAATAAATAATGTTTTCCTAGTATGATGTTAAAGAGATAATAATTTAAAATTATTTTATTTAATTTAATATCTATAATTTTTTGTATATAATATATATAATTATATACTTACCACATTTAGTATTACCTAATTATTCTCACAATAATTAAAAAATATAAAATAAAAAAATTTTAAACTAATTTAGGCTATTTTTTATTGTTTTCTAATATTTTTGTTTTGATATTTATGGGCACTCGTAAAAAAAAATTGACAATTTATTAGATCAAACATTCGTTTAAAACAAAAGATCACATACAAACTCAATATGATTAACAATAAGTTAATATACTTACCATTTTCCAAGTGCTTCTTATCCTCCTGAGACTTAGCAATGCATGCTCTTTTGCATAACTTCAACGTCTCCGGAAATCTTGAATAGTGTACATTGCATATTCTAAAACACATTCTAAGCGTAAGTTTCCAAAGAGGGAGCCCAGGTGATGGATAATGAGTATACGGCGTAGTGGCATCAAATTCCGCAATAGCAACACAAATAATCACTCCAATAATCAATGGTACTAGCAGTGCATATCTCTCTCTCATCTTGCAATTACAAATTTAAGATAGACCAGACTTTATAGTAATATAAACACTTCTTTAATATTATTATGCAATAAAACTCTAAAATGCAGATATTATTTATCTCATTAGCGTCAGTTTAATTTGTGTCTTCTCCTTTTACCAGGAGACGTACGTTATCAATATATATAAGGAAATCGAAATATTCTCATTGCAATTAACGGTTGTTTTGGAATAGTTTATTATTTTAGTTATTGTTGATATCCTTTGAATTCAATGAAATTGCGATGAATGGTCTTTTTTTTAAGGTAAGATAATTTATTTACGTACTCAAATAAAAATGGCAGTAAAAATATCTTTTTACGAAGATGTTTTGTTTAAAAGTATGAGTTATTTATTTAGCCACACTTTAAATAAAGACAATTCTTTTATAAATATCAAAATCTAACTATACAATCTATCATCCAATAAGAGTTAAAAAAAATATTTTTATATAAAGAGAATTATAAAGTTTTCATTGTAGTATCTAACAAATAAAAATTCATCCGTGACTAGAATAAATAACAAAAAAAAGGGTTCTCCCAAATACTCAACAAAAGCTAACATCACATAAGATATATTAAAAGAAGTAATGAAACTAAAGAAAGGAAAAGTGCTTTAATTAGGGATTGGAGAGGAGTTCATCGACTAGCTTCCGCCAATGCTCCAAGATCTGTTTAGGGGTACCATTTTCGCCTTCGAAAGTGGCTCTATTGCGTGTCTTTTAGATGCACCAACTCAAGACTGCCCATTCCACCATCAAACGCCTACTTTGATTCTGATGTTTACAGACTGTCATAGCTTGCTTTCATCTCTATTAAAAGGAGTCTGAATCATTGCTTGACTGGGAACCAGGTACAGAGCTTCTTCTCCAAATTTCTGAAGCTTTCTCACAATCAAACAAGCAATGATTCATTGTCTCTAGTGTTCTATTACAGAATCGACATATTGGTGAAATAGAGTAGATTTGACGATGGAGATTATTGAGGACTGGCATCTTTTTGTGGTGGCTTCTTAAAAAAGTTATAGGGTTGACCTTCAACAATCAATGAATAAGAAACTGTAATCATCACCTCTTGTATCCAACCAATTCATCTAGGATTAAATCCTAGTTTCTCCAACATAAACCATAAAAAATGTTACTCCACTTGATCATAGACCTTGCTCATGTCTAACTTTAGAGCTATATCTGTCAGTAAACCTGTTTTCTTGGTTTTCAAGTAGTGCATGCATTCATGGGCTATGAATATGTTATCTGTTATTAATCTCCCTTTCAAAAATGCACTTCGATAAGGAGAAATAAGATTATTCATATTACTTTGTAGCCCTTTGAACCAAAATTTTTTGAGATAAACTTGTAAAGATTGATTGATCGGTCTAATTTTAGTCATATCAGTTGCATTAGGAATATTTGAAATGAGACAAATTCGAGTATGATTAAAGAATTTCAGCAATCTCTCACTCACAAAAAACTTTTAATAGCCTTAAAAAATCTTCAGCAACTATATATGTCACAATAAAATTAAAAAAATTTAGAAGTAAAACCATTGTCACATGGGACATTTTGGGAATGGATGCTAAAAACTACTCGTTTAACTTCTTCCATCAAAACTAGTCTTAATAGTCTTTTATTCATTTACTTTGGATGGGAAATCCACAAAGAATCCCATAGGATCAACAGTATTAGTGGAAGAAAAAATGTTCATAAAATAATTCTCTGCAACTTCAACTATTTCTGCATTAGTAGTAGTCATTTTCCCATCAGATTTTACCAAACTCCAGATTTTGGTACGACGATTTCTCGATCGGAACGACTGATGAAAGAATTCAGTATTCTTGTCTCCCCCCTTCAACCACTTGATTTTGAATTTTTCGCGCCAATAACTTTCTTCTCTTAGGTAGGCCGATTCTAATATTTTCTCCAGCATTTGAACTTGCTCTCCTTCATTAATCCTATCTTCTCTAAGCGCCTCAAATTTTCTGGTCAAATCATTAATCTCCTTTTTCGAATTAGCATTTGAAGTTTGTTGCCGTTGCACCATCCTATGTCTGCATGCTTTCAATTTTTGGGATAGGATGTACATGGCTGATCCCTTGTACATTGATTGCAAGGTTTCAGTAATTATTGCTCGGACATTATCATTTCCCATCACATTTCCTACCATTTGAACCAACGCTTAGCTTTCTCAATTAGGGGGTTAGTATTTAGCAGAATTAGAGCATGATCTGGCCCATTTTCTTGGAGCCTTTGTAGAGATGTTGTAAGATATAGGTTAGACCATCCCTTATTCAGTATTACTATCAGTAAAACATGTAAATTATGCAGTAAAAATATCCGATTTTAAGCTACCACCGCTTTTTTCAATTGGCCCACAATAATATTAAAATCCCCATCAAAACAATTGTATCATGGAACTGCTGCAGAAAAGTAGTTAATTATGAAAACTATTCTAATCTGATTTGTTCTAAAATGCTGAAATACACACCTACTAGTCCCAGTGACTATTATTAACTCCCTCCTTAATTTTGGCTACTATGAAGTACTCTCCAGATGAAATGATCTCGACATCCAACCCCTTTTTCCACGCCAAGGCTAGACCACCAACTGTCCCGGTTGGATTATTAACAATGAACCATTCTACAAACCTGCAAGTTTTGAGCTTACTTTCCATCTGTCGAGGTTGGTTTTTAGTTTTGTAGAGGAACACAACCTTGGGGGAGTGGGATTAGCACATCCTTTTAAGGTTTTGGATTGTCAGGGGTCTCCCTAAATCCTTACAAGGTTTAATTATTCTGTTAGTCCTTATAATTTCACCGAATTTTCAATTAGGTCCTTATACATTTTTTCTTTTCAATTGGGTCCCTGAACCAATTTTTTTTCAATTAAATCCTTACCATAACAAAAACATTTGATTTAACAGAATATTCTATTTTCAAATTAAAGATACCCTAACTTTTTTCTAAATCCCTAATTATATCTTTCCCCTTCTGTTTTTACAAAGACAAAATTAACCTCACACTATCCTCCTTTTCCTCCTCTCTGTCTCTCTTCTTTACTCTTGCCTTTCCCTCTTCCACTCCCACCCTTACTCTTCCCACCTCCGTGCACCCCTCCTTCCCCCTCGCTCCTCCCCAATCCCTCCCGGACGAGCTTTCTTTCCACCTCCTAAGCTTGACTTCGACACCCCTCCTTCCACTTTCCTCCTCTTCCGAGCTCCACTCTTGCATTTTTCACTGAAGAAAAGCTCCCATGTTGGGGTATCCACTAAAGATAAGCTCCCAGATCAGCTGCATCGATCTTCGAGGTGGTCTCCGACACCATCATCTTCGCACCGAGAAAGACAGAAAAAGAGAGAGACCGCAAAAGAGAGATCACATTACGAGGAGAAAGAAAGGGGTCGAGGCTGCGGAAGAGCAAGGCGGTGGAGGGTCACACCGCTATTGCCATTGTTGTTGGAGGAGGTCGCCGACGAATTGCTCCTTTTCTGTTTGTTCTCGGTAATTGTTATAGCTATTGTTGTAATTGTTCCTAAATTCTTCTTCATTGTTGTAATTGTTGTTGTTTTTTTTCACCTCATTGTTGCTGTAGCTGTTGGGGTTGTAGTTACAATTATTGCTGTTATTGTTGAAGCTCTCGTCAGTGAGATCTTTATCAAGAAGCTCATTTTCAAAAGTGGTTGTTGTTGTGATTGGAATCTCCTTATTAGGAGAAGAATATTGAGTAGCAAAAGACTCTATGCCATAAAGGCCATAGCCATTTTCATTGTCAACAAAATCAAGCTCTATGTTGGCCCTAATTCTACTGTTGTTGATTCTGATTCTAATGCTGGTACAATGATTGGTTCTGGTATTGATGTTGCTATAGGTTCTAGTGTTAGTATTGGTGTTGGTGATTTAGCTTTTTGGGGCGATGTGTTCGATGAAATGCTGTTGGGGTGACTTTGGATTTTGATGTTTGGGGTTCAGAGATAGTGGAAAAATAGAGAATGGTGGTGATTTAGAGGAAGTAGAGAGGAGAGTGTATGGGTAAATTAGTAAGTTTATATTTCATAAATATTTTGTTAATGTTTACTATTAATAAGGACTTAATTATACAATTTAATATGGTATAGGGACCTAATTGAAAAAAAAAATATAGAGATCTAATTGAAAATTTAGTAAAGGAAAAGTATAGGGAACCAAGTGTGTAATTAGCCAAGAATTGAACAACTCAATTAATTATAATTATTAATAATTAATTTTAAATTTTTTAAATTCAAAACTTAAATAATTAAAAATTGATTAATTAAACCTAATTAAAAACTATAAAAACCTTCTCCTACTTTTCTATAGTAACTTGCACACCCCCAACAACAATACCCACAAATTCTCTCTCTCAAAAAGTTCGCCGCCGAAAAAGCAAAACCTGAAAGCCTAGAAAAAGGAGGAAGCTTTTTATAAATCGATTCTTCCAGTCAAAATTTGGATAATAGTGTTGTCTCATCGGACAACACTGAGATGGAGAAATCAAAGGCAAGGTCTAGCGGCGGCAGCGACGACGGAGGTGGAGGTGCTGTCAACGGTGGTGGTGGTGATCAGAATCTGAACGGTTTATTCAACCAAGATAGAAGTGCAAACACTTTTGTGTCAGTCCCTAACGGTAATTACAAGGCTCAGGTGGGTCAGATTCGAAATGGGTTTGATAGAAACGGTGTCCAGGGTCAACAGATAGTGGTCAACAATGATGGGTATATTGGGATTAATGCGGTAAGGAATGGGAGAACCGTGGTGAGAGTTATAAGAGGGAGATGAGGGATTTGGAGGAGCTTTTGTCAAAGTTGAACCACATGGCTGAGGAGTTTGTGCCGCCGTCGCTCGCCAACAGTCACGGTTACTTGGCTTGTCCTGGTGGTGCTGCTGGTTTGGATTCGCCAACAATTTTGCGATGCCGATGGAGGTGGTACAGTTTTGCAAAAAGTACAATCTGGTTCCGTTTTAGGAGTTGTTCAAGGAAGAAGGAGTGGTGAAGTACGGACTATTTTTAAACAACCGCAAAAATATATTAAAAAAACATCCATTTAATATAAAAAAAAACATCCTAATGCTTAACAAAAGAAATGTCCAGAATTTAAAAAAAATAATATAATTCTTAAAAAAATAGAAATATCCACATCAATAATACAAAAAATAAATTAAAAAATATCTATTTAGTATGAAAAAGAAATATCATAATGTTTAGCAGAAGAAACATCCATGTATATTAACTTACCTTTGTTAAGATGGGTTTAGAAATCGGATCCACTAAAAAATTGGTAAAAATTAGCTGGACCCTATTTGGTTCCCTAGCAGAACTCTTTAGTAAAGCTATATGGATCGACAGAATAATTAAACCATCCTGACAATTCCAGTTTAGAAGTTTGATGGTCCTTTGGATGCCAATTGATGGTTGGCACCCACCACTCCCAAGTCAGTAGAAGCATTCTCCTCTAAAAACATCTTCTTGTTCCCCTCAACGTACTCTTTTTCGAAAATTCTTCTTTTGCTACCCGCTGCCCCACCATGTATCATCTGGGCTCTTTCTCAAGCTAATTGTTTTAAAGTTAGCCCTTTGGGACGAGAGGCTGATTTGTCAACATTAATTATCACATTGCCTTTATTCATTGGTATTGGGCTTTCTTCCAGCATTATGGCTGAACCATCATCTGTGTTGGCTAGCCACGCTTCCTCCGAGATTCATTTTAACATATCATTAAGCATCTCTGTAGTTGCTAGTTTCTCTTTATTTGTTGACTTCATATTATCATTCATTGAGAGGCTAGATAGGCCATCTAGTAGCCAAGAAGGCATAGGCTTCTCCCTCGGTTGAGGAGTAGAAGAACCTGAATTGCTGTCATGGCTGGTATTAGAGTGTTGCTTCCTCTCTATACATCCCCCGATTTAATTTACTTTTAGTCCATTCCCCCAAATAATCTTTAAACTTTTAGGTTAAGTAGAACACTATACGCATTATGTCGCATAACATAACATCAATTAAAATTAATATAACATCGTTACATCAATTAAAATTAATATTTCGTTGCACAAAATTGATCTTTTTAAATTAATTAATTAACTTTAATCTTTTATATTTTTAAATAATTTAAAAAATAAAACAAAACGTCAAAAACACATTAGGAAAAGATAAAAAGAAAAAAGTTGTTCTTCATTTTTTTTCCAAAATTTTCACATATGGTATTTTTTATTGGATTTCTCCTTCCTCCTCTTTCTCTCTTTTAATGGCAGAGATATGATAAATATAGAGTGAAAACGAAGAGGAGAGAAGAATTCGATGAAGAACACCATACGTGAAAAAATTGGAGAAATGAAAAATCTTTGTTGATGTGTTTTTAACTTTTTGTTGTTTTTTTTTCCTAAATTTTGAAATTTGAAAATATAAAAAACTAAAAGTTAGTTGAGTTTTAAATTTGATTTAAGGTAATAATTTTTGTCTAAGATAAAAAAAAGATAGTTAGGTCTTTTGTAAAGTTAAATAAAACGATATCTTTTAATTCTACTAAACTATAAGAATATTTTAATAAAAGTAATGATATAATATATATTTTTTTAAATGAAACTAAATGTTGATATAAATAATATAATTTATGTGTTATATTTTTATTTGCCTATATTTTTATCGTAATAATACATATAATTTATTATCATAAAAACAAACACCTTAAAGCAATATAGAATATTTTGTGAAGGGGAATATGTAATACATTAAGAGTAGCAGTTTTTAATCTGTGTATGTTTTAGTGTGTTAGTAGATCAGTTAAGCCTCACTTTGGTTCCTGAGATTGGTGAGTTGCACTGAATTAGTCCTCCAAATTCTAATTGCACTAAATTAGTCTCCCAAATTCGGAAAAATGCACCACGTTAGTCCTTCTTCCAATTTCCGTCACCGGAGCACTGACACCGTCAGTGACGTGGCCAGTTCTTGCCACGCTGGACCCAGCAACAGTTAGATGACATGACAATAAATTTGATTAGCTCCAATTTAGTCCTTGTCCCCTTTTATAACCAAGATTTCTGCCCTAATTTCTTCCTCTTCTTTTTCTATCCACTTTTCCTGGTTCTTCGTCTTCTTTCTCACTGTGCAGCTTTTTGGGTTTAGGATCATGAGTGCAAGTGGGAGCCAGACTTTACGGCGGTCAAACAGAAGGATCTCCAGAGGAACCAGTAGAGCATCGAGTGTTCCAGAGTAGTGTGGGTGTGGCTGCCGTCCTGTACTCCGATGGTCCACAACAGAGGCTAACCCTAACAAAGTCTCAACTAATAAGAATTATACATAAATAGATATGTAATAAAAGTATTAAATTTTTATGAATAACTACAAAGTGATTTCTATCTAATCCTCGAAGAAATTGCCAAAAGAAATTACCAATAATCCATGAACTTGATAGATTTCATTATCACAGAAAATGGTGGATGATGGAAATTGAAAATACCTGGTATCCATGAGAAAGATGTCCACCATGAGGAAGATCAAGTGCCATGATTCTGTCATGAGATTTTAGCAATGCAGTATAAACTTAAAAATTTGAAGGAGACCCAGATAGAGGCTGAACGTTCACTGTAGTTTATAGGTAATAACATATAAAAAAAATTGACACCTAAATATTTTAAAAGAATCTACTGAATATCAAAAAAGCTCATGAGCATTCATTTTGAAATTTAACCAGCAAAAAGTTTACAAGAGAATTCAACCTAAATGCTACTTCTGAATTCTGAACAAAAACTCGTGTGCCTCAAGTGGTAGAAGAAGAAAGAGAAAAAAAATAAAAAAGGTAATCACAATGAATAGATCATGTCCACCTGCAAGCTTAGAACAATTAGAACAACAGGCCAATGACCAACAAGATGAAATAATGTGCAATCAACAAAGCCAAATAAAAGGGTATACCAATATAGTTATTGTGTAGTTACCTCCCCATTTAGCTGGATCCAACCTAAATGCCTCGAGGGCACGCTTCTGACATAGTCTTTCTGCCTAGCACCACAACCATAATCCATTCAAGAGTAGAGAACCTTACTTATTCATCACAAAAACAAGAAAAATAATCACATTAACACAGGTCTTGTTTTAAAAGTGGCAATCTTGATGAAAATCAAGTTGAATTGCTTAACATCATCAAAGAACAAGTAACTATGTATGTGATTATTTATATTCAACCCATAAAACTGCATAATTTCTAATTATAATGCCTAATGAGAATAGAATTTAAGATAAATGTTGGCCAAACATAAGAATTAAACCAAACAATTTCACATTAGCATTTCATCGAATATATGGCATGCATAATATGCAAACAGGGATTTTGAGCCCAATTGAAGTAGCTATCAACCCAGAAAAATAGCCAGCAAACACTTGCAATCCAACAAACATTAATTAACTAATCTAGACATAACAAGATTACTATGTACCTTGAGGAAGAAAGGCAACAATTTTTTAATTGGACTAGAAGCAGGAGTCCAATAATAAAATCCTATAGTAGAGATGAATTGAAGTGATATCTTACTGTAACTCCTGGTCTCTCTTTGTCGTAGACAGCTTCATCAAGATTTGTTGGTTCTGTGATGTTGGGTAGTGAAGTGTTATTAGCCAGGGCAGTGGGCTTATTGCCTTCGATGGGTGCTGATTCTTCCACCATTGGAACAAAGCATAAAAAGAAATTCCTAAACACAGTCCCACAAAACATCAAAACAAAATCCTAACAAAAAATCAGTTTTAAAACTTGTAAACTGACAATATACAAAACACTTAACCATGATCAACACACATCACATCATTTCATTAAATTTGAAAAAAAAAATTTCATCCTCACTAACCTCAGTGACAACATAGAAAATCCCTGTAGTGGCAAATATACTCTTCCGACAACTGCACAGCGAACGTCGTGTTCTAATGGTCTCGAGAAATCCTATTGCAGCCACCTGTTGCTACTTTGGGTCACTCATGGAAGAGAAACGTTTTTTTTCTGCACTGATGGAGAAGTAGAAGACAAAGAGTAGAAACAAAAAAAGGGAAACAACGTCGTTCAAAGGGGTGTTTAGCGCCAAATTAGAAACCACATCGTCTCATTCTGTCCAGCGTGGCAAGAACTGGCCACGTCACTGACGGCGTCAGTGCTCCGGTGATAGAAATTGGAAGAAGGACTAACGTGGTGCATTTTTTCGAATCTGAGGGACTAATTTAATGCAATTCGCCAATCTCAAGGACTAAAGTGGGACTTAACTCGTTAGTAGATAGACAATATAACATACTTCAAAATACGGGTTAACAATAAAATAAGGATGGTTCTGATTTTAAATGGAGGAAAACAGCCTGTATTTAATTTGGATTGAAGTTGATGTACGTATTTAAGCCTTTTAGAGTTGTATGAGAAGCATCTGTGTTATATAATTTTAAGAACGGTCTAGGTAATACGTAATTTAATTGTACATAATAAAATCACTATTAAAAAAATTAAATATAAAATGTGTAATAAAAATTTTAAATTTTTTATATTTTTAATAAAAAATTTTAATTTGTAATTTAATATATGTTCTTAGAGTGCTAGCTTAGATAGCTAAACTCTTTTAAGAAACATAATTAATTGTATTTATATGTCGAATATATTTTAGACATAATACTTATTCGACATCCATCAAATAAATATATCTTTAATATATAATTATATTTTAATAAAATATAAAAATATTTTTTGAACATACTTAATAATTTAAAGCCATTGACATATCCAACTTTATTTTTTACTAAAATATGTTTGAAATCGGTATAAAATTAAAACAATGTATATTATTAGTTAGTAATACAAAACTTATCTCTATATAATTAAAAGAAATATACAAAAAAGTGTTTTTAAAATTATTTTATATTTTAATACTAATAAAATATTTAAATATTATTGTAATTTATTTAATTTATTTATATTTTGTATATATATGGTATGGTGTCCCTTCTCAAACATAAATTTAAAATTAGTTAATCCATATATTTAGTGTTTTGTCATTTGTGTGTGAATTGAATGTCTCTCATGAGATGAGATGATATATGAACCACTTAATAAGTATTTGGACGGGTTATTATTATATAAACGACCTATTAATCCAAAAAATTTGATAAACAATATTATTATTATTATTATTATTATTATTAAAAATTTGAGCCATAGCAAAACTCATCTTTGATTATCAGTAATACTATGTGTATATATTTTTTTAATAATTAAATTCAATTAAGTCGGTCTATTAATAAAGATATTCTGAAAAAATATGCGTATACATGTGTTTTATTGTATAATTAGAGTGTGCGTTGTATTTATTGGATTTTTTGTAACACATAAATTTTTGTTAAAGAGTACACAAATTTTAAAGTATAACATACAAATTTTTGAAGTATAACAAATTAAATTTTACACATAATACAAATTTATCGATATAGCCCACAAAATTTTGTACATAATACACAAATTTTTAAAACGTAAAACATAAATTTTTAAAATATAGCAGACAAAATTTTGCACATACTTATCTATATAGTTAGGAATATTCATGTTTCAATTTTTTCACATAAGAACTTGTTTCAAACCAATTTATAATATAGTACATCAGTTTAAACCAGTTCAAAATAAAACCAATAAAACCAATTTAAACGAGTTTATATGCTAAAAATATTAGATTTAACCTCTCTCATTTTCTCTTTCTCTCTCCACCTCTCTCTTCCCTCTCTCTCAACCTCTCTTCTTTCTCTCTATCATCATTTATCTTTTTTTAATTTCTTTCTTTTTTTATCTTTATTTTTAACCCTTGATACAAAAAAATTGTTTGTTATTCTCTTTTTTATAAAATCTTTCATTTTAATATGGTTATAGATTAATCAAACTAATTCTATATTTATGAGTACACTATGACACAGGATTTTTAATCATTTATATTAAAAAAAATTGATTTGCAGCCCAGACTTGGAACTAGTGGCAAAATCTGCTGCCTCACAAGAAGCTGCACTCGAGTTCAAGTCCTATGAAAAAAAATGAACTCTTAAATGAATTCATATAGTATGTGTGAGTGTGTTGTGTGGGTGTGTAATACATGAGTAATACCTAGAATTAGCGGTTGTTTAATCTATCTAACAAAACAAAAAATTGACTTAGATATAATAAATAAATTTTTGTATATAGCACACAAATTTTTGTATATAACATAGAAATTTTTACACATAGTATACAAATTTTTGCTGCGAAATTATTTTGTTAGTTGGATGAGTCAATATTATGAATATATAGTCTTTCACAAATTTGTGTTACATATTAAAATTTATGTATTATGCACCAAAATTTTTATGTTGTACATTAAAATTTATGTACACATGTGTATTTCATTGAATGAGCATTTTTAGACATATGATTTATCAAAAATTGTTGTGTTGTATACTAAAATTTGTGTGCTGTAAACCAAAATTTATGGGCTATAGTATTTTGAATATTTATAGAAGAAGAAGAAAATAAAGACGATGTGTATAATAATAATGATAATAAATGAGAATAAAAAGAAAAAATTAAATAATAATAACAATATGAATAATAATATCATTATCAACAACAATAACAACAATAAAAACGGTGTTGCAATGACGGTCTGTAGACGACATCAGTAATTGCAATGACGACGTTGAAAAAAAAAATCGTAAATAAAAGAGAACAAAAAAAAAGAGAAAGAGACGTGCCAATATTTTTAAATTTTAATGATTTAATTAAACTTAATTACTTAAAAGATTTGGACATCAAAAATTGTTGTTTGCTTAAATATTTTAGTTGTACGAAATTAGTAAATTATCCTTTAATTTTTAATAAATCCAAACATCTAAATTCTCACTTTTCATCTCACTATTAGCGAGGATTTTATTTATATATTATATTCGTACAATAACACATTACACACGTATGTATATGGAGGAGACATTTGTAACCATCCAAAAAAATATATTGTTTAAATTAGAGTTAAGTAGAGAAATGCTTGTATTAATTATCTTAATAAATACATAATTATTTTTAGGGCTTAATCATTTTGAATGCTCAATTGTTTTTATAATTTTTTCGAAGGGAGTTTGACTGTCTTAATAAGGAGCAAAAAGGGGTTCTTTCGATGTGTTACAAAATAATGACACATTGACACCTGTAATTTTCAAAAGCTAAGTGTCATGTACCTGGCATTACTACACCTATATAGCATATAAATTACTAGAAGCAATTCTTTAATACAAACATTCACATAGTTAACACCGATTCATTCTCCTACAAACTAATAAAGAAAGAAGAAAGAAAGCAAATGCAGTTGCAAAAGCATGTACAAGAAAAAAAAAATCGATAATGTCGATCAACGGTAGGAACACCAATTCTTTTTTCTTCTTCTCATTTTTTTCATGATACTGTTATTTGTGAAGCCAATTTCAAATGAATTTGTATGACAAATTGTGTAACTTACACTTTCAGAATGCAGAACAGGACAAGGAGATAAGAGACGGAGAGTTTCCTGATCGCAAAGAGTGTTTTTTTTCTTCTCTTAAATCCAGATACAATCAATTTTTAATCCAATCCATTTTCATCACTACGTTCTTTCTTCATTTCGAATATGGAACTTCCCATTCTTTAAATTCAATCCCTTTCATGTTTTATCCTTTCTTTTTCTTGATATAGATTAGTATGCTCTGAGAGATGGAAGTTGAAGAACCAAAGGAAAGTTCGAAAATACATTCTCACCAAGCAGCCTCCCTGATTTCTAAAAAGGTAATACATAAAAATAGTTTGTTGTTTATAATTTTTAAAGTTGTATTTTCCAATATGAAGCAGTTCTTTAGGATTTTTAGGGTTTAGAATATCCTATATTAATTATAGGATTGCATATTTTTATTGTTTTAATTTTTTTATGAGTTTTTGGCTTTGATTTTTTGTGATTCGTAACTCCAATAAAAAATCTAATTTGATTAAAGTGTTCGTATTTTCTTCCTCTACACATTGGCCTCATTTTTGTTTGGTAGAAGTTGACAATGATGTAGTTTTCTTTTTCTTTGAGTTCAGCCAATTGGATCTGACATTTAATTTTCTTCTTTAGTTATTCGGTAAAAAATTTATCTGAAGTTTTCATTATCTTAATTTTGTATAGAGGTAAAGTTTTGGTAATTTTTCACTAATTAAATTTGCATTGGATAAGTGAATTGTTGTGATTGATTGTCGATTGGATTTGATTGAATTTATGTTGAATTCTTGTAATATATTGATATTTGTGATAAATTTGAGATTCGGTGGATTTAAATGTAGTCAAGAATTGGATTATTTTGATGAATTTGGGGTTAAGGTTATTTTGGAAATCAAGTAAAATTTTGTGTAATTAAAGGTTCAAAAGATTAAATTAAAAGCCGTGAAGAATCGGTAACCGTAAAAGTTCGATAACGGATTTAAAATTATATATAAATTTTTGAATTGATTATAAAGATATTTTTATATTTTTAGGTTTAAAGATATTTTTATATTTTTAGATTTAAATAACTGTATTTATTACTATGATTATGATGATAATATTAATTTGATAATGAAATTGAATTTTGATGAAAATTGAGGTTGATTTTATAAATAAATAAATTTAGAGGTATTTTGAATAAAAAGTAAGTGTTTGAGGATAGTGAGTATTTTTATAAAAACTCAAAAAACTCTGAATTATTTTTGTAAATATTAATAAATAAAAAATTAATTAGTAATTTTTGAAAAATGTTGGGTTAAAAGTAAAATAATTAGAAGTTTGAGATTTAAAACATAATAAAAGTTTCGAAATAAAGCTTAAAAGAATTAAGTGTTCAAGTAAGTTATAAATATTATTTATTACTTAAATTAATTTGCATTAAAAAAAATTATTATTTTTAATTTATTAAAAATATTATTTAATAAAAGTATTATTATTAATATTATTAATGGTAAAATAGAACAGAATAAAAAAGAAAAATACTCTTTTTAAAAAATTTAGAGTCACAAATTAAAGTTAACTTAAGAATCTTATAATTTTCTTTTCGTAAAATATTTAGTGGATAGTGAGAGAACAACGTGGAGATAGTTTGAACAATTAAGGATAAATAAGTAAAAAAATGAAGAAAGAGAGAAGATAAATCGACACGTGTGATTATGGGAAGGTCACAAGAAGGTGACGATAATATGGTTATGTGTTGAAGGATAAATGTTAACAAGTTGTGAGTTTTGTATGTGAATAATTGTGCGGGGACGTCCGTAAGTATGGAATGGCTTTTAGGAGAAAGAGTCATATGCTTCAGCTGGAGAATCAGCACTTGCAAATACTTGCAGAAATGCCTTATCCGACTTGCGAGTTGGATTGCTCGGATGAGGGTCGAAATCGACAAATGAGCTCATTACCTACGATAGGATTAGACATGCATCATCCTTGCCGCGCATTTGTATTTTACTTAATAATGCGAGATTGTTTGTGATTGTCTTCTTGTGTTTGCGCATTTCTTAATGGTATGTGAATTGTTGTGACTGGCTATTTTTCTGTGATTTTTATATATTTGGCTGTGAATTAATTGAACTGTGATAATCTTGACTTAATTAATTACTCCCGATCCTACTAAAAATCCTCCCAGTTCTTATCCTTTTCGTACTTCCCCATCAGATGGAGACGGACATCCTGTTCTTTGAGATGGACCCTCTCTATATATATGAGGATCTTGTATAGCATAGGTTTTACGTAGTAGTTGCAGAGATTAGGATTCGTATGTACGTACTGCGCAATCACCTTTTCCGTCATCCGATTAACACTCCGCTCTTTAACCCCGATATGTCTTATGAGTTCCCATTGCATTGGCTTCATTCTAATGCTCCGTTTCACCCGTTCTATGACGGACCTGTACCTCATCAGTACCTTGATCAGCCTGAAGATCAGGTGGTTCCTGAGCCTGAGCCTATAGAGGAACATGTACCAGAGCCCATACCTGAGTGGGATATTCTTGTAGAGCAGATCTTAGTGTCTTTGTCTGAGCCATCATCTGAAGAGTTGCACACCTCCTCCATTAGTGGACCACGAGTGTGGGTCAGAGCAGTAGTACAAGTGTCGGGACTCCTTCTGAGATTATTGAGATTTTTTATGATGAGGACGAGGATCTAAGGAGTGTTCATATGTGATTGAGATTTCTTCTGACGATGACAGTTGATGTTTGGGGGATGACGATATGGTTTTTGGGAGTTTTTTATGTTAGTCTAGTTTTTGTGTTTAGTCTCTATATATAAGCAGCTTCATTAGTTAGCTTATAACCCTTCACATCTTACTACTATATACATTGTCAACGCTTCGGGCCCTGGTCCATATAGAAAGTCCATAAGTTGGCGTCTGAAAACTAGTCTAGTCAACTATATACATCCTACTCTCTCAGTGAGTCTAATCAAAAGTGAGTGACTAAACACAAAAGCTAGGCTAACACAAAAAACTCCCAAAAGCCACTTCATCAACTCTCAAGCATCAACTGTCGTCGTCAGAAAAAATCTCAATTACATATGAACACTCCTCAAGATTTTCGTCCTCATCATCAGAAATCTCAATAATCTCAGGAGGGGTCCTGGCACTCGTACTACTGCTCTAGTCCACACTCGTCGGTCCACTAATGGAGGTGGTATGCAACTCCTCAGATGAGGGCTCAAAACGAAGACGTTGATGTCTGCCCTATAGGAATATCCCACTCAAGTATAGGCTCTGGTATATGCTTCTTCATAGGCTCAGGCGCAGGGACCACCTAATCCCCAGGCTAATCAGGGTGCTGATGAGGTACAGGTCTGTCATGGAACGAGTAAAACGGAACACCAAGATGAAGCCAATACAATGGGAACTCATAAGGCATATCGGGGTTAAAGAGAAGAGTGTTAATCGGATGAGGGAAAGGGTGGTCGCGCAGTACGTACACACGGGTCTTAATCTCTGCAGCTACTACGTAAAATCTATGCTGTACAAGATTCTTATATATGTAGGGAGGATCCATCTCATAGAATAGGATGTCCGTTTCCATCTGATGGAGAAGTAAGGAATGGGTAAGAAATGGGGGGTTCTTAGTAGAGTTGGGAGTAGTTAGTTAAGTCCGGATTATCACAGTTCAATTAATGCACAACCAACTATACAAGAATCACAGAGAAATAGTCAATCACAATAATTTAGAATACCATTAAGGAATGCACAATCACAAGAAGACAATCACAAAAAATTTCATATTATCAAGTAAAATGCAAATGCGCGGTAAGGATGATGCATGTCTAGTTCTATCGTAGGTAATGAACTCATTTGTCGGTTTCAATCCGCACCCGATGCAATCCAACTCGCAAGTTGGATGAGGCATTCTAGCGACATAACCTCTGCAAGTTTTTACTTCTTGCATGCACTGATTCTTCTGTTGAAGTATGTCGACCATGATCTCTACAAGTGTTTATAGGCGCTGATTCTCCAACTGAAGCATGTGACCTCTTCTCCTGGAAGCCATTCCATATTTAGGAGCATTCCTGCACAATGATTCAAATACAAAGTCCACAACTTGTTAACATTTATCCTTCGGCATCATAACCATACTATCGTTACCCTCTCGTGACCTTTCCATAATCACACTTGTTGATTTATCTTCTCTCTTTCTTCAGTCTTTTACTTATTTATCCTTAATAGTTCAAACCATCTTCACACTATTTTCTCACCATTCACTAAGGTGGCGTTTGTTTTGAGGTATTGAGACAGAGACTGAGAGACTGAGATTCAGTATCATGTTTGTTGGTTCAGAGACTGGTATTAAAATTTCTGTCTCTGTCCCCAAAACTTCAGTATTTCAGTACCTCCAAAAAGTAGGGACATAGGGGCTAAAATTTTTAGAGATAAAGACTGAAACTTTAATAACATTTTATACTTAAAATACCTTCATTTCAATTAATTTCAATTTTACCCTTTGTACAAATTAAATTAGAATTTCATTCTTGTTTCAATTTCTGTCTCTAACTTTGCATCAAACAGAATATTGAGATTTATTTCAATCTCTGTCTCTTAGTTTCTGTCTCTCAGTCTTAGTCTTTCCGTCACTGTCTCTCCATCAAACACTACTTAAATATTTTATGGAAAGAGAATAATAAGATTCTTAAGTTAACTTTGTGATTCTAAATCTTTTAAAAGGGTATTCTTATTTTTTCTGTTCTATCTTATCTTTAATAACATTGATAATAATAATAATATCTTTACTAAATAATATTCTTAATAAATTAACAATAATAATGATTTTTATTATAAATAAAATAATTTAAATAATAAATAATATTTATAACTTGCTTGAAGACTTAACCCTTTTAAACTTTACTTCTAAATTTTTATTACTTATGTTTTAAACTTTAAACTTTTAGTTATTTTACTTTTGACCCAGCATTTTTATAAAATTACTAATTAATTTTTTGTTTATTAATATTTACAAAAGTAACTCTGAATTTTTATAAAATACCCACTCATTCACAAATACGTATTTTTTACTCAAAATACTTCTAAATTTATTTATTATAAAATCAACCTCAATTTTCATCAAAACACAGTTTCATTTAATGGTAACAGATACAGTTCTTTGAACCCAAAAAGATCTTTTGATAATTAGTTCAAAATATATATATATAACTTTGAATCCATTTCTGAGCTTTACGATTATCAATTCTTCACGGCTTTTAATTTAATCTCTCGGCCTTTTAATTACACAAAATTTTATTTGATTTTTAAAATATTAGCCAAGTACTTTACCTTGTTGGGTGACTATTGAAATACTTTATTGATATTATTAAAATAGACATGTTAGTTTGTTTTCCAGTTAAATATTTATGAGTTTTTTTTCTATAGTGCAGAATTTTAGAGAAAAAATAGTATAATATTCTTTAAATAAAGATAAAAAAATTTATAAAATATAATAAAAAATAAAAAATTAAATAACGATAAGATTCTTTAAATAAAAAGAAGTTAAAAAAAATATCCAAGTTTGTAAAATTAACTAAAATAAAATTAAAAAAAACCTAAGAATAGCGACGGTTTTAAACCGCCGCGAATAAAGTCCATAAAAACGAAGCTGCGAATTGAACCGCCACAAATAAATTTCATTAAATACGCTTCAGCAAATTGCGGCGGTTATGCTACCGGTTGCTGGAAACTGCCACAAAATGCGAATCCCGCGCCTTTATGCGCTACGGCGACTGTTTCGCTGGCAACCTATTTAGCGGCGGTTAAAAACCACCGGGATTCGGCAATTAAACCGCCGTTATTCTCCGCATGTCCTATAGTGCGAATTCATCAAAATAATCCAATTCTTGGCTGCACTTAAACCGACCAAACCTCAAACTTATCACAAATATCAATATATCACAAGAATTCAACATAAATTCAATCAAATCCAATCAACAATCAATCACAATATCAATTCACTTTCCAATACAAATTTAACTGGTGAGAAATTACCAAAATTCTATTTCCGTACGAAATCAAAATATCAAAAACTTCGAAGAAACTTTTTGATCGAACTGCTGAAAAAGAAAACGTCAGAAATCGTCTGTGCCTCTTAAAATTTTAATTAGCCAAACTCAAGGAAAAAGGGAATCACGTCACTGTCAATTTTTATCGAATAAACGTGACTCTAACGTATAAAAGAAGAAGATACGAATACTTTAATTAGATTTGATTTTTTTATTGGAGTTACAGATTACAAGAAATTGAAGAAATTGAAGAAATTGAAGTAAAAAGCTTATGGGAGGTCACGGTTATCTCAAGGGACACTCTCGGTCTCTGTCTCTCTTTCTTTCAAGTTCATTCGGTGATAAATGAAGAGAAAATGAAGATGATTGGTGATGATTCATGATTAAGTGTCATGTGGGTTAATAAATGGGTTAATAAATGAAGGAGGCATGTGTCATGATTATATATATATATATATATATATATATATATATATATATATATATATATATATATATAAACCACGTTAATGAAAACTAAGGTGGATGAATCATGAATCAACGTGAATGGCTTCGGTCTGTATTTTCCTTTCTTTTGTTTCCTTAATGGCTTCGGCCAAAGTATGGAACTAAGGTAAATGATAATGATTAATGGTGATTTAGTGGTTAGGTGTCGAGTTCTGGAACGGCTGAGTTAAAATGGTTTAAGTTATAAATATTTTAAACGAATAATTATGAAAACTTATCAAGTATATTAAAACACAAGTAATAATATATATATAAGGTTAAACATATATGAGTTACTAATATAAATGACATTAGTAACTTAAGGATGAAAGATATTTGATGAAACATTAGCAACTCTAAACTCATAAAAAAATATCGATAATTACTTATATCGACAAATATCGAACTTGATAATAATAATAATATTATTATCTAGACTTTATTATAATTATAGCATGTAAATAAATTAATAACATAATAATAAAATTATATTATCATTTATTTTACTTTAAAACTCGGAGTTGACTCTTCGAAATAAAATTAATTGCTGATAATACTATTTTTCAAAAAACATCGTGTTGACATAAAAATTCAGGTTATTACAGTTAGAGAACAATTAGAATTAAATTAGATTAATTCGTATCATTTATATTTATATAGAATATTTGTATATTAATTATAAAATTGTATGTTTTATTGTTTTGATCTTGTATCTTTTTAATTTTTACACATTCAATAATACACTTTTTAGGTTACTCTCTTATTTTTAATGCATAGAATTTGAGAATTTCCATAGAAATTCTTTGAGCTTTTGAGGAAAGCAACACTTTGTAACCATGGTTTCGTTAGTGTTGGACAAAGTATTTGAGTGGAAGGGGACATCGTATAATAGTTAATATCAAACATGTCTTTTATTTACTAACATTGTGACCTTTTAGAATGTGTGCCCATCCAAATTTACCGTTCGTAGCCCGTTTATCCAAGACCAAGAGAGAAAAAAAAATGAAATTGATAATTTATTATTATAGTAACTTATAATTTTATCATCTCACTTAAAATTTATGGTAGTATTAAGTAGTTAATAAAAAATTATTTTAAATTTATTTTATTTAATATTTTTTTAATAAATGAATGCTATTTTATTTATTATTCATTTAGTTTTTACTGTTTTAAATGGTTTTTTATTGTTTTTTCAAATATTATTATAAAATTTTTAATTAAAATTAAGTAAATCAAACTGCTATTTAATTAGTCACATAAAAGAACTGCTATTTAATTTGTTAGGTATCATTTTCTTATTTATTGATCAAGTCTTAATCACCTTAATATGGTTTCTTTATTTATTGATCAAATATTAACCCCTCATATATAGTGAGTCGAAGTGTAAGATCATAATTTTCAAAAAAATATTATCATGAGTTAATTTCAATTCATTTATTTATTAAAGACTTTATTTTTAAAAATTATTTTATTAAAAGTAATTAAATCAAGTTTTGACAATTAAATTAAAAATTTTATTTAATATTATAATTATCGAATAATTTTCTATATTTAAATTAGGCAGCTTAATATTTGTAAAAGAATAAAGATTTTATACAATTTAATTAAATAATAGAGATTCTAAAATTTAATACTTTAATTTTATAAACAAAGAAAATTAATTATATTAAACTTAATTTTAAATTAAAATATTTGATTAAAAGTTAATTAATAAATTAATAATCAAATAACATTTTTCAAATAAATTAAAAAGAATTAAATTAATTTTTTAATTATTACTCTATACCCCTAATTTTATTAAAATTACCTAAACTACCCTAATCCTAACTCTCTACCCGACCGCCACTCATCCCCTTTCCCAAACCTAAACCTAACTGCATGGGAAACAAAAGCGGCAAAGGAAAGAAAATGGGAAAACGGGAAGAAGAGGAAGAACGGAGTGGGGGCAGGGAAATCAAGAAAAGAAAGAAAAAAAAAGAAGGGAATGAAAGAAAGAAAGAAGGAAACAGGGAAGGGAGATCCGAGAGAGGGGAGCGCCGGTGGAGGTGTCGTGCCATCATCGCGGACCGCCGCTGTTGCTGTGTCCTGCTGCTTGCGCCGCCATCGCCGTCCAGGAAGCTGCCGCTTCTGCTCGCCGTCACTATTGAGACCGCGAAGAGAGATGGCTCGCGAGTGAAGGGAGGTCGCGGGCTTGGAACCGCCGCGCCTTCATCGCCGCTGTTCGCCTTTCCTGTCACAGCCACCGTCCCCGCCGCGAAGTCCGTCACCGTTGCTGCAGCTGTCAGCGCCGTCGTCCATGGATGAGGCAGAGGAGAGAGATCTGGGAGGAAGGGAGGATCGGGACCTGTCCAGCTACCGCGCACAGTTTCTGCTCCTATCGTCGACCATCCTCATCAAATCCGCCACCTCCGAAGCTTCTGGCCGCACCTCTGCCGCCGGAGAGCGCTGTTGCCACGGAAAACCGCCTTTGAAGCCTGTGTATGTTGGAAACTGCCGCTGAAACCCCTGTCTTTTTGGTAAGCACTTTGTTTCTGAAACTTCTTGAAATCAATGTTCTGTTGCAATCTGTTGGAGATTCTGAGATGCTGGTACCGTAGGTTTGGGTTCCGGTATTTGCGCGTCGAAATTAAGGTTGATATTGAACCACCGGAGATTCGGGGAGTGCCGAAGCTGCCGCCTGATCGGTTCAGAGGGTCACTGTTGCTTTGTTTCTCGTGGTGAGGTTATTTGATTCTGTTTCAATTTATTGTAAATGTTTCATTACTAATTTCGTTCTATTCCGCTCGATATCAATTTCGCTTTAAATTCTAATTTATGTCAAAAAAGTGTTGTTGCCGCGATTCTTGATGCCGCTGTTGATATTGTCTGAAAATAAACAAGGTTGCTGCCGCTGCTGTAAAATTGAAAATAAACAAAAGAGGAATTGATGAGTCTAACTACTGAGCTTTGACTAAATCGAGGTAGGGGTTTTTCTTAAAATCTAATTTATATTACAGAGTTGTGAGAACTAGATATTAATGTGAGAGAACATATGTCTGTGATTATGATTGTCTTCTAAATGTGATTGTTTGCTGGACTGAATGACTGATTGCTTGATTGCTTGAGTAGTTTGTGATTGTTGAAAAGAAACTAGTTTGAAAGGTTATTTAGTTGATTATTATGAAAAATGACTTTTCTTGGTTTTGAAGCTATTTTCGTTAATGTAAAGGAATTGGCCTTAGAAATGATTTGGAATATGAAACTAGATTAACTTTGAGTTAATGACTTTATAAATGATTTAGTATTTGAACTGGTTTGATTTTAAAAGAGATTTACTATTGGCACTGATTCGCTTGAAAACAACGATATTGGAACTGGTTGAATTTTGAAAATGAATGAGATTTGGAAATAGTTGAGAAAGGGTTTGAGAAATGATTAGATGGGACCCGAAAAGGGTGGCAGAGTCCGAATTTTAGAGGAGATGCTGCCAAAATTTTATAAAATTAGAAGCTTCACTTGAAGAAGTTATTTTTAAAAAGGTTTAATTTTAAGTATTATATGATTTGAGATTACTTCATTTATCAAAGGAAAAGTTATGTTTTGGATTGAGAATTGTTAGTAAATGGAATGAAAAGAAGGATGATGAGGATTTTTTTGAAATATGGTTTTTGAATGAATTTGGAAATGAGAATTGGATTGATGAATGATTATGATGTTGAGAATATTGAGAATGTCACATGAAGGTTAATGTCATGGCTTGATAAATGATTATATACTGATTATGAAAATGAAATGGCTTATGAATGAAATATCTAAGATACGAGGTTTCCTGGATTAAGTACCGTGGCTTGCCACCACGTGTACCAGGTTGAAAATTCGATACTCTGTTGACCCTACGACGTAAGTGTGACCGGGCACTATATAAATTCCCGGGAATGTTACCCCCATTGAGCAATATTGATTATTTGAGAAAAAGCTATGCATAGACTCTTGGGGATGCACGTCGGGAGACAGTCTAAGGACAATTCAGACTTGTCGGGTTGGCTGGATAACCGACAGATGAGCCTCATCAGCCATAGGACAGGCATGCATCATATGCATTTGTATGCTTTGCTTGGGCTTGAACTTGTTTTGGTTTTCCTAATTGCTAAACTGTTCCTAACTGCTACTTGAACTATTTGCTGTAACTGCTTCCTACTTGTGTTTTACTTGTCTGTCTTGCCTGTGTTTGTCCTGGCGTGTTACATTTGAGAATGGACTTTGATACTGAATTAATGATTGTGTGGTTTGATTGCGTGGTTGGTTTCTGATTGAGATTTGCTTATGTAAAAAGAAAGACCTTGGATTTCTGAAAGATTAAACATGGTTTCTTTAAAAAGGTTTTGAACGATTATCTATTGATTTTTAAAAGAGTCATAAGGCAATGATAATCACTGAGCTTGAAAACAGATTTCTTATTAAATATCTTCTTATGACAACTTTGAAACTCCGTGGTGAGACCGTGTGGTTAGGTTCTCACCCCCCTACAGCTTTATCTTTTCAGGAACCGGCTGAAGAAGCATTAAGAAGAGTCCTATTGAGTTTGGTTTATATACTGTTGTGTTAATTAGATTATTTTATTCCCTCCTCTTTGTTATTACAAGTTTGTAAGAGGGACAAGAATTATATGTTTTATATGTATATTATATTATGAGTTATTATGTAAGGAGTCTTGTATATGAATCTTTGCCTGTTTGTATTCTTCTTAAGATAAAGTGTTTATTTTCGATTTTCAAAGAAATCAGCGATTTAGTGTTGAGTCACAGGCTCCTATTTTAGTGTTTAGTATATAAAGTAGTCGTAATACTTCTTGCAATCAGAGTTGCGCAGCCGGAAGCGTGACTTCTGATAGTGAGGGTGTTACATTATGGTATCAAAGCGGTTCTTCCTGTAGAGCCTGAGGAATGGACTGATTATGTTTCAATTGCATACTTTGAGCGTCTGTCATGTAATAGGTCTCGTTCGGATAATGAGAATTAGAGTTTTATACACATGATGGTCTATTGATTAATGCCATTAGTCATGCATTGCATAATTCCTGGTATTAAGTTTGGCCGGCTTAACACTAGTGAATTATGTACATGGAAGCACCAATGGGTTATCTTAGACAATTTGCGAGTCATAGGTAATGCGAATCGCGGGTTTTGGGAACGTTAGGAGTTAATTCTTGAGGTTACTCGGTTAAGTGTCTTAAACTCTGCGAATATCATGTATCTTGTTCCTGCTGGTATGCTCTAAGGTTTTTCTTTGCGATTCTTTTCTTAAAAAGTAATCGAATTATCTTCTAATCCTACCTTCTTGTTCACGTGCGCTCTTGTTTGATCCTAACTACATATGCCTGCTTAAAATCCTTGGTGTATTTACCTTTTTTATTTAGGCACTTTTTCTTGAACCATGTACTCTTTGATATACATTTGGAATCTGTTTTGATGCAGTGTACCTTTTTAAGTTCATATTTCGAGTCATTTGTAAACAAATTGTAAATTTACTTTTCCTTTTAATTGACGATAATTTCGGCCATTCTTTAAATCTTAACAAAACCGCTTTTGATTTGAAATATACAACCTCTTTTAATTTGATATATACTTCTTTATATAAACATTGAAAGTTTCTTATACAGTTTAAAATTAATTGTTTCCAATACATCGCCTGTTTTTTTTTACTGATTTATAGAAATATATATACTTTAAATACAATTTTATTTTCTAATAATTTTGTTACAGTTTTTACGAATATCTTTATTTGATTATATATTTAGATATTTAAAAAAAAGGTTTTTATCTCTTCTCAGTTGATTTTTGTTTGGTAAACTTCACCTAATTTATTTTTAATTTGAATTTGATTTAGCATATTACATTGTTTATATAATTGTTCATTTAGAAAAAAAAAATGTTGAACTCATGTCTTTCTTCTTGTGAATAGACCAATTTTTTTCTTAAGCTTTTCATTTCTGAGAATGTCATATTTGATTCTGTTTTTAATTACTTTCTTACCTTTTTTTGAACATCATCATTAGTCTTAGTTTTTCATTTCTTGTAAATCTCATGCTCATCCGAGTCAACTTGAATTCGTTTCCATCTAATGCACCATTTCTCCTTTTATTTGTCTTTCTTTAGTCAAAGATTCTTTCTTGAGAATTTTCTATTGATTAAGATACCTTTCCTGACGCATTTTGTATTCCTTTGGACCAATTGAAAACTCATTTAATAATCCATGCCTAGTGAGTTCTTGTCGAATTCCCTTGATTTAAAGATTCTTTCTTCCATGGGCTGATTTCCTTTTAAGCACACCATAATTTTCTTAAATGATTTTGCGAGGTGGTTATTCTAAGTATACTCTCAATTTTGTTCTGGACTATTTTGACAAAATTTTGAGTTCTTTTAAAGAAATTTAAGTTTTGAATCAACTTTTTAAGTTGCTGAGTTCCTTCTTAAGTTTTTCGTTTCTATGAGTGACATGCTTTATGAATCCTAATAGAAATCCTTTGATTTAAGTTTCTTTCTTAAAATGAGTTAGTTTCTTTTGTTTTTTCGCATCTTAATATTATTCAACATCTTTATAAAGTTGTGATTTCAAGTATATTATTGGAGTTTTATTTTAAATCTTTTTAAACAAGTTTTGATTTATTCTTATGCAAAGTTGTCCCTGACTTTGAATTGCTTTAATTGAGCAGTGCCTCTCTTTGATGTGATTTGAACTTGTTTTGGGACGATATAATCGTCTATTGAAGTTTTAATAAATTGCTTTCAATCCAGTCTACACTCCTTTACCTTATACTCTGAAAATTTCTGTATGTGATTTAAATCGTTCGATTATAGTGTATCATCTTTTCCTTTTATGAGTAAAACTTTATCTCAGGTTTTCTTCCAACAAGATTGTAGTTTTCATACATGCTTAAAAAAGAAGAGAAAATACAATTTTGCTTTTATCCAAATTAATCTTTCCATTTACAAAGTTTGTGTAATCTATTTCCACTTTAATTTATATTGAAATAATGTCACATTTACGCTTTTATTAATCTTTTGAAGGATGTTTGTTACCCATTTTCTTTCTCAGAACATGAAATGATTTCTCCTTAAGTTTTCCATTCTTTACGAACAATGCATTCGAGAATATTTTTAAACCATACTCTTGAGTTCTATAAGCTGTCTTTGGTTTGGATATTCTTCTTCTGTAAACCTCATATTTCTTGATTTAGCTTAAATTCGTTTCAAAATACTGAGTTGTTTTTTATATCTTATTGGTCCTATCGAAATCTCTTCGACTCAAGAGTTACACTTAAAGTTATCAGTTGATTCTCTTTCCAACATTCTTCATTATTTGTTTATCCTTGTCTACTTGTGATTTCAAAAATTCTTTCAAATTCTTGCGAATACGGTCCTTGCCGCCTTTCTTTCTTTTCTAAGGTCTGTTATCCTTTTGAGTATACTCGAGATTAGTTTTGGTATCTTGTGTGACTGTTGGACTTAGTAAATGACACATTAATTCTTTAGGACACGTTTGGAGAATGCAAAAGGTAAAACTCGTAAGTGTACGATGTCACAGAGAGTAGTGAAACCTTATTTTACGTAAAATAGTTTTGTTGATGTGGGACTTATGACCAGTAGTAAGGTTTGTAAAGTGTTAAACGAAGTTGAGAACCTTCAGATGAGTTGCCTAATAAAGTACGGTTCGAAATGGTGGAGATAAATTATATTGAAGTTTGAATAGTTAAAATCTCTGAAGTTGGTATGACATCAGTATGCGGGCGTTAAGCACATCGTTTTAACTTCGGCTTGTTTTATAACCTTTTGTCGCCTTGCTTTACCATCACATGTTTGAAACATATTATTTTGTGCATCAAGCCTATCTTGTAATCTTGTTTTACATCATACTTATATCCTTTATATTTTTATGCTATATGAAAATCTTGGTATTTGAAACTATATATATATATATATATATATATATATATATATATATATATATATATATATATATATATATATATATATATATATATATGTATATAATGAGGACTTTTTATTTCTTCTTTAAATGAGTTCAAGAGTGAAGTAATATGAAATCTCTTTTATTTTGTATCAATTTTTGAGGACGAAAATTTTTATAAGGTGGATAGGATGTAAGATCCATAATTTTCAAAAAAATATTATCATGAGTTAATTTCAATTCATTTATTTATTAAAGACTTTATTTTTAAAAATTATTTTATTAAAAGTAATTAAATCAAGTTTTGACAATTAAATTAAAAATTTTACTTAATATTATAATTATTGAATAATTTTCTATATTTAAATTAGGCAGCTTAATATTTGTAAAAGAATAAGAATTTTATACAATTTAATTAAATAATAGAGATTCTAGAATTTAATACTTTAATTTTATAAACAAAGAAAATTAATTATATTAAACTTAATTTTAAATTAAAATATTTGATTAAAAGTTAATTAATAAATTAATAATCAAATAACATTTTTCAAATAAATTTAAAGAATTAAAGTAAATTTTTAATTATTACTCTATACCCCTAATTTTATTAAAATTACCTAAACTACCCTAATCCTAACTCTCTACCCCACCGCCACTCACCCGCTTTCCCAAACCTAAACCTAACTGCAAGGGAAACAAAAGCGGCAAAGGAAAGAGAATGGAAAAACGGGAAGAAGAGGAAGAACGGAGTGGGGGCAGGGAAATCAAGAAAAGAAAGAAAATAAAAAAAAGAAGGGAAAAAAAGAAAGAAAGAAAGAAACAGGGAAGGGAGATCCGAGAGAGGGGAGCGCCGGTGGAGGTGTCGTGCCATCATCGCGGACCGCTGCTGCCGCTGCGTCCTGCTGCTTGCGCCGCCGCCGCCGCCGCCGTCAAGGAAGCTGCCGCTTCTGCTCGCCGTCACTGTTGTGACCGCGAAGAGAGATGGCTCGCGAGTGAAGGGAGGTCGCGGGCTTGGAACCGCCGCGCCTTCATCGCCGTTGTTCGCCTTTCCTGTCACAGCCACAGTCCCCGCCGCAAAGTTCGTCACCGTTGCTGCAGCTGTCAGCGCCGTTGCTGCAGCTGTCAGCGCCGTCGTCCATGGATGAGGCAGAGGAGAGAGATCCGGGAGGAAGGGAGGATCGGGACCTGTCCAGCCACCGCGCACAGTTGCTGCTCCTATCGTCGACCATCCTCATCAAATCCGCCCCTCCGAAGCTTCTGGCCGCGACTTCTGGCCGCACCTCTGCCGCCGGAGAGCGCTGTTGCCACGGAAAACCGCCTTTGAAGCCTGTGTATGTTGGAAACTGCCGCTGAAACCCCTGTCTTCTTGGTAAGCACTTTGTTTCTGAAACTTCTTGAAATCAATGTTCTGTTGCAATCTGTTGGAGATTCTGAGATGCTGATACCGTAGGTTTGGGTTCCGGTATTTGCGCGTCGAAATTAAGGTTGTTATTGAACCACTGGAGATTCGGGGAGTGCCGAAGCTGCCGCCTGATCGGTTCAGAGGGTCACTGTTGCTTTGTTTCTCGTGGTGAGGTTATTTGATTCTGTTTCAATTTATTGTAAATGTTCCATTACTAATTTCGTTCTATTCCGCTCAATATCAATTTCGCTTTAAATTCTAATTTATGTCAGAAAAGTGTTGTTGCCGTGATTCTTGATGCCGCTGTTGATATTGTCTGAAAATAAACAAGGTTGCTGCCACTGCTGTAAAATTGAAAATAAACAAAAGAGGAATTGATGAGTCTAACTACTGAGCTTTGACTAAATTGAGGTAGGGGTTTTTTCTTAAAATCTAATTTATATTACAGAGTTGTGATAACTAGATATTAATGTGAGAGAACATACGTCTGTGATTATGATTGTCTTCTAAATGTGGTTGTTTGCTGGACTGAATGACTGATTGCTTGATTGCTTGAGTAGTTTGTGATTGCTGAAAAAAAATTAGTTTGAAAGGTTATTTAGTTGATTATTATGAAAAATGGCTTTTCTTGGTTTTGAAGCTATTTTCGTTAATGTAAAGGAATTGGCCTTGGAAATGATTTGGAATATGAAACTGGATTAACTTTGAGTTAGTGACTTTATAAATGATTTAGTATTTGAACTGGTTTGATTTTAAAAGAGATTTACTATTGGCACTGATTCGCTTGAAAACAACGATATTGGAACTGGTTGAATTTTGAAAATGAATGAGATTTGGAAATAGTTGAGAAAGGGTTTGAGAAATGATTAGATGGGACCCGAAAAGGGTGGCAGAGTCCGAATTTTAGAGGAGATGCTGCCGAAATTTTATAAAATTAGAAGCTTCACTTGAAGAAGTTATTTTTAAAAAGGTTTAATTTTAAGTATTATATGATTTGAGATTACTTCATTTATCAAAGGAAAAGTTATGTTTTGGATTGAGAATTGTTAGTAAATGGAATGAAAAGAAGGATGATGAGGATTTTTTGAAATATGATTTTTGAATGAATTTGGAAATGATAATCGGATTGATGAATGATTATGATGTTGAGAATATTGAGAATGTCACATGAAGGTTAATGTCATGGCTTGATAAATGATTATATACTGATTATGAAAATGAAATGGCTTATGAATGAACTATCTAAGATACGAGGTTTCCTGGATTAAGTACCGTGGCTTGCCACCACGTGTATCAGGTTGAAAATTCGATACTCTGTTGACCCTATGACGTAAGTGTGACCGGGCACTATATAAATTCCCGGGAATGTTACCCCCATTGAGCAATATTGATTATTTGAGAAAAAGCTATGCATAGACTCTTGGGGATGCACGTCGGGAGACAGTCTAAGGACAATTCAGACTTGTCGGGTTGGCTGGATAACCGACAGATGAGCCTCATCAGCCATAGGACAGGCATGCATCATATGCATTTGTATGCTTTGCTTGGGCTTGAACTTGTTTTGGTTTGCCTAATTGCTAAACTGTTCCTAACTGCTACTTGAACTATTTGCTGTAACTGCTTCCTACTTGTGTTTTACTTGTCTGTCTTGCCTGTGTTTGTCCTGGCATGTTACATTTGAGAATGGACTTTGATACTGAATTAATGATTGTGTGGTTTGATTGCGTGGTTGGTTTCTGATTGAGATTTGCTTATGTAAAAAGAAAGACCTTGGATTTCTGAAAGATTAAACATGGTTTCTTTAAAAAGGTTTTGAACGATTACCTATTGGTTTTTAAAAGAGTCATAAGGCAATGATAATCACTGAGCTTGAAAACAGATTTCTTATTAAATATCTTCTTATGACAACTTTGAAACTCCGTGGTGAGACCGTGTGGTTAGGTTCTCACCCCCTACAGCTTTATCTTTTCAGGAACCGGCTGAAGAAGCATTAAGAAGAGTCCTATTGAGTTTGGTTTATATACTGTTGTGTTAATTAGATTATTTTATTCCCTCGTCTTTGTTATTACAAGTTTGTAAGAGGAACAGGAATTATATGTTATATATATATATATATATATATATATATATTATATTATGAGTTATTATGTAAGGAGTCTTGTATATGAATCTATGCCTGTTTGTATTCTTCTTAAGATAAAGTGTTTATTTCCGATTTTCAAAGAAATCAGCGATTTAGTGTTGAGTCACAGGCTCCTATTTTAGTGTTTAGTATATAAAGTAGTCGCAATACTTCTTGCAATCAGAGTTGCGCAGCCGGAAGCGTGACTTCTAATAGTGAGAGTGTTACACGAAGCTTCTCACAATGGCCATGGCAGAGCACTCTATCTCAGTAGTGAATATTGAACACAGTAGCTTTAATGAAAGAGAAAAAAAATTGTCACTTGAACAAAATTTTTTTTAGCACAATTATTATTAATTTTTTAATAAAAAATTTGAGGAGGCCATGACCTCTATTGTCTAGCTAAAGTTCTGTCACCATTATTATAATTAATTATGTATAATATCACATAAGCAAAAATAGTTAGAGTGTATTTAGAAAGTATTAAAATGAAAAAAAATATTTTTGTTAAGAAATTAATTTTAATTTTATTTTATAAATTTAAATTTATGATTTAAAATTATTAATTACATGAATAAAATAAAATACAAAAGTCACTTAACAATGCGATCGAAGTGTTCAAATCTTCTTCTATTCATTGGAGGATTTCTTTAAACTTTAAAAATCTCTGTAATAAATAACTAGTAGGTCTCAAAACATAACTAGAAAATAGGACAATTTACATAAATAAATTGTTTGCTCTTCAAATTTACGCAATTGCATTCTTTCAAATATGAAGATGCAAACACATTGTTTCATATATTTATAGAAATCGCTACTGACAGTAGCGGTTTACGGAAAATACATAATCCGCTATAGCCAGTTGCGGATTACATGCAAATGGGGGAACATAGAAACGGTTAGAGGTTATCGCAGTTTCTGTTTAGTGATGCTTGGCCAGCAGTAGCGGTTTATGTGCATTGGGACACGTGCGTAAACTACTGAAGGCAGTTCACAGATAGATCCTGCTCTCAGATTCCTGAGCCCAGTTCACAGATGTATGCTGAACCAAGACTTTGCATTTTTCCCCTCCATAAGTGCAAAACAGGCAATATATTCGAGTTTCCATCTTGAGAAATCGCCAACAACAACGTCCCTCCATACTTGTCATACAGGTGTGTTTCGCCAATACTGACAAGCGGCTTACAGTGTCGGAATGCCTCAATACATGGAGGGAATGTCCAGAACATGCGATGAAAGTAGACTCTAGATTCATCAACCTGATCACCCACTCTAACCGGCGAGGTCTTCAGCAGAGCAACGGAACCGTCCATGGTGGATGTGACCCCAAGGATCCAGCGGGGCAGATCACTATAGGACTCCTCCCAGTCGCCATAGATATGTGCTACTGCCTTCTGCTTCGTCAACCACACCTTGTTATAACTAGGCCTGAAACCATATGTTGCCTCTGTTGCCTCTTGCAGCACCTTAATCGTAACCGACGCATCAGCTCTAACCAATGGAAAGATCCTCACAGAAATGACATGATAATTAAGCTGTTTGTGGTCGCTCGATATCGACGTGGCCATACAAGTGTGTGGTCCGTTGTACCAACTAACTTTCCATGTGCTCTTCCGTTTTTGCAGCGTGATACAAATCAACCACGTGCACCCGTTACCAAACTCCTTGCATATCCCTTGGTATTTCAGATGGTCTGACTGCATAACTCTGTACTCAATTTCACGCCAAATGCTGTAATCTTTTACACTCAGCACAATTTCTTCCTTACTCTGGAATGATTGGCCAATCTGAAATTCCGTCAAAGGATTCGCATCATGCATACCCTGACCCACGAAGATTGCCTCTACATTCTGGTGTTGGCCAATGGCTTTCAAGTTCAACGATGACAGGTGCGGAAGATACTGTTGTGTGCCAGAACCGGAAGCTCCATGGGGTGTAGGTGTACCGCTCGGAATATCATCATCACTGTCCCCACCAATTGCGACCGGCTCGTCATCCGAATCATTGTCCCGCATTGCATTCTCAACTCGATTCGGTCCGGCCTCAAATTCAAAATTAAGCACAACAGGAGGCACACCAGGATGAACAGCCGTAACATGTTGAGGATCAGGAATCATAATTGCGGCTGCTACCACAGGCATCGATGTCGAGGCACCACCCACCGTCGTCGATTGAGGATTCGGTGCCGATGCCCCAGAACTGTCGACACCATCTTCCAACTTCGCAAGCAGCTTCGGTATTCTCACCTCCGAAAAACTACGCCTGTAGTGAAACAAGACCTGCAGGTCTTCATCGGACCCTATCACAAAGATCTCATATCTCACACCAGCTGACACAACGGCAATGGGAATCTTGTAAAATAACTTTTTTACCCACTTCGTCCCACACGCACCATGCTTCCGTAATATGCTGAGCTTAATCTCTGCCAACGTACTCGAAGACCGAATAAAAATACTAAGCGATTCTCTATCCGTAAATTTCACACCATGCCTTTTGCTCTTTTGAATTTTTCCAGAGCAGTGGACTAGAGCCACAAAACTTTTCTCACCATCCATTTGTGAGAAATAACACTCTTCCTCCACCTTTGGTCTTTGAGGGATTTATATAGGCAGCCACGCTCACACATACTCAACATAAACCGCTGCTGCCTCCAGCGGTTTACGCACGTGTCCCAATACACATAAACCGCTACTGCCAGTAGCGGTTTATGGCCAAAGATCAATAAACAGAAACCGCGACAGGCTCTAGCGATTTCTGTGTTTCTCCATTTGCATGTAATCTGCGGCTGGCTATAGCAAATCATGTGTTTCCTGTAAATCGCTACCGCCAGTAGCGGTTATATGAAACAATGTATTTACGTCTTCATGTTTAAAAGAATGTAATTGCGTAAATTTAAAGGACAAACAATTTATTTATGTAAATTGCCCTAAAAAATATTTCATTAACAATAATAGTAGTAATAGTACAAATAACACTTCAATCTCGAATCTTTATAAAGCATAAAACCAAATAAAGAATCTAATACAATCTTTTTTTTTTAAAAGGCCTCAATACCAACCCTAAATTTTAGAAATATTTACTTTATATGATGTTGTAGCTATTCTAAATAACATAATATTTGTTTAAATATAGAGTATTGCTAGAGAATTATTTTTTTTAGTGAATATCAGTTAATTTTTTAAAATTAATTATTTTATTTATTTTAAATTTTAAATCACAAATACTTAAGATAAAACCTTTATATATCTTTTTCAACTCTATCAATTTAAACTTTTAAGATAAATAATTTTATGACATGATATTAGAACTTCTATGACCGAAACATTTTGAGTTTGATCTTTTTTATTCTTCAAAAGAGAAAAAATAATAGCTTAAAACAAATAAAAAAAAAAAGTCTATGTAAAAATTTAAACAATTTAAATAAAAAGTTTTATTTAAAATAACGTATTAAATATATAATTATTTATGTGTTTTTTTTTTCATCAAATTAAATTTTTGGGTGAAGGAATTTTAAGACAGTTAATTTCGAGGTGTGCCAAGACTAACATTTACCGTTATATGTGACAAGGGGATCATAAAATACTAACACTATATATATGTTGAATTCGTCACACATTCTCTTGTAAAGAGCCTTTTCTTTTTTTTTAGTTTGGAGTGTGAATTTGTGTGTATATCTCTATATATATGTCTTATGTTAACAATTTTTTACTTTTTGTCTTAATAAATTTATATAGATACATGAATGATGAATTTGATTATCAATAATGAAATAATTAGATATTTAATTTTACAAATGTTTTGACGCAGAAAATTTTATTGATAAATACATATATTTAGTTGGTGAAAATTTTAAAGTTTATCACTATAATTGAGAAAAAGATTAACGATGGTTTGAAACTTTCAAAAATAGTACTTTAAAAATTGGTGATGGTTTAAAATGATTGTTAAATATAAAAATCGTAAAAAAAACTAATAATTTAATGACAGTTTTAAACTACGGCTAAATATAACAGAAAAGATTACCATAATAAATGCTTCATATTAGTGACAATTTGATATTTTTAAAACCGCTACACAAGATTTAGCAATATTTTTTACCAGCGGTTTGCTAAATGCACCAGTGACACTCAAATTAACGACAATTTTATAACCGGCATGAAAAAATTGAGCAACAATCTTAATTTTAACTAAGCAGTTAAAAAACCGGTCGTAAAAATTCATATTATAATGTAGTGTCTCTATTTGTTACAGCACATATCAAGTTAAACTCTATTTTATTTTATTTAAAGGATATAAACTTTTAAGAAACACTTGGGGTAAAAATTTTATCACAGCATTTTATAATATTAAATATCGTAACCCAGGCAAAAACCATTGTCATATAATAAAAAGAACAATTATATCATTGAAAATCAAGGATAGTTGAGCCACATGAAAATAGAATAAATAAAGTAATTGAAAGTATTAATACCCAAAATCATTAGTGTATGTGAAGCACTTCCTACTTTGACCAAGTGCTCAAATATTTTTTTTTGCATTTGATCCTATCAAAGATATATTTAAATCAAACTTGTAATAAATAAATGTCATTTCCTACAACATAATTTTTGGAAAATATATCCAATTTCCCTAATATAATGGTAGTATATATATATAATAGTACAATGCTCGAAGCTCATAAGTCATACAAAACATATAGAAGCGTAACCTATCATAACATCTAGTGCAGAAAACCAAAATTTATAACTAAGATAATATTTTAAAGTATATATTTCATATTAGAGGCTATTCTAAGCACAAAGATTTGATTAACAACAAATATTTATATGAGATAAAATAAACTCGAAAAAACTCAAAATAATTCAAAATAACTAAAAATACTTAATTAATAACCGCGACTCAAGTCCCTATTCACTCCATACATTTTGATGCATCCCCGTTTGCATTTCTTTAAGCTTTCCGGAAATTTTGAATAGACTTCTTTGCATCTTTTAATACATTCTTTCACCCTTCTTTTCCAAGCAGGAGGAGGAAATTGATGAACAGTCCCATCCAATTCAGCAATGGTAGCATCAATAATGATCATTCCAATCATCAACAATAATACTAGTGTATATGCCTTCATCATCTCTCTCTCTTTCTCTAGTTTTTATGATAGATTAGATTTCATATATAGTAATGGTTTAAAATTTTCATTTCATATATAGTAATGGTTTAAAATTTTCATTGATCATATATATATATATATATATATATATATATATATATATATATATATATGTATATATATGATTCAGGAATTAAGATATTATCTCTTAATTCATGTCTCCACCCTTTACGAAAAGCTGTATTTTCCTATATAGGGAAACAAAATATTCTTATTGTATATATTAAATATTATTTTAGAATAGTTTATTATTTTAATCAAGATTGATTGCCTTTGAACTCATTGGAGGATCCATGTAGTCCTTGAACAGCTAAAGAGATCCTCTTTCGTTGCGCTTAATAACATCCAATTTTCTCTACTAATCTAAATCCCTCCGGCTGTTGCTACATTGCTTTTGGAGTCTTGTCAATAACTATATTTCACGTGAACACGTTATATATATAAAATATTGGTTGATAAGATGCAACCAATTAGATAGGTTCAAAATCTTATTAGATTTGTGTGTTCGAATTCTAAAATCATGTTCCAAAACAAATTTGTTCAAGCAAGTTCAAATTTTTTTAATTCAAATGCATTAACTTACCGTATTTAAAACAAGTTTTTCAAAAAAAAAAAAAATAGCGAGAACTTGAGTAGATTTAACAAGACAAAGTTTAAACAAAAAAATTCAAGTTAAAAATATATTGCAGCGGTAGGAAGAAAATCGCTGCAAAAAAAAGTATCGAGTATATTTGCTCACTCGACATTTTTGCGACGGTTAAAACAAAACCGCTGTAAAATGAGATGCTTTTAGTAGCCTACCTCAAATCCGTCGCAGTAACCGCTGCTAAATGTCCGTCGCTATCTGCCGGTTTTCTTGTAGTGCATGATTAAGTATTATATTTTATTAAAAATAATATAAAATTAAAAAAATCTTTTCTTTACCCTCAGCTTCCTCTGCCCAAAAGATGAGTAAAGCAAAGTTCTTCTAACTCAAAGTACTTCACCATCAACCTAGATCTAAACCTTTGCTAGCTGCTCTCCTACCACCACCATTCACCACCATCGTTCACCACTGCTATTCACCACCGCTCACCAACACTGTCACATTCCTTCTATTTTTCACTCCTTCGTCTATCTCCATCTCCATCACCGTCTATTCCATGCTTGGCCTCTGTGACTCCGATTCCATCACCGTCTATTCCATCCTTAGCCTCTGTGACTCCGATTCCACCGCCCCCTGTTTCCGCCTCCAACAGCAATGTCGTCGTGTCTCGCCATCGTCTCTCACTTCCTGAGCCTCCATGACCCCTGTGTCCGCCTCCTCCGATCCACCAGCATTGCCGTGTCTCCATCACCGTCTCTCACGTGCACACATGACCCCTGTTTGCACGGCTCGTGTCCAGCTCCTCTAACATCGCCGTTGCGTCTTGTCGTGGCCACTGCGTCTGCCATCGCGCCAGCAGCAATCTATTTCTCCCTCCTGAATCAGGGACACAGAGCCAGTGGTTACATTAGGTTAGATTTTCATCCTTCAAATTATTCTATGTACTTATTTTGGCTATTATCTAGACTTGTTTTTCTGTACCCTGTTCAAACCATGAATTGCCTTTTATTGACTCCTTCTAGGTAATCTTTTATTAATGGATCAAATTTGCTGCCAGGAATACAATTTTTGAATTATATATCTATATATATTGAGATAGACCACCCTATTGAACAACTGCTGATATTGTCATATTGATTTGATACTTTTCAAGGCGCAAGTTGTCAATTCTTCCTGTTGAGCCCAAACTTGGCAAAATGCTCATTTTGGGCGCGATCTTCAAATTATTTCTGAAATTTTTTTAATCAAATTCATCCTTAAAAGATTTTAAGTTAGTCACGTTAGTCTTTTTATTATTTTTCTTACTGACGGCGTTAACGGAAGCTGACATGGCCGTTAAATTACATTTCTAACACAAAAAACGATCCCATTTTCATGGGCTAGCCGAACAGATATCTAAACTTGACCCACCCGCCCCAAAACCCACCCAATAGCCATCCTTTCCCTTACTGATTCTGTGAATCTGTTCCTCAATACTAAAACTCCATAGTTTCCAACTCTTGCCTGAATGGCATGGGTATTCTTTCCTAAAACTCCATAGCCATCACCGCAGTACCGTCTCGCTAGCCTTCATCACCGCAGCACTCATGATTTCATTATTTCTCTCCGGATACCATACCGCACTCCATGCCATTTATTTGATGCGTGCTCTTCCCATCGTCGATGGCTAGGCGGTTTCTTTGGCTCTCCTAGAGCTCTCTAACTCCCTCACTAAGCTCCGCCAATTCCTTCTCCTTGTCATCAAGAACGACTTTTACCAGCACTTGTTCCAAACCAAGCTTCTCAGCTTGTTCTGCAGGCTTGATAGCATCTCTGCATCCACACATGTCTTCGACACCGTCGATGACCATGACAAGCTCGATGTACTTTATCACACCATACTCAAAGGATATGCAAAAAACTCTTCTCTGCCTAAAGTCTTGAAATTTTACCATAGAATAACGTTTGACGGATTAAACCTAATGCATATAAGATGTTTGAGAGAATGTGTCATAGAAGATTTTACCAGCGGATGAGATCTAATGACTTTGCTGGGATGAATGGTATTTAGTTAATTAAAGCAAGAAAGACATAGAGAAAAGGGTGGTGCATATAGCTAGGAGGGAGAAAGGCCAAGGCTAAAAGGGAAAAATAACACTTCACTACCCTCAGATTCATGGGCATTAAAGAAGTATGTCCAGAAACCATAAAAGATTTCTCTTACCTGAGAGGATAGTATAGATGCATCACCTCAATGGGGTTCCATTTTTTGAAGTTTTTTCTTCTAATTTTTAATTTAATTTAATTCCTTCTCTAGCTTAAAAACGACATAGTTTATGTAACTTAAAGACAAGGTTAATTTTTATTAATACTGTCAATAGAAATGTGACGGAAGAACTAATGTGATTTATTTAAAATCTTTTAAGAATAAATTTGATTAAAAAAAATTTTTGGAGACCAATTTGAAGATCGTGTAATCTTTTAAGAACCAATTTGACTATTTACTCACACTTTATTAAACCAGTTCAACTGTAGTTTAATTATGATTAAACCACTAAATCATTGAACTAGTTCATTTACCGATTTACTCACCAATCCAATTTTTTTAACCTTGAAAAAATATTAGCATTAGTTAGTGCATTATTTCCTACCAGCAACAAGTGACAAAAAACTTTCGATTGCAATGATTTGACTATTGAAACATGCTCGTCAAAAGTATGAGGGTCTAAGAATCTTGTAGATCTACTTGATTTTGTGATCCTTGGAAAACTCAACAAAATGAAGAGGCGTTAACTGACGGGAAATTTGTTGGGCGAGATCGAAAAATATTAGGGAGTTCTTTGAGTTATGGTGTGATTAAGAAAGTGTCAAATATAGAAAAAATAATTGGTTAAATTTGTGGTTTGGAATAGTTTGAATAACATGAAAAACTAGGAACCAAAAAATCTTTAAAAATAAATCTCTTCAAGTGGAGGAAGCTTGGCATATGTGTAATAAGTCATTGGAAAGAGTGGTATATGTGTAATAAAATATTAGGAAGGATTTTTTTAGTGAGAGGCGAGAGAGCAATTAACAAAAATAAGTATGAGATCCTTAAAAACTTTGAGTGGTCTTGGTGAATTTGTGGGAAGTATGTGGTATAAAAGAGACCATGATAGTGGTGGGAGGATATACTGTCAACGCTGAAAATGGTATGTATGTTTTTCTGTGTAAAGTCCTTAATGCAGGACAAAAATACTTACTTTGATTGATGGGATTCAGATGGCTGCACAATTTTTATTTTTGAAGAAGCAATGATTCCATTGGATAAAGTGGTATTTAGATCAAATGACTCTTGTATCATCAGTTGGGCTACAAAAAAAAGATAATGGATTATGGAGAATGTCTTTTGAAAAAGACAAACTAAAAAATTTCATGCAGGAGTTCAACCCCATATGCATCCATTTTGCCTGTCAAAAAGAATTTCTACATTTGAATAAGTAAAAAGAATTGGCTTATAAGGAGAACAATCCAAAGATTATATAGTGTTGATTACAGAGGTGTCTTTGGTGAATTTGCTTTTCCCTGATGTCAATGCCATAGGGGGAATGATTTGCTAAATCCTCACCAACCTTTTTCTTTGTAATGCTTTATTTTAGATGTGAGATATAAAATTTTCAGGTGTTACTTTTATGATATTTGATTTTTTTTATTGTTGTTTAATTTTTTTTGTACTGTTAAACTTTTTTTTTTCTATCTCATAGTGGTTGAGAGTGCTTCAATTAATCGGAAAAAAAAACTTGATTACATATTATGTAGGTTTATGCTAATTAAAAAATAAGCAATTTAAATTTAACTCGAAATAATATTGATGAAGAATAAAGTTCTATAACCAAACAAAATAGTTAACTAAATTCAATCAAGTTGTATAACTATTTTTCACATTATGCACTCCTTTTTTTTTTTCTTCTTGTTATCTTTCACGTTCCTCCTTCTTCTCCTTCTCACGTTTCTCCTCCTCGCCTTGTTGATGTTGTTACTTCTTCTTATTCTCCTCTTCTTCCTCTTTTTTTTTTCTCATCTTTCTTTTTTATTATCGTCATCGTCACCACCACCACACCACAATTTTCATCTCCTCTTCCTACTCTTTCTCCTCCTCTTTTTTTTTTTTTTCATTTGAATTTCTCCGATTTTCTCCTTCCTTTTCCTCATCCTCCTTTTCCATCATGATTATTATCATCATCGTTATTATTATCGTTATTGTAATCATTGTCGTCTTCTTTTTATATATATAACAGTTCAAATTTAGAATACACTAAAATTTCTTAATGATGACGACACAGACAAACCTAGTTCAAAGCAATTTCAAACTAAAAGTGTATCTTATTTAAATTTAGAATGTACCGAAATTACTTAATGATGATGGCACACGAACAAACTTAGTTTAAAACAAGCACAATTTACGTAATGATAACTCAAAACTCCTCCTTCGCCTCCTCCTTCTTCTTTATTATTGTCAACATCTTCTTCTTTTTTTTTTGTTCATGATCTTTTCTTTCTTGTTTTTCCTTCTCATAATTTTTCTTGTTTTACTCTTTTAACAAGAATAAAAACAAAAAAATAAACAAAAAAAGAAACACATAATGCTGCAAAATCATCAGTAGAAAGAGAAAAAACCTACATTCATTCAACTAAATAAGATTGCAATACAATACATACATGTTAATTCAAATCTAATATGGGAAGCAATGCTCCTGAAAGAAGAAATAAGAGCAACGGAAAAAAAGAAAAAAAGAAAGAAAGAAGAATAAAAAGAAGAAAAAAATGCAGCATTAAAAAATATATTTTTGTATTTTGTAGTAAAATTTCGGTGTCAAAACTTAGAAATTTGTGTTATTGTTAGGATTTTTTAATAAATTTTACATAATTCAAAATTTTTCTTCTTCTTCCTCCATATCTTATGTTGTTTCTTCTTCCTCGTTTTCATTTTTTTCTTCTTCGTCTTCTTTTTTTATTTTACTTTTTCATAATTCTTTTTGTTCTACTCTTTTAAGAAAAATAAAATTTAAAAAAAATAAAAAATAAAAAATAGCAATATCAGATGAGGAATAGAAGGAGAAGAAAAACAAAAATAAAACACAGCAATAATAATATCAATAGAAGGAAAAAGAAGAAGTGCACAAAAAACCGCATAAAAAAACACGAAGAAGAATTTATGGCGTGATTTTACAAGCATGTTCTGTGAGTGAATTTTGTTAAGTTTAGGTCAACTTAATAAAACTTAATTATCAAAAAAATTTGAATGTCTAACCAGATTAATTTATAAATTAATTAATTTTAAAACTATTAATTAAATCTTGATGAATATAAATCTAAGAGAGGAAAAAACGAGGACATGCAAAATATTGTAGAAAGATTATTAATCATGGATCAGGCCACCAATTAATGGTTACTGAACTATCCATGGCTGATGGTTAATTTTTTTATAATAAATATATATATATATATAATCATTCGTATCCTTTCTCTTTTTAATTTAAATTTTTAAAAGTAAAAATCTAGAATTCATTCTTATTATCCAAAAAACATTTAATACAAAATAAATAAAAAATCTAAAATAAAATAATAAATTTGTTAAAAAACATGATAGATATGTAATTATTTATATACTCTGTTTTATTTGTTTAAATTATTGAGAGAAATAATTTTATGATAATATTATTATAATGTATTTTATACAATTACTTGTGAATTATTTTCTAACATTAATCACTTCATTTAAATGGTTAATTATTACTGATAGATTATAGAAGGTAGAATTAGAGATTTGGATTCTCTAAAGTTTGAATTTCACTTTAGAGAGTAAAGTGTGAATCTTTTACTTTTGAATAGTTTCTCTTTTATATTTATTCTTGGTCTCATTTATAAAATTAATGATGAGAAATTACACTTTACTCTCTAAAGTAAAATTCAAACTTTAGAGTATTCAAATCCTAGAATTAGGATATTGAAATTTAATCGTAATTAAAGCACATGACCGTAGTAGTTAATACTTAATAGTATTATGCAAAAAAAATTATAATAATATTTAAGAGACAATAAAAAAATTAAATAATTTAAAATTATTTTATTTAATATTTATTAATTATTATTAGAATAATTGTATGATTTTAAATGTAATAAATATATAACTACATATGTATGTTATATGGAAATTATTGACGTTGAAAGAGTAGATAAATTAACAAAGTGTGTGTGTGTATGAGTAAGAAAACAGAGAGAAAAATGAAACTATGCTGAAATATATATTATTGCTACGAGTTTATTGTATTATTGAATTGTACATTTCTCAGTCTTCAAAGGCTAATTATATATATATGCACTACATACATACACACACATACTGCAGAGGCTTGAAAAATGTGAATCATGATTTTCTGGTCTGATCGAACTGCTCAAATCTTCTTCTGTTTAATAAAAAAAAATATATATTCAAATTTCAATTTTGGCATGCCTGCAGCAAATAATAACTTGACATATTGTAAGATGCTATTTTGCACATCACAACTTGCTTAAATTTCTATTTTACAAATTTAGGTGAATATTTTAGGGTTTTTTGTCCTGACTTATTAATCACTCTATACTCATAAAAATGTGGAAAATAATTTATCATACATAATATATTTATATATACGTTAATATATATAGTCTCAAAAAGACTCATAAATTCAGAAAATAAAAAAACAATTATAAAGACTCGTATATATATATACTTACCACAGACTAAGTCTTCTCCTCAAACCTAGCTTTACATCTCTTAATGCAGTCCCCAATTAGAAAAATACTAGGTTTCAAGAGATATTTGCATTCTTCAATACACCTTTTAAGCCTAAACTCTTCACGAACAGGACTATTAGACGATTGAGATTCAATAAACACAGTACAAATAATAATTCCAATAATCAACAATGTTATTAATGCATGTGCCATATATGATATATATGTTTCTTTCTTTTATTTTATTTGAACTACAAATTTATGAAAGACTGGATTTTATGCAGCCATATATAGGCCTAAGATCTTTCTTAATGCTATACGCAATATGATTTTAGAATAGGCAGAATATTGTTTGTCTCCCCTCGTTTTACGAAGAGTTATTTTTGAAGGATATATATATTTTTATTATTTTTATTAAGCTTGATTGCCTCTTGAATTCGATACATTTTGAGAAATGGTCATTGTTAAATAATAATGTTGTTTTAATGTGACAAAACTTATATAGCATATTGGATATCACACAAGGTTAATAAATATAAAATTTTATCGGTGCAAGGAAATGAAAGTTACAATTATTTTTTAAAAAAATATGATATTAACTGAAAATGAAAAGTGTTTTAGAGATATAATTATTTATTTGTCTCTTTCGATCCTAATAACTTAAATTTTTTAAAAAAGTGATTTCATAATTTGATATCAAAATTTTTATGATAAAAAAGTCTAGACTTTAGTCATGGTTAGACTCCAAAAGAAAAAAAATTAAATATAAAACAAATTAAAAGAAAAAAAAAGTTTATGTAAAATTTTAATCAAATCTAAAAAAAAAAATTATTTAAGAGAGCATATTAGAGATATATCGAGTTAAACTCTAAAATGGTCCCTGAGATTGACGTCGTGCACTAAAATCGTCCCTGAAATTTCAATTACACCAATTACGTCTCTGAAATTGAGAAAAGTGCACCATATTAGTCTCTGACCCATTTTCCCTTAACGACGTGATGACATGGCTGGATGACGTGGACGGTAAGTGACATGTGTCACTCCATGATTTGGCCACGTGTATGATATGATAATGTGGTGACCAGTGACACATAACATACTGATGTGGTTAGTTGTACCACGTGTCACAACGTTATTTGGCCACGTGTCGCAACAGTATTCGTCCACGTGTCATCCATTAGGCTGCGTTTGTTTATTGTCTTTCAAATACATAGACACAGACATAAATACACAAAGAGACATATACACAAAGATACACAAATTTTTTATTGTGTTTGGTGATATTGGACTAGACACACAATATAAACAAAATATCAATTTTACCCTTATATTATACCAATGGAATAAGGACAAGAGTAAATTATTAAGGATAAAAGAGTAAATATTTGTGTCTCATCAATGTGTCTCCGTGTCTCATCTTTTTTGAAGGACACCAAATATATGTATTTTATGTATGTTTGTGTGTCACCATGTCCTTCGAAAATCTGTATCTTAGCAAACAAACGATAGACGTGGACCACCGTGTCTATGTATTAGTGTCTGTGTCTCATCAAACAAACGCAGCATTATGTCATCGTTAAAGATGCACCAAATTAGTCCCTCACTTTGCATTAAGTGACTCATTTTAGTCCCTGAAATTGAATGCGTGCACCAAACTAGTCCCTTCACCAATTTTTTTTCATTTTTTCTATAAATTCAAAATTCTCAATATTTTTTAATGCATTAATTTCAATTCTATTTTTTCACATATTATTCAAATAAAAGTGTTTTTATAAAATATTTTTTCTCTTGCGAATATCCTAACTGTCGACTTAGAGTTGACGTGAAGATATTTCAAGCACCTTTTCTACTATCTCCAACTTCTTTCAATGCTTTTATAAAATATTTTTTTCTCTTGCGGATACCCCTAACAGACGTTTGGGAGTTGACGTGAAGGCATTTCAAGCTTCCCTCATTACCATCTCCGACCTCTTTCGTTTAGACTGCAGAGGTCGGAGATGATAGTGAGAGTGTTTGAAGTACCTTCAATAATGTAGCTCATTTACACATATCGAAAACGTGTATTTCATAAGAATAAAAAATGTATATTTTAATTATTGATTTCTTGTTAAAAGCACATGTTTTTTTATGAAAAAAAATGTGTCCAATCAATCATATAATTATTTTTTTATAATAACATACTTATATATTACAAAATTTACCAATGTTAAATTATTAAAAAAATATATATAATTAAACTAAAATCTTAAAAATTTTTATGAAAGCACGTGTATTTAAAGGATATATGAAAAAATAGAATTGAAATTAGTGCATTTAAGATATTAAAAATTTAAATTTAAAAAAATGAGAAAAAATTGGTGAAGGGACTAGTTTGATACACGACATTCAATTTCAGGGACTAAAATGAGTTACTTAATGCAAAGTGAGGGACTAATTTGGTGCATCTACAACAATGACATAATGGATGACACGTGGATGAATACTGTTGTAACACGTGACACAAACGGACACGTGGCTAAATAATATTGTGACACGTGGCACAACTATCCACATCAGCATGCCACGTGTGACTAGTCACCACATCATCATATCATTACACATGGCCAAATCATAGAGTGACACGTGTCACTTACCGTCCATGTCATCCAGCCATGTCATCACGTCGTTAATGAAAAATGAGCCAAGGACTAATATGGTGCACTTTTCTCAATCTCAGGAACGTAATTAGTGCAATTGGAATCTCAAGAACTATTTTAATGCACGACGCCAATTTCAAGAACCATTTTGAGATTTAACTCGAGATATATCCATTATAATTACATTATTCTTATTTGCTTAGCTATCTTCACGTGAATAATTTTTTATTTCTAAATATTACTTAACGCTTATTTTATTTTTTACATATATTTTTGAAAATATAAGGCAATAGATATTATTCCTAGTGTCTAATATATAAAAAAAAAATTCAAGGTCTATTTGGTCGGACACTTCACACAAGAACTATTACGAAAAGATCCGGTCAAGAGCAAATCCGATAAATACTCCAAAAAAACACCTTCGTGACTTAGGCCTAAGCAGTTTCAGCTGACTTGGGGAGCACGCTAAGAGGCTCAAACCAGACTCTCAAGCACAAGTGAAATTTCTTTCAGAATAGATTCTTTCAAATTTTTTTTTTTCCAATTAAGAGAATAAAGTATAATTTTTAATATTTTAATTTTTTATATTTTTTTATTTTATTTATAAAATATATAATAAAAAATAATACTTTATTCTATTAAATAAAATAAAAAATTAAGAAAATTTATTCTCGATTTTCTTCCTTCACTTCTAATGTGACCTGACCCTCAAGGAAAGATAACCGAACTGCAATAGATCTTATTACTTAATTAATAGTTATTTTATTTATAATATATATTTTGAAAACATAGCTTGATAGAAATTGTTTCTAAGGAGTCTAATAATAAAGGTTCAAAGTCTATTTGCTCGACCACCTCTAATTATCAAGAAAGAATTTAGAAAAAAATATTGTCAAAGCAAAAAAATACTTTTAATAGTATCAGATGCTAAGAATATTTTCAGACCTACTTAACTACATATTGATTAGGTTTATTCTAATTAATAATTAAGCAATTTATCATTATGTTTGACTCGAAATAATAATGAATCAAATCTATTATCTATCAATGAAATCTTAATGAGTCTCAAGTGAGGAGTATAAACTGAAATAGGAAAGAATGAGGGGAAAAAGATAAGAGAGATCCATAAATAATTATCGGGTCTGCTATGCATACAAGCAATAAGGCCTTACAAATGTTACAAGCCTCCATCCCACAAGCATTCCACACGCGTACTAATTATATTGAATGGAACGTAACATTCACGCGCTCCCACTCAAACGGTTACGCTTCTCTTCGCGTAAACCACCCATTAATGGCAGACTCTTCCACTTCTTCCACTTCTCAAAGCCATTTAGAGAAAACGCAACCCTTCCATTTTCGAGCAACATTTGAAACTCAAGATATACAATTCGTCGCTAACATTCGAAAACTCCATCAACACATCATAAAACTCTCGATCAAGAATCTCCAGAGAAAACAAAGCTATAATACTCAAGGTACGTTATATTACCATTCCTGTATATTTTTCAGATTTTGAACTAGGTTTTATTGTTCTTCTATGTTGTTGTACGTTTTATTGTTCTTCTTGCTCTACGTCTCATTTTACAGTTTATAATGTTCTAGGTTTTACTGTTATTCTTGCTTCTATGTTACACTGTTCTTCTTCGTTCTTGTAGGTGTTACTGTTCTTGTTGTTCTAGTTCTTCTGGTAACTGATTTTTGGGAGTATATTCCGTAGTTTGGTGGGTGTATAGTCAGCACTTGCTTATATTTGCTTGTCCATGGGTGTATATTGCTTGACCTTGTAATGTTGCTTGATATTGATGCATGTTTGAGTGATACCTGACTGATATATATGGGTGTATCTGAATCATATCTATGGGTGTATCTGACTGATATATATGGGTGTATCTGAATCATATCTATGTGTGTATCTTACTGTTATCAATGGATGTATTTGACTCATATATATGGGTGTATCTTATTGATATCTTACTGATATATCTTACTATTACTATTTTACTCATTTGTATATTTTCCACATTTTGAAAATGAAGAACTAGGTTTTACTGTTCTTCTACGTTCTTCTAGGTTTTACTATTCTTCTTGTTCTAGGTCTCATTTTACAGTTTTTAATGTTCTACTTGTTCTAGGTTTTACTGTTATTCTTGCTTCTAGGTTATTCTGTTCTTCTTAGTTGTTCTAGGTGTTACTGTTCTTAGTGTTCTAATTCTTCTGGTAACTGATTTTTGGGAGTATATTGCATGATTTGGTGGGTGTATATTGAGTATTTTGTTGGGTGTATATAGCATAATTTGTTGGGTGTATATTTCTGAATTGATATACTGTAATATAGTCAACAGTTGTAACTGTTCTAATATTTGCTTGTCCATGGATGTATATTGCTTGACCTTGTAATGTTGCTTGACCTTGTATATTAATGCATGTTTGAGTGATATCTGACTGATATCTATGAGTGTATCTGACTCATATTTATGGGTATATCTGAATCATATCTTTGGGTGTATCTTACTGATATCTATGGGTGTATTTTTCATTTCAGAAAAAATGGCAGGCAGAAACCAAGCTGAAAAAAATGTAAGAACAAATATATGTCTTAGATGAAATCAGTTTTATATAATAGAAATATATGACTATAATTTTGCTTTGTTTACAGCAAACCAAAGACCTTAAGTGTACAACACATTTGTTAAGTGAGAAATTCAGAAACATGAGCGAGGAGAAGAAAACAATTGTTAGGGATTTGGGATTTGGTGGCCTGATGCACATCCCGCCGCTAAGGGTGCATCACCAAATTGTCAGATAGATTCTAAGGATATTGACACTGATTAATGTAAATGTTATATAGTCCTGTAACAAATTGAACACATGTTGTAAAAATTTTCCAATTATAATCCAGTTTATTATAAAATTTTTTTCAATAATTAAACTCTCTCTGCTGTATTCAAAATGTATGAATTACAGGTACTATAATATGAAGAAAAACATCAAACCAAATATACACCCATAACCTGCCATTTTTTACACCCAAAGAAAGTTGAATATACACCCAAAAATCTATCCCCCTGATGCTTTATCCCTAAAATCCTGAACCCTAAACACTTAAAACCTAAACCCTAACCCATAACCCGTAAACTCTAAAACCTAAACCGTAAACCCTAAAACCCTAAACCCTAATACCTAAAACCCTTAAACCGTTGTAAAAAAAATAGTATTTTATAACATAAAAACAAGATTCTGAAGTATATATATGTATATATATGTAAAATGTGAAATACAAGAAAATTCAGAAATACACCCAAAGGAACACTGCTTTTACACCCAAAAGAATGCATGCTGCCACTCCTTTATGTGCTTCTCATCCCTGTCCAGAAGTGGTGATCCAGATAGATTGGAACCCATATATGACGGTCTTCATAGAGATCTGCAGAATACACCCAAACACAGACTATAAATACACCCGAAAAAATTAAATTTACACCTCTGCTGCAGATTTTAAACAAACATTACCTGAAAGCCACTTGTTGTCCACAAGACCAAAATTCAGCAGAAAATCATTTCAATTCCTATCAAATGAGTCTTTAAGCACACCCACGCTTCTTGCACTTCTCTCGTAATGTAATTCCTCACATCATTTTCAATAAAATTTAACTCGCGATGACCCCCGACAGCTTCAACAAATGATTGGTAAGTTTTGCTTAATCTAATACCAGCCTCCTTGTTATTCTCTATTGTACGACGAATGGACATGCTTAGTTCCCTGTGCTGTTTGAGATATTTTAGATTTCTATTTTCCCTCTCCGCTACATGTAATCAATTGGTTCTTAATCTCGTTTCCCTTCCTATTTGTGCTCCGAACTCTTGTAGAAAATCCTGCAGCCTTGGCGTAGTTCCTGTAAACTTTTTCAGCATCTTCACGGGTGGTAAAGGTCATTCCAACCTTGGAAACAAACTGGTCATCAACAACAGAGAGAGGCCGCAGAATACACCATGTCAAAAACTAAAAATACACCCAATCATGTCTGATATAATACACCCGAACCGCAACAACTCAACTAAAATGACAATAAAAGCCATAAACTATAAATACACAGGCTGCAGAATACACCATGTCAAAAACTAAAAACACACTCAATCGTGTCTAATATAATACACCCGAACCACAACAACTCAGTTAAAATAACAGAAAAACCAGTAAACTGTAAATACACCCACACTTCCCTCAAAAATACACCCAAAAAAATTTTGATCTACACCTGATCGTCTGCTATAAATTCCAGAAAATTAACCAAAACTAATACATTACATTCAATCCACAGATTTATCTTCATGCATTAGTTAGTTTGACAGTCAATGTTCACGAATTATTCACCTACACAATACTATACAAATTACGGCAACAAAATTCATAGTAATCCTATGTAAATCAAACCTCAGGAACTTTGTTAGATTCAAATTCATAATCCACTTTGCTTGGATTCAACTGACAATCTGAGGTTGAATCATCTATTATCTTCAAAACGAGTTCAAACTTTGATTTCAGAAAACAAAAAATAAAATAGAAAACGAAGCTGGAGTTACAGAGAGAGGAACTAACGTAAATGACGAAGAAGAAACGAGTGAGAAAGGAGGGGAAAAGAACGATCGAAGAAACCAGGGGAAGCTTCACGAAAAGAAGAGCGAGCAAATCTGCAAATAAGGAAAACGAAGAAGGAAATAAATCTTTTAAATTTGGTAGTTATATATAGCGCGTGTATACGATGTAGCCATTGGAGCGCGTTTTAGGTTTTAGGGTGTTAAGTAACTTGTAAAGCATACAAGTCGTTAGCGCTTGTATGCAGAGCTTTTCTGAATAATTATAGGGATTATTAATTTATGGAGCTAGGCCACTAAATTAATTATGAAACAATTTGTATCATTGATAGATATATAATTATTTATGTATTTTTTTTAACTTTTAGAAAAAGTAATTTTATAATATATAGTATTAGAGCTTACATCATTTAATAAAGATTTAGAGTTCATTGTTGTTTTTTTTTATCCAATGTAGATTTTTATTCCATGAAAATAGAGTTTTTGGGTCTACTCTAGACCTCACATGATGGCAAAAAAGGAATTCCCAACATAGCTTTAGACATAATGGAACAACTAAAATAGGGGAGTGGATCTTCTCTAGTGGAAAAAAAATTGGATACTGTCCAGTGTGTGATCTCACCATTCATTGTTCTCTCTCTCTTATTAATTTCTGGTCCCACTTATAGAATTAAAGGTGAGATATCACACTTTATTCTCTCCAGTGGAAAAAATGGAGAAAATCCATTTCCACCAAAATAGGAATAAAAAAGAGTAAAGTAACTAGGTGTAATGTTCAAGTAGCGAGCTTCTTGTTCCATCCATCAGCTTCTTCGACTTGCTTTTCACAAATCTAAGGAGTTCTGAAATTCAATCGCGCTCCTCCTGGTCGATTTTCAAATGTGATACCCGTCGAAAGCTTCTCTTTTAAAAATGAATTTGTTACGCGCCTTCTAGATTTCCCATATCAGGTTGCAGCTTCTCTCATCTTCATCTTATTGTTCCTTTTGTGCATCATCTTCTCGGCTTGTTCAGACCACTGTTGTCAGGTTTTTTTGGTCGCTTTGTATTTCAGGGGCTTCAATTCCAAAGCAGAGCCATGCGTTTCAGGACTGCATATAGCTAATCAGAGAATGTTGAACAAATTCTTCAGCTGGGTTACATCTTCAGTAATATGGAGAAACGGTGGTTACCCTTTCGTGGATCCTTTCGCTCACTAACAATCCCCTATCTATTACTTTCAACGAAAAACTCTAATTTTGGGTTGTACTTTCAAGCCCCAAATAGTGTTTCGATCCAGAGCTTCTTTTGCTGACATTGAGTAGGCATTAGTTGTAGTGGTGGGTGATAAAATTGGTGAGCCAATCCATATCTTGAAGTTGCTGTGTAGCTTCCTTCCATAGTCCCATCACTCGTGGTCAGGTAACAAAATCTTGCCCCTTGTCAATTTCAGTCTGTAGGATAGTCTGTGATATTTCTAAACTGAACTGATCTGTTATGAGTTTTAGATTCTATTGTCTTCCTTCTGTTATGAGTTGATTAACCCATATCAATTGCCGGTCCCTAGTTAGAATTGTTTGGGTAGCTAGCACTGACTGATTCTTGATCCATAGATCCTCCCATATCCGTACAGAGTGCTCATTACATATCTTCCATTTCACTCCTTTTTCTTAACCTTCATCCCTTCCAACAAACTCTGCCAACCCCATGAAGGGTTAATCCCAATTACAGTCCTTAGGAAATTAGAATATCTGAAATACTTGCTTTTATAAACTTTGTGAATTAGCGAGTTAGGCTTTATCTATAATCTCCATCCCTTCTTGCCTAACATAGCTAGATTGAAAGCTCTAAAGTCCTTAATGTTCAAGCCTTCCTGAGATTTTGGTCTGCAAATGATACTCTATTTTATTCAATGCATCCTCCTCTCCATATCCTTTTGACTCCACCAAAACTATAACAACATCTGGTGAATCTCTTCCAATAGTATCTTTGGGAGTTTAAAGCAGCTAAGAGTGTAAATAGGAATGGCTGTTGTCACCGCTTTTATAAGGACCTCCCTCCCAGTAACTGATAGCAGTGATCGTTTTTAATATTACAGCTTTTGAGAAACCTTATCTTTAACATAATTTAAGGTAGCATTCTTCATCCTGTTTATTACATCTAGCAACCCAAGGTATCTATCTTGATTACCCACGTGAGGAACATTAAGGATTCCTGCTAACTTTTGCCTCACTTTGGATGGTGAGTTATGGCTAAGAAACACAGAGGATTTATCAAGATTGACCACTTGACCATTGAGTAATGAATACATGTGTAAGACATTCATTAAGTTATGGCAAGCTTCCTCTGTAGCCTAACTAAGTAGTATAGAATCATCTGCGAAGAAAAGATGGTTGATAGTAGGATATCTGCGATTTAGTCTCAAACCCACAATTTTGTGTCTCTGTTCTCCTATGTGGAGTAGATGGATCAGGCCTTTTGCACAAAAAATAAATAGATAGGGAGAGAAGGTCACATGGCCGAAACCCTCTACATGGCTTGAAAAAGCCATGAAGTTGTCCTTCCACAGTAATAGAATAAGAAACTGTTGTCACACACTCCTTTAACCAGCCAATCTATTTATGGAAGAAACCCATCATTTTCTTTAAAATAGCCCATATAAAACTCAATTTCACCCTGTCATATGCTTTGTTCATGTCTAACTTCAAGGCTAAATCCTGAGATCCATGTGTTTTGTTCTTTAGAAAGTGAATAAATTCATGTGCAATGAGAATATTGTTACTAATGAGTCTTCCTTTGATGAAGGCACTCTAATTAGCGCTTATTAGGGGTGTTCAAAACCGATCCAAACGAACAAAAAAAAATCGAAAACCAAAAAAAATGAAATTTTGCAATTTTTCTGCGGTTCGGTTCAGTTTTCAGTTTTGATAAGGAAAATCCTAACCGAACCAGTTTTATAAAAAAACCCCTAAACTAAACCTACCCCCAAATGACCTAAAAGCCACAACAACAACGTAACCCTAACTCTTCTTGCCCCTTTGCCTCCAATCCTCTGAACTCTCAGTGCCTTTTGCTCTCCTTCTCCCTTCCTCGTCTTCCTTCTGCTCTGCGCCTCCGCCATTGCTGCCGGCCTACCGCTAGACAACACCAACCCTGACTTGCGTCCCGTGGCCCTGTTCTCTTCTTCTTCTTTCCTCATAGCACCGCTCTCTCTCCGTCGTTCTCCCCAGCACGGCTCCACACAGCACGTCTTCGTCCTCTCCTAGCAACACGCCATCATTCTCCATGGATCCACAAAGGCCGCAGCAACACGCCATCGTCCTTGTAGCGCCTCTCTCTCGTCGACCTCCCTGCACTCATCCATTCTGCCTGCATCAGCAAATCATCAAGAATGGAGCTTGAGTCAGGTTGGTTCTTCTACTTTTGATCCAGACTCTTGCTATTTTTTGCTTCTTGATTTTCTGTTTTTTATTGATTTTTTACTTCTTGATTTACTCTTTACTCTTCTTCTAATTTTTCCTGACTACTTTACTATTATCTTTTTTTAATTTGTTAATTATTATTGATTTTAATTTGTTAATTAATCATTATTATTACTATTGCTACAGTCAACTGTTATTGTTAATTGTTTATTCTTATTATTATTGCTACTGCTAATTGATTTGAATCTGAATTTGTTAATCTGTTAATTAAAAAGTGGAGACTCCAAATGTAATTTTGATGGTATTTGTGTCGTTTTGATAAATTGGTGGTGTGATGAGGTTGATAATAAATAGTCGCTATTATTGTAAAAAATTTTACGGATGGAATAATTTTAAATCTGTTTTTGAAACCTTCGAATATGGTGCAAAAGGATACAACGAACATGACAAGTCTTCTTGGGTTATTGGTCTGATGGCTGCTGCTATTTTTTGCTTTTAACTTGTTATTAATTCAATTATTTATTGTTATTCTATTTTTGTTTTTGATTCACAGTTGTATTGATATTTAATGTTGTATTTGTAATATTTTTGCAGTTTGATCATAGTATTACAAGGAATAATATTGGTGAAACTGGTGGACATGTAATGCTCCCCTAAACAAATCTGCAAATATAAGTTCACCAACAAATTAATTAATTGAATCATTTTTTTCATTAATCTAAATTTTTTGTAAATATTATTTGTTATGATTCTTCCTTATTTTATAGAAGTTGAATCCACTCCTATCCTAACATCTTTTTTATATGTTCTATATGATTTTTTTTAATTTTGTATCATTATGAATTTATGATGAGCTATGTGCTCATACTGTTCCTTGTTTTTATTTGAATTAATTAAAAAAATCAAACAAATCGATTTTAATTGATTTAGTTTGATTTGAATGATTTTAATAAAAAAAATTGAATCAAACCGAACCGCAATTTTAATAAATAATCGAATCGAATAACTTTTTTTTTAAATAATAGAATCAAATTGCACCGCGATCACCCCTAACGCTTATAACACTCTCCATAACATTCTGCATCTTGTGAACTAAAATTTTGAAAAAATTTTCATATGAAAAATATCTTCATCAATTACGTCACCATAAGTCCTTCCAATCTTTTCCCTAACTCCTTTGTCTTGCAATATTCAAAGAGTTTCCATAATTGTATCCAAATAAGGACATTATCAAAATCTCTATCTTCTACTATTTTTCCTTATTTCCAGCATCTAATATTGATAATGAACTTTTTGAAAAGCCACGGGTGCCTCTCTCTATTCTAGTTACGTCGATCTCATTATCAAAATAGAACTGGGAAATATTCCCTCCATAGCTCTGCACCTTGAAACCTTCAAGTTGTCTCCAAAATGCATACAAGGCAGATTTTATAGTTCCTGCACTAAAGAGCCGAACAGCCATTATCCTTCCCATTAGACTTTGTGAACATTCATCAATCCCAACTTGAATATCTGTGTCTTCAAAGCCTATGATTTCTTCTTCATCATCCAATGAATGTCGTTGCTGTTGAACAACAGAATTGAACAATAGGATTAGCATTAATATTACTTCTCATTGTTAATGGTGTTTACTAGGTCAGACAAAATCAACGACTCATTCGTGTTTGAATATTATATAGGATTCCTTCCAAAATTCTATCAGAGCATTTTACAAAATTTTATCAGAATTCAGAATCCTATTAATTGTTGTTGACCCCAAAAAAAAAGTTCAGCATAAAATGTATAAAAAAGAGAAAAATCTATATAAAATTCGTTAAGAGACGTGATAGATAGATATATAATTGTTTAAGTATTTTTTTTAATAGATTAAATTTTTAGAAAAAATAGTTTTATAATAATTTATTGTAATGGGTTTTATTAACTATAGTCACTTGTGAATTATTTCCTAGCATTATTTTACTTCATTTAAATTGTTAATGATTACTAATAATACATTATAAAAGGTAGAATTAGGATATTGAAACTTAAGCATAATTAAAGTAGTTAATAATAAAATAATGTTAGAAAGATAATTATTTAAAATTATTTTATTAACTTAATATTCATAATTTTATATACATAAAAAACTTAGATTATTTTAAATTATTTTTGTATTATCTCCTAAATATTTTTGTTAACAGTGTTATGCATAAAAATCAACATTGGAATTTGATCCATGCATGTACAGTACTTTTTCATTTGTGATTATTCATTTAAATTTTAAATAAATGAGATTAGCATGCAAAAGCAATTGCCGCATAATAATTTATTATTAATTTCATTTGACCATTTTTATTAACAATGTTAGTTAGATAATTCGTAAATATTATTATTTTACATTAATATTTAATTAATAATAATTTATATTTATATTTATAAAAAAATTTATATATATAAAACATCTATAAATCAACATAATTTATAGGATAAAGTATATTTTTTATTTTTGAAGTTTATTAAAAATTTAAAAAATATTTTTAAATTTTATTTTGTTTTAATTTTGTCCCAAAAGTTTTCGATTTACATTAAATATATATATTCCTGACAACTAAATTTTTAAAAAATTTAAGACCAATCTAACAATAATACATAAAAATTATGTTTGATTTGTTTGTGTTGAAAGTTGATCTTATAAAATTGTTGTTGAATTAGTCTTAAATTTTTTAAAAAATTAACTCTTAAGAGTATATATATTTAATACAAATTAAAAATTTATAAGATAAAATTGAAATAAACTGAAACTTAAAGATATTTTTAAAATTTTTACCAAACTTTAGAAAAAAATATATTTTATCTTAATTTATATTTATATTTATCAAAAAATATATATACATTAATAAAATTTATTTATTAAAAATAATTTAATATTTATACTCACTAATTACCGACTAAAATTACTAAAATCTACTATCTCAAGAATATCTGATTTTTTATTACATTCGATGAGGCTACTATTGCTTAGGCTACTATTGCCTTATAGCCTACAAATAAACTATTGAACCACAAGGATAATTGAAGAACATAACAAGAAACTAATAACAAATATCATAAACAGAAGTCTTTTTAAACACCCCAAATTAATTAGCAATGTGAATCATTGCAGTTCTAATCAAAGTGCTCAAACAATCTTGAGATTTATTTAAATTTCAGTTCACACATTATGCCTGCAGAAGCAAATAATTAATCATTATTAGGTGCTATTTTAGATATTCTCATAATATAATATCAAAAATTTTATAACAAAAAAAAAGTTAAATTCAATCATTATTTAAAACAAATAACATGAAACAAATTAAAAAAAATCTATATTAAAAACAAATCAAACAAATTCAAAAGAAATTTTGACAAATAAAAAAATTCTATGTTAAAAAAATCAAACAAATTAAAAATATTTTTTTTTTACTTAAATAGACGTGCTAAAACTATAATTGTTCATATATTTTTACGTACTCATTAATTTAAACTGTCGAGAGAAATAACATTATAATACAAAATACGATATTAAGTTTTTTTTGGTCTAACTTATTAATCACTCTATACTTAGAAATGAGTCAAAAATGTATCATACAGTCTATATATACAAAAACACGATAATATAATCTCAACAAGATTTACAAGTTCACAAATAAAAAATAAAAAATCATAAAGACTCATATACATACCACACATTAAGTCTCCTTCTTAAAACTAGTTTTGCATCTCTTAATGCAGTGCTCTGTTATTGTAAAACTATGTTTAAAGCGCCATTTGCATCCTTCAATACACCTTCTAGTCCTATATTCCTTCTCTTCAAGACTATCATATTGAAATTCAGCAGTCACAGCAGTACAAATAATCATTCCCATAATCAACAATGTTAATGCATGTGGATGTGGTGCACCACTCTTAGCCATATATGATATATGTGCTTCTTCTCTTTCTTTTATTTGTTGTGTTGGAATTACAATTTTATCAAAGACTATATTTTATGCGCCCATATATAAGCCTAATATATTTTTTAGAATTTTGTCTCCCTCGCTTTACGTAAGAGTCATTAACTATCAATTGGAAAAAAAAATGTGTTTCCACTGTAGCAAAGTGTTATTACTTATTATCTCTATAAGGGTATTTTTATTATTTTTCATTAAGCTCGGTTGCCTCTTCTTGACTTCGAAACATTTCGAGAATAATGGTCATTGTTACATAATAACACTTTTAGAGTAATGTTATTTGAGTAGCAAAATTTTATTTTTTTATTAATACTTTTAGAGTAATGTTACAAGATCGAAAAGTTCTTTAGTTTCATGTCTAATATGTGAACTGTTTCTTTCTGCATCCATTGAGTTCGCAAATAATTTAAAATTCAAAATTTGAATTCGATAACTGTTTGAATTGATCTTCTCCCAACAACTTGACACATCTCGAAATTCTTAAATATTTGAGTAAAATCATGCAATTTTTAAATTAATCCTAAAAAAATTAAATCAGTCAAAATCAGCATTTATCTTCAAAATATTATCAGAGCATCTCTAATGTTTAGTTTTAATTTTATTTTATTTTAGATCTCACACAATATCACATAAATATTTGTAAGACTATGTATCATAAAAATTAATTTAAAATTTAATATAAAATTCATCACTTTAATATTTAATTTTATTTTAATTTAACAATACATAATAAAATTACAATATTTATTTAATAGATATATAAAGAGTAATGTTTTACTAGTATCTCTTTACTGAGAGTAGTATTGATATGGCCAGTAAGATCGGTTACGAGTTATAGCTCGGTAACGCCTCAACCGACCATTGGCAATGACTGATATTTATTCCGGTAACGTCGGATACACAATTAATACTCCCCCCGAGCGTTACACCTCAGAGAAACGGTCCGAACTAGCATAAAAGCAAAAGATCAGTACGAAGAAGGTACGCAATCTTTCCGAGAAATCTCTCCATATTCACAAATTCTCTCACTGACTTGAGCATTGGAGTGCCTTTGCAGGTACCTCCCCCTCCTGGTTATCCTTCGCAGAAGAAGTTGAAATCGCACCTCCGAGGCATACTGATCTTCCTAGAAGGACGACCTATACCTCAACTCAAGCCGGTAAGAACATTGGCGCTAGAAGAAGGGCCTCTTGGAAAAAAAAATCATCGTTCGCAACAAACCCTAGAGGTCTTTACACATTCCATGGCTGATGTTCCCCCGCCCTCCCCATCCGAACTTTTAAGGATGGTGACCGAGCTTCAACAAGCAAACCAAAGAATGGCGGAGGACAACCAGAGAATGCAAAATCAAATTGCACAATTAGTACAAGCTCGCTTGGAACACAATGATAACAATCATGAGAATAATGAACGAACCCATGTTTCCGAGACACCACAAACTGACAATGAAGGAGATCATCACGATGAAGAGGGCCAGCCGGATAATGAGGACGAACGACCTGATAACTCAACGGGGCCGTTCACAGCAGACATAATGAATTTCCAACTTCCTAGACAATTCACCCTCCCGTCAACCCTAACCCCATATGATGGGCTGGGCGATCCAAAGCAGCATGTCAAGAAATTCCGATCTATCATGATCGTTAACGGTGCATCTGATCCAATTCTTTGTCGATGTTTTCCATCTTTTTTAGACGGACCTGCACTTGACTGGTTTTGTTCTTTGCCTGCAGATTCGATATCTCGCTTTCAGGAGTTAGCTGCCCAATTCGAAGATCATTTTGCAGCATCCGCAATATACCTCCATGACTCTGACTATTTGACGACCATCAAACAGGGACCGCAAGAAAGCTTGAAGGACTACATTACTCGGTTTACCAAGATAGCCATGAGGATCCCAGATCTCCACCCAGAAGTCCATCTCCACGCCATTAAAAGTGGCCTTCGTCCCGGAAAATTTCAGGAAACCATCGCCGTAACAAAGCCCAAAACTTTGGCCGAGTTCCGTGAAAAGGCCAAAGGTCAAATCGACGTTGAAGAACTCAGGCTGGCGAGGAGATCAGAAAAATCGGCCATCAATAAGGAGGATGATAAGAGCAGAGAGAGCAAGAAACCATTCAAGCCGGTCCCACGCTACGACTCCTACACTCAGTTCAACACAAAAAGAGATGACATTATCAAGGAGATTCTCAATTCTAAGTTGATAAAACCTCCACGCAAAGCAGGCAATTACCCAGAGCCAAAAGGACTTGACAGATCCAAGTATTGCACTTTTCATCAAAAGCACGGACACACGACTGATGAGTGCATCATCGCCAAAGATCTCCTCGAACGACTAGCAAGGCAAGGCCACCTGGACAAATTTATTTCAGGGCATATTCAGAAGAACACTCCTGCCCCAGACACGTCAACTGCAAACACCTCCGCTAAAGGGAAAGAAAAGGCACCGTCCCAACCAAGAGGTGTAATAAATTGCATTTCAGGGGGCTACGCAGGAGGCGGCCACACAAGCTCGGCCCGAAAGCACACGTACCGAGCTATGTTGACGGTCGCAGACGGAATAAATGATTCCCAGCCGTTGATAGATGTCCCAGAGGTGACTTTTCGACCAACCGACTTTAACGGTGTCAGCAGCAACCTCGATGATCCAGTCGTAATCTCCATCCAGCTAGGAGACCTCATAGTAAAGAAAGTCTTACTCGATCTGGGAAGCAGTGCCGATGTCTTATTCCATACAACCTTCGAAAAGATGAAGCTGAGCAGTAATATACTACAACCATACTTCGGGGACCTGGTCGGATTTTCCGGAGAACGAGTTCCAGTACTTGGATCAGTGTGGTTACAAACCACACTCGGTGAGCAACAATTACATAAGACACAAGATATCCAATATCTAGTGGTCGATTGTTTTAGCCCTTATAATATCATTCTGGGTAGACCTTTTTTAAATAAATTTGCTGCAATCGTATCTACTATTCACCTTTGTGTCAAGTTTCCTGTGCAGGACAATCTCGTAGGTACAGTTCACGGCGACCTCCAGGAAGCCCGACAATGTTACAATATGAGCTTAAAGCCACCCAAAAGGCTCGGACGACAACAAGTTAATTCCATAAAATCCGAGCCAATAACGTCAGCCGAGTTAGACCCCCGAGCCGACTTTGAAGATCGGCCGATGCCAAACGAAGACTTGACGAAGATAACATTGGGCAATGATCCGATGAAGTTCACCTTCGTCGGCACTTCCCTCACTCCAGAATACAAGGAGAGCCTTGAAAGTTTCCTCCGAGAAAATTCCGACCTATTTGCATGGACTTCTGCTGACATGCCGGGAATAGATCCGTCGGTTATAACACACAAATTAGCATTAAACCCAGCAGCCCGACCAATCTCTTAGAAAAAAAGAAACCTCGGCATCGAAAAGCGAGAAGCGTCAATAAACGAGGTAAAAAAGCTAATAGATGCCAATTTCATCAGGGAAATCAGATTCACCACATGGCTGGCCAATGTGGTTATGGTAAGAAAAAATAATGGTAAGTGGCGCATGTGCGTCGACTTCACTGATTTAAACAAAGCGTGTCCCAAGGACGCTTACCCTTTACCCTGTATTGATACTCTGGTTGATAACTCTTGTGGTTACGGCACCTTAAGTTTCATGGATGCATATTCTGGTTATAACCAGATTCTCATGCACCCAACAGATCAAGAAAAAACGGCTTTCATAACTGAGAATGGTAATTACTGCTATAACGTTATGCCTTTTGGTTTAAAGAATGCAGGGGCGACATATCAACGGTTAATGAACAAGATCTTCGAACAGCAGATAGGGAGGAACATAGAGGTTTATGTTGACGACATGGTCGCCAAAACCAAACCCGGAGACTCTCACATTCAGGACCTGGCCGAAATCTTCGGTCAAATACGGCGATATAATATGAGGTTAAATCCAGAGAAGTGTGCCTTCGGAGTCCGAGGAGGGAAGTTCCTCGGATTCATCCTCACAAGCCGAGGAATTGAAGCAAATCCAGAAAAGTGTCGCGCAATACTCGACATGCACACTCCATCCACAGTCAAGGAAGTTCAGAGGCTAACAGGACGATTAGCCGCTCTTTCTAGATTTTTACCATGTTTGGCCCCTAAGTCTTCAAAATTTTTTCAGTGCCTAAAAAAGAACGCAAAACATTTTGAATGGGATCAAGAGTGTGAAATAGCTTTCAAAAATATAAAAGAATTCCTTTCAAAACCCCCTATACTGCAAAAACCAAAGTATGGTGAACCGTTGTATATATATTTGTCTATTACTGACTTTGCCATTAGCTCTGCTCTTGTAACAGAAACAGATAAGAAGCAACAGCCAGTATACTTTGTGAGCAAGACCTTGCAGAATGCCGAGCTTCGTTATCCAAAGCTGGAAAAGCTCGCCCTAGCTCTCGTATTCTCATCTAGGCGTCTTCGACCATATTTTCAAAGCCACACGATCATTGTCCGAACCGAGCAGCCTCTCCGACAAGTTCTGTCAAAACCCGAGCTGGCAGGAAGATTAATCAAATGGGCTATTGAATTGTCAGAATTTGACATTCAATACCAGCCGAGAGGGTCGATCAAATCCCAATACCTCGTCGACTTTGTCGCCGAGCTCACCGAACCAAGCTCCGACGCGCCAAGTACAGGATGGACCTTGTTTGTAGACGGAGCTTCCAACCCTCAAGGCGCTGGCGCCGGAATACTACTCGAGAGCTCAGATGGCATAGTTCTCGAGCATTCCCTCAGATTCTCATTCAAGGCCAGCAATAACCAATCTGAATACGAGGCCCTCATAGCAGGGCTCAGGTTAGCTAGCGATTTACATATCACCGATTTAAAGGTTTATTGCGATTCATTGTTAGTAGTTCAACAAGTAAACCACAGTTTTCAAACAAAGGACCCGATTTTATTGCAATACTTAGATATTGTCCAACAACTGCTGAAAAATTTTTTAAAAATAAACATTACTCATATACCTAGAGAGCAGAACCATAGGGCAGATATTCTGTCAAAATTAGCAACCACACAAGCACACACCGCCACTCTATTACAGTCAACTCTAGACAAGCCGAGCATTGATGTATTTACTGTTTTTAACACAACTAATAATGACAATTGGCAATATCCTTACATCCAATATCTTCGTTCTGGTCTCATCCCAGAAGAGATTCAAAATAAAAATAAATTCCGAAGGCACGCCTCCCATTATACATTGTTGAATGACAATCTTTATAGGCGAGGATTCTCTCGACCTTTGTTAAAATGTTTGAACAGGGCAGACGCCGACCTTGTGCTGTCCGAAGCCCACGAGGGCATTTGCGGAATACATTCTGGGGCACGAAGCCTGTCACAGAAAATCCTCCGAGCAGGTTTCTATTGGCCGACGATCCAAGAGGATAGCAAACGCAAAGTACGAACTTGTGAAAATTGTCAGAAGCATGCACCGATCATTCACCTGCCGGCAGAGCATCTGCATAGTTCGACGATAAGCTGGCCATTTGACAAATGGGGAATTGACATCCTAGGACCATTTCCCGCCGCTCCTAGACAGGTAAAATACCTGGTAGTCGCAATTGATTATTTTTCCAAATGGATAGAAGCACAACCTTTGGCTAGAATAACATCCGAACAAATGATAAACTTCGTTTGGAAAAGTATAATCTGCAGATTTGGTATACCTAATCACATTACAACTGACAATGGTCGACCGTTTATAGACCAAAGTTTTAAGAATTTTTTGCAGAATCTGAAAATCAAACAACACTTCTCGTCTGTTGAACATCCGCAATCCAATGGATTAGCAGAAGCCGCCAATAAGGTCATCCTGCAGGCCCTACGCAAAAAGCTCGAGACTGTAAAAGGCCTATGGGCCGAACTCATCCCAGAAATACTATGGGCATATAATACTACAGCTCACTCGACAACAAAGGAAACCCCATTCCGTTTGGTATATGGGTCTGAAGCCATGATCCCCATAGAAGTATCATTAGGCTCAATGCGGACATTAGCAGAAGAACATAATCATGCTAGACGAGCCGAGCTTGACTTAATTGAAGAGGTCCAGGAAGCAGCAGCAGTCAGACACCGAGCATTACAGCAACAACTTAGCCGACGATATGGACAGAAAGTGCACCAAAGATCCTTCAATAAGCACGATTTAGTTCTCAGAAAGACCGAGCAAGCTCGCCGACCTCCCTCCCATGGGAAACTCGCGGCAACATGGGATGGCCCATACAGAGTACATGAAGTCCTCGGGAGAGGAGCATACAAGTTGGAAGAATTAGATGGCACTATACTCCCCAACACATGGAATGTTGGTTCCTTGAAACGATATTACAGTTAAGCAGCATGCCAGTACTCTTTTTCCTACCATAAGCATTTTTCCCCAAAGGGTTTTTTGGCTTTTGGAGGTTTTAATGAGGCTGGCTTACCTTGAAAACTTGATGTTACAGGTACTGCTGTTAATAAAATGTAACTCTCATTTTATTTGTTATGCATTTTTTAAACAGATCACAACATTACCCGCAAGGGAATTCAATACAGATAAAAGACTAAAACCCCCCCAAGGGGAGAAACCGATCATACCTAAAAGTCGCATTATTATAAGACGAATGCGCAAACAACACAACTTAAACTGCATTAATGCCAAACAAAGGCAACAGAATACATGATTAGGAAATCATACAACCCTAATCAAATCAGTTTTCAACCAAACAGTTCTTATGATCAAAAGTATCAAAATCTAACAAAAGCCAAAACTATTACTTGGCAAAATCAAGCATACAGCAAAAGCTACCCCTCAGCTGGCCAAATTTTCATCTCCTTCCTCATTAGTCTCCTCATCATCAACAAGATCTCCATCCCGAATTACCTTACCGGGATCCATAGCAGCAAAATCTCCTTCAGGAAACAGAAATTTTGCTTGATTAACAGCTCGTTGAAAACCCTCAGCAAATGCATCCAAAATATCCCCTTCTTTACGAGTTTCAACCTCTTTCATTTTGGCCGATACTTTGACAATCTGATCACTCAGATTCGTCAAATCATTCTCTTTCTTCTTCAACAAGCCAGAAATCTTTTCATGACACTCCTTTTCCACTTTCAATTCAGTTTCAACTTCGGAAAGCTTTTTCTTCAACTCACTTACACCTTTTTCCTTCAGCAAGAGTTGCTCCTTTAACTCGGCAACTTGAGAAGCCTCACCAACCAACTTCCTATGCTTCTTCTCCTGACTTCGTCCAATGCTAGCCAAACGAAAGCCCAGCACCTAACAAGCACGGCATTAGTGTCCAATATATATATATATATATATATATATATATATATATATATATATATATATATATATATATACAACACAGATAAAACAACGAAGGAATAACACCTGTAAAAATTGATCCACCCCTAGATCTCCAGCCTCCTCCACCCGTCTATTATCCACCGAAGCCTGAACGACCTCATCGGCCACAACACTAAAAGGAAACCTTGCACTCCACACCGAAGAACTCTCTCCTTCACTTTCAAAGACATGCAACTTTTCTTGTTTCACCAAAAAGGTTGATAAATCCTCCAGCGCAACACTCCCATCTTTCCCTTGCATCTCCTCAATCAAAGCAGACTCCGAATTCCTCTTCTTAAAAACAATCGGTTTTTTCCTCGGAGGGGGCTGATTAACTTCGGCACCCCCATCAACTTTCTCTTGAGTGGACGAAGATCCCTCAAAATTTTTGGCCTTAAACCTCGACCTCAGACTAGATGCTGTCACACCAGGAAAACTGCCAGCTGCAACACAAAATACTAGTTGATCAATCAAATAGAAATAGTAAATCCAGCACAGAATTCTTTCAAATTCTTACCAAAATATTCAATAACAGCACTCTTATCTTCCTCCCAGGGAAGCAGATCAGAAACAGAGATTAAACCACCTTTTCCAACCATCTCCATCAGAAACGAAATTATACATTCATTCCGACTGTTTATAAGATCAACACCCAATATATGTTGTGGATGACAACACCAATACAGGGGAAACTTCTCCCCCAAATGTTCATCAATATAAAAAGGAAATTCCTCATCAACGGACTTCACTTTCAAAAACATTTCTTTGAAATCCTTAAAGGATGACTTATACAGCTTGAAAACAGAGAAACCGGGTGTACTATTCAAATTTACCCACAACCCTTTCCATACTCCTTTAGCTTGAAACAAACAGAAAAACAATTCTACATCAGCTTCAATTTCAAGAAAATCCATCAGAGCCTGAAAACACCTGATGAAAGCCCACCCATTCGGGTGTATTTGAGAGGGGGCACAATTCATTTGCCTCAATACATTACATTCAAAAACAGTGAATGGAAGCTTTACCCGCAATTCTTCCATAACACAACTATACATATAAAAACTGTGAAAATCATTTCTCCTATGAAAGACACGCTCAGAGCGGCTGCATGGCAAAAGTTCGACCCGAAACCCAGCCCTAACAATCCTACCCAGGTTTACCCTATTAACACTCTCAATGTCAGAAAACAACGAACCACGAACATGCACATCTCTCTCAACCCAACCATAATCTTCATCATTATCAACCCGTGGTAACCATTTTTCTTTCTTATCAGCCATTTTTCACTAAGAAATTTGAAACAGTAGAGAGCAGAGATAAATTACTAACCTCTAGTACCCATGCCTTTACCAAAACGTGATGCTTCAACTTAAACAAGGTAACCGAAAAATCCCATCTTCAAACTAAGCCACTAATTAAATAAACCTTTGAGTTCCATAAGTTAATCTAAACCGTTCATTTAACCCACTTACAACGGTTACAAAGCGGCTTTGGAAATTGAACCAAGCCATCATCATAACCGTGCACAAAAGCCAAGAAACCAGGCAGTTTCGAAATATTTCAATAAATTGAGATAAATTGAATTGAATGAGCCATCTTGACCTGGGGGCTCTACATACCGAGCCATAACTCGTCTAAAAGCTCAACCCGTCTCTTCAAGGCCAGGCTAAGCTTAGGGGCTGTGATATGGCCAGTAAGATCGGTTACGAGTTATAGCTCGGTAACGCCTCAACCGACCATTGGCAATGACTGATATTTATTCCGGTAACGTCGGATACACAATTAATACTCCCCCCGAGCGTTACACCTCAGAGAAACGGTCCGAACTAGCATAAAAGCAAAAGATCAGTACGAAGAAGGTACGCAATCTTTCCGAGAAATCTCTCCATATTCACAAATTCTCTCACTGACTTGAGCGTTGGAGTGCCTTTGCAGGTACCTCCCCCTCCTGGTTATCCTTCGCAGAAGAAGTTGAAATCGCACCTCCGAGGCATACTGATCTTCCTAGAAGGACGACCTATACCTCAACTCAAGCCGGTAAGAACAAGTATCATTTTAAAAATTGTGTTCAATACAAATTTTAATTTCAAATAAGTTCAATCACTATAAAGGTCAAAACTAATACAAAAAAAAAAATATTCCTGCTCTAAGTTTATCACCTTAGTTCTTCTGTTCATTCGATGACTAACAACATTAATGTTTATCTATTTATCTGCAAAAGCTTGTCAAAGTGAAGAGGTCTGTTGTGCATACCCACCCTTGTCATTAATCTTGACTGGTACAATCTTCTATCATCAATTATACGATCATTGTGAATAGAATTTTAGTTCCACATTGTTATGGTCAATTCATGAATAAATATATTCGTTCTAGTTGCACTGAGTTAAAATGCTTCAATGATTAGTTTGAATTTTATTACAAGTAATTTGGATTTCACTGCTAGCACTTTTGTCCTGCATAATCCATTAATCATTAATAAAAAAAGACATTTGGTCAATGTCCCAGATTCGGAGGTTCTCTACATTTCCGCTACTCATTATGCTGGAGCAATACCAATTTGATCTCTCGATAAGTGGTATGTTACTGCACAAAAATGACATTTATGGATGAGATAGGATTTGTGCACTTGGAGATTAATTTGCCATGGTTCTATAAATTTATTGGATTAACTAAGTGTATTGTGTGTTGTCAATAAACTTGTTATTTCAACAAACATTATTAACGTTAGTTTTTTTTTTTTTTTGGTGAAATAGGAGCGGAAAGGCTAAAAACAAGAAAAAGAAAATTAACTAAAGCCTCTCAAAACCAGAGAGCCAGAACAATCAAAAACTAACAAGTGACTTATATCTGATGGAGCAACAGCAAAAATATGTAGGCCAAGGAGAAGATTCTGTCCCCTTTTTGGCGAGATGATCAGCAACAATACTTCCTTCTTGAAGAGTGTAACCCCAGACAGTGGTGGGGATGCGACGGAAAAGAATTCTAGTATCTTCTACTAGAGGTGTACACGGATGACTATCAAGACACCCATTATTGATGAGCTTTAGAGCTGCCAAGGAATCAGATTCCACGATGATATTTACGTATCTATTTGCAACTGCTAATTGAAGACCATAGCTAATGCCCCAAACCTCAGCATACATAATAGTACAGCTACCAAGGTTGCATGAAAAAACTTTTAAGAAGCCTCCTAAATAATTTTGAAAAATACATCCGCAGGCAGTATTATTAGAGTTGCTCAAAAAGGAGCCGTCAACATTAATTTTAATGGTGTTCTCTTGTGGGGGCTTCCAACAGATATACCGACTAGGAGGAGGGCTCAGAGTATACTAATGGAAGTCAAGATTAGTGAAATGGTTCAGCTCCTCAACTCTTGCTTTGATTTGATCTACCATGGCACTCGGCGGAATTCGAACACCCTCAAAAACTACCTTATTTCGGTAAAACGAAAGAGATGAAGTGGCTATACCAAAGATGGTCTGCCAATTGCTATTTTGGGAAAGATTAAACATCATCCACTCTTGTGCATTTAGATTAAAGAAGTTGTTACGCCAGTCCATACGGAGGAAGGAGGACCAAACCCCTTTTGCAAAGGCACAATCTCTAAGTACATGGGTGATAGTCTCATCCTCAACCACACATCTTGGGCATGAGGCAGAGTTAGTGAGGTGAGGCTCGAGAGCTCCCAAATTGGGGATCCAATGATGATTCCAAAACCGAATCTTGGATCCATCTCCAATCCTTCAGATATGGTACTTCTGAATTTCTGACCATGAATTACAGATTCCTTTCCAGAGGTTTGAGCTATTTCTTCTACGTTCGAACGTAGGAATAACATCGTTGCCTGCTTTATACTTGGCCCTAAGCACTTTAGTCCATAAGGCATCCTTTTTTCCTATGAGACCCCACCCATTTTTCATCATGAGAGCCTTATTCATCTTACTAGCATGGCGAATTCCAAGGCCTCCTGACTTCTTCGAGCTCCCTACTTTATCCCAACTCAAGAGGTAGATTTTCTTAGTTTGGTTGGTGTCTCCCCAAAGAAAACTCCTGCATTTACGATCAATAGCATTACAAGTAGCAGAAGGAAGTAAGACAGTTTGCATCGTATATAAAGGAATAGAAGAAAGAACAGATTTTACCAAAATAGATCTTCCTGCCAAAGAGAGAGAAGAAGCTTTCCACAAGTTGAGTCTCAAATTTAGCTTATTAATAATGACGTCAAAAGTATGTTTGGTCACTTTGGAGTGAAGCAGAGGGACTCCCAAGTATTTTCTAAGATTGTCCGTTGTAGTAAACTGGAGAGCTTCACTGAGCTCGATTCTCACATTATTTCCCACATTCTTGGAGAAAAAAACTCGTGTCTTCTCAAGGCTGACTTTCTGCCCAGAGCTAATACAAAAGGCTTCAAGACATTTATTGATGATAGCCACTTGATCTATGGTTGCCTCCGCAAAGAGAATCAAGTCGTCAGCAAAGCATAGATGAGAAATAGGAGGTCCATCCTTATTTAACTGGATAGGCTTCCAATAGCCGTGATCTACTGCTGCCTTGATAAGCTGAGAGAGTCTTTCAATGCATAGAACAAAAATATATGATGAAATCGGGTCCCCTTGTCTGATTCCCCGAGACGGCATGAAATCCTGCAGCTCTTCACCATTCCAAAGCACTCTCATCTTAGCCGTAGAGATACATGACATAATGAGATTTATAATATGAGGAGGCAACCCCACATCAACTAAGGTATCCTTGATAAAGCTCCATTTAAGCCTATCGTAGGCCTTTTCTAAGTCGATTTTAATCGCCATCCAACCTTTTCTGCCCTTCTTATTTCTCATGGAGTGAATGACTTTCTAGGTAATGATGATATTGTCAGAGCTATGACGCTCCGGAACAAAACTGAACTGGGTGGGCATCACCAACTTTCCCATAAGACCTCTCAGACGATTGGCTAAGACCTTCGTAATAGCTTTATATGACACATTGCAGAGACTAATGGCACGCAGCTGTTTAAAACTGGTTACTGGCTCCACTTTGGGAATGAGGGTAATAAGAGTTTCATTAATCTCCTTCACTTTCTCCGGGTTCTGAAAAATATCACTAATAAGAAGGCATAAATCATTTCCCACTTTCTCCCACTGTCTTTGGTAGAAAATAGCTTGAAAACCATCTCTGCCAGGTGCTTTGAAACCTCCCATACCAAAAACAGCATGTTTGATTTCTTCATGCGAGATATTCTTACCAATGATTGAGATATCCTCATCACAGAGGGTGGGAAAATCACCTCGCAGCACAAAAGGAGAGTCGAGGGTATTATCTTTATAAAGATCAACAAAGAAGTTAAGAGCCATACTTTCCAGAATATTGGGGTCAGAAATAGGATTACAGGTGGCATCGTGGAGCAAGTTTATTTTGTTCTTCCTTCTTCTTATCATAGTTGAACCATGGAAGTACTTAGTGTTACGATCCCCGAATTCAAGCCATTTACTCCTTGATTCTTGGTACCACAAAATTTCTTCTTGGGTTAAGATATCCTGGTACTTCTTCCAAAGTTGACCTCTGAGCTCTTCTAAGAAATTATTATTCCCCTGATCCAAGGTGTTGGTAATGCTTTGAAGCCTCCTGATTATCCTCCTTTCCTTCTTTAAAATATTTCCGAAGACATTGGTATTTCATTCTTTGAGAGAGTCTCTAAAGGATGAGATACCATTGCTCCATGAACTTCCTATGATCCATGAACTATTTACAACATTTTTGAAGTCTGGATGGGTTAGCCACGCAGCTTGAAACCGAAAAGGTCTTCTACCTCTGTTTGGAAAATAAGTGGTATCGAGTTGAAGGCAAATGGGGTTGTGATCTGATTTGAGAAGCGGGAGGTGGATGATTCTAGCCTTTGGGAATCGAATTTGCCAGTCAAGATTGCTGAGTCCACGATCTAATATTTCCACTAGATTTCCCCGTTTTCAGGTAAAAGGCCAGCCATCATAACCCAAGTCAATTAAACCACAAGAAGAAACACAATATTAAAACTCAGAACATGCGCCAGCTAAAACTCTTGTTGACCCTCCTCGACGCTCATGGTTGTGAAGAATGGAGTTAAAATCTCCAAGCAAGCACCAAGGATGAGTATTGTTTTTGGCCAAAGAGATAATACTATTCCACAAAGATCTTCTTATAATACGATTCGGGCTCCCATACACAGCTGAGAGAACCGAAGGATCAGAATTACGAAAGGAGACCTTCATGTGAACCACTTGATTGCTATGAAATAGAACATCAACATTCCAACAGTTCTTATTCCACATGCACCAAATACCCCCCGAGTGACCTTGGGCTTCGACAACGAAAGAGCCATCGAACCCCATTCTATCTCGAATACTCTTGTCCTTCTAACCAGACACATGAGTTTTCATAAGAATAATAAAATCAGAGTTATATTCTCTTCTTAAGTCCCTAATAAGAGAGTGGAAGGATTTACCACTAGCACCACGGCAATTCCAACTAATATGATTCATCATTAAAAAATCAAAAAGGGAAAGGGGGTCATCAAAAACCCAGATTATGCTTGGGCTTGAGCCTTGCCACCCAAATCGGGTGTTACCTTCGGATTCCCTCCTTCATTGGTGCAATCATCTACCGTCATGTTCGCACCTGCTTCTGGTAGTCTCTCCAGGGTATTTCCTGAACAGCCATCCTGATTTTCCGTGTTTGAGGAAGAGGCTCGATTACCCATGTGGATGAGAAAGTTGTCCTTCACAGCAAAGCTTTCTAAGGTACCACTAGCTTTTCTTGAAACTTCGAAAGCCTCTTGTTGATCCTTTTGCATACACCTCATATTATCAAAAACCACCGCTTCCATAGCCGCTAACTCGGGGTCCTTTATTTTCTGGCTTGAACGAGCTTCATCCTTAGTAATTACTAGTTTGTTTTGAGTGGTGATAACTCCTTTTGGACTTTTAGGTTTGACCTTGTTGGACTTGTCTTTAGGCTCAATTTTAATTCCCAAAGAAGAAGTCCTTTTGTTGCCTTGTGGATTTTTGCCAGCTCCTTGTCTCAACACTTTTTCCATGATGGGTTGTTTCTTTTCAACCCGTAATTGGACTTTTTGTTTTTGATAATCCATTGGGCCACCGTGATTAAAAGCTTGGTTTTTATTCCCTGCATGCATGTCCCTAGCATCTTCACTTTCTTCATGCAAAATAGAGAACCTTGAGCCGTTGCCCAAATCTTCATCATCCTGATTTTTTTCATACCCATAATTAGAATTATCATTGTGAGAATAAGCGCCCCTACCACTAGGATTCTTTCCTTTGTTGCGACGAGATTGCCTTCTCACTATCATCCACGGACCGAAATTTGGGAGAGCATGATTATATTGCATATTTTGCTGCATTTCCGAATATTGATTCTTTCCTATAATATGACTATCCCTCGCGAAATCATCGCTATTGCCAGATTTTTTTTATCTGCATTGTTCCGTACTTCCTGGCCATCTTCTCCTTCCCGGTTGTCCCCATCGGTGGCCACCCCCTCACCGCAAATGTCAGAGCGGTGTCCATACACCCCGCAGGTAAAACATATTTGGTGTAACCCTTCGTACTCGATGTTTAGCTCGCAGCCCAGAACAGAGATCCGGGGTACCAGTTTCTTTGCAAGGTCTATTTCGACACAAATCTAAGCAAATTTTTCTCTTGAGTGTATAGACGTTGTACGATCAATTTTAAGCATATGTCCCAGAGTTGAACCCACTCTCCATAGAAACCGGTGATTATATAGCTCTATAGGTAGGTTAGGAATACGAATCCAAGCGGCGATTTTTTTAACTGCCTTTTCGGTTGTAAGAAAAAATGGTCTCCACCTTTGAACAATGAGATAATGTCCTGCCATCATCCAAGGTCCTTCCATGAGCGCATGAGTGTAGTCTTCCTCATCTGAAAAGTAAACAAGAAAATAGTCACGATCCATATCAATGACATTTATCTTACCTATTCTGACCCAGTCTCTGTTAAGTCGTTGCTCCATGAATCCCAAGCCCACACGTTTGCCTAGCACCTTCACCACAAAGGCGTTCTTCCAAGGTTTACACCATTCCTCGAATTCGGATTGTGAGACGAGGATGGTCAGACAGGGATCAAAAGGATTTTCTATCGATTCTTCCTTCTCCATATCTTTATACCAACAATCCGGGATCGGAGGCATCGTCATCAATGTCTTCTATGGCCATAGTATCTCCTTCTAGGTTAGGACCTGTAGGAGTGAGCAAGGAATCCTTATAGGAAATTTTTTATCTATGTGCATGAGTTTCTGGTTGTTGATGATCACTCACTCCCAAAACAGCGTCTGGTTGTGGATCACTCACGTCCATAACATCTCCTGACTGGTCTGGGTGACCTTCCTCACGCGTCTTGACCTTTTTGGTGCTACGGTATACAAAATCCTCTTCTTGATCCGAAACCATAGCAGAGCTCTCATTCATCAGCTCTTCCTTCTAACAAACATTAATGTTAGTTACAGAATAGGTAGAATGATTAATGTGATTAATTTTAAAATTTTTAGAGGTGATTTTGATTAATTTAATCTTTTAAAAATTAATTTTTAAAATTATATTCTTTCAAAAACTAATGTAATCATTTACTGTAAAATATTTTCAGGTGTTCATTCGACTCATGCTCTTCATAACATTTTCGTTTTATGAAACTTTATATGAATTTTTTTTATTTCAAATATTACTTGATATTTGTTTAAGGGATAAGTACTTTTTTCGTCCCCAAGGTCTGGGGTCGAAATCAAAATCGTCCTCGACCTTTTTTTCTTATTAAAATCATCCTCAACGTTCAAAAACGCATTAAAATCATCCTTTCCCAAATTTTGGACCAAAATACCCTCATCATCATCATTCTCCTCTTCACCTTCCTCACCCCACCACCTCTACTGCCACCAACATTACCACCACAACCACCATCAACACCAACACCACCACCACCACCACCACCACCACCAACACAAACACCACCACCAACACCAACCAACACCAACACCAAGAATACCAAACAACAGCAACAACACCATACCACCACAACCACCATCAACACCAACACCACCACCACCACCACCACCATCAAGCCCCTCACAGTAACCCCCCACCCCTCACCCCACTCCCTTATCCCCTCACCGTAACCCCCCACCCCTCACCCCCTCACCCCCTCACCGTAACCCCCACCCCCTTCCTCATACCCCTCTCTTCATGGTCATCATCATCATCATCAACAGATTTCATCAACAACAACAAATTTTATCAAAAATTCAGAAATTCAAATTTCTGCAACAACAAATTTCATCAAAAATCCAGTTCACAGAAGAAGAAGAAGAAGTGTTCGCTCTTCTGCGATGTCATATCTACAGAATCACACAAGGAATAATTCAATAACAATAATGCACTGGACTTAAGACAGCTTCCTCAAATGTCACTCAATCTTTCTCAACTTGGAGTCTATCAAGCGAGGTAAGCGCCCGGATACAAAGGAATCTTAGTCTATGTCTTGGTCACCCAGAAAAATATTCAGAGATAGATCGAAGCTTCTGCCAAATCAATTTTGGATCACTAGCTCAAAACTCTATAGACGATTAGGAGAAAACATCCTAGTAAGCGACAGCTTCCGCGCTAGCAAGATACGGACGGCGAAGGTTTTCCGAGATTTGCTCCGAAAGTGCGTCTTGATATTTTTCGAGAAGAAGAAGAAGAAGAAGAAGAAGAAGAAGAAGAAGAAGAAGAAGAAGAAGAAGAAGAAGAAGAAGTTCGTGCGGTGGTGCAGTGGTGCGGTGCGGTGCGGTGCGGCAGGACGGCAAAGCAGCAGGAAAGGGCGGCGGTCCCCTTCTCTCCCCCCTCCTCCCCCCTTTTCTCGCGGCCTCCCCCCTGTTTCTTTCTCTCCCCAGTCCCCACCCCCTTTTTTCTTTTTATTTATTTATTTTATATTTATTTTATTTTATAATTTTTTAATAATGAAGGGTAATTTGGTAAAAAAAATAAAATTGAAGTAAAAAATGACGATTTTATAACGTTTTGTAACGTTGAGGATGATTTTAATAGAAAAAAAGGTCGGAGACGATTTTGATTTCGACCCCAAACCTTGAGAACGAAAAAAGTACTTATCCCTTTGTTTAATTTACATATATATATTTTTGAATGTATCTAATAAATATATATTTTTTTAAATATTTGGTTAATCTCATTTAGCGGTAAACACGCATCTTCACACACATCTTTTATTGGATTTATGTGATTTTTTGCATAATTTTTTTTATTGTCTTATATTTTTATATTAAATTATTCCTTTTGGAATCAACAAAAGGATTTAACTCTAATCTTTAGATTATAAGAGTATTATGATACTATTTTTTTTAATTTAAACTAATAAGAGTACACATATGAATCATTATTATATTTCTAATACTTAACATTTTATTTTATTTAAGTAATTAATTAATGAGGGCCAGCCACATAAAGTTATTTAAAACATCTTTTTTTAATTTAAGAATTTTTTATTTCAAATTTTCAACTAATCAAATCAACACACATTATCGGTTAAATTATATTATTTTTGTCAAAATTAAACCGAATAAATTAATTCGATCAAAAATCAAGTGAACTAAATTTTAAATCGATCTGAATTAATTTTTTTAATATAAAATTTAACCAATTATATGTTATAATTTGATTAGTTGAAAAATAAAAATTCTTAAAAAAATATTTTAAATTAAACAACTTTATGCCTATGAGTAATAGCTCAAATGACATAGACTCCTCATACTCAATTAAGAGGTTGCGGGTTCGAATCTTCTATCTTTCTAAATTTTTAGCCAATGAGTTATAGCTCAAATGACATAGTCTCCCCATACTCAATTAAGAAGTTGCAGGTTCGAGTCTCCTATTTTTAGTAAAAAAAAAAAAAAAGAACAAAGGTCAACCACCCAATCCGGAACTGTTGAGATTCTCCGTTACCAGATCTAGTGGAGTTATGAATGATAATTTCATAACGGAAACTCAACGAATGGTAAAAAAATCTGCACCATTAAATTGTTATTAAAAAAATTTTAGTAATAAAATAAAAACACTAATTTTTTTTAAGTTATAATTTATATTTTTAAAAAGATCTTTTTTACATAAAAAATAATTTTAACATTATAAATAAAAAAAATATTTTTATATTATCGTATTTAAATATAATTATTAAATAAAAATATATTTTTACATGAAATATCTAAACATAAAATTATTTTTATTTTTAAATAAAATATATTTTTTATCTTTAATATTTTTAAAATATTTTTAAAATATTCTTAACGTTTGATTGATTTAATTTTATTCTTAATGTTTAAAATAAACTTTAATTTTATTTTTTATATTAATTTGTTGTCAATCAACTTTTTTTAATTATATACTTATCACATATTCATCATTGTATCATACTATTTTTTGTCATTTTTTCTCATTCGAGTAGCAATCTCTCTAAATTTCTATTATTTTCATAGATATTTTCTCTCCATACTTTTTTTATTTTACTGTCATTCACTCTATTTTTACTATTTCACTTTCATCATTAATATTAAAGATAAAAAATATATTTTATTTTTTATTTTTTAAAAAAAATTATTCAAATAAATTTTAAGTATTAGAATGTCTTTATAGATTGTTCTTCAATGTATAATAAACTTGGTGAAAGAAGCCTCCTCATCTCAGAAACTAGAAATTCAAATGGTCACAAGAATTTTGAACAAATATTATGCATAAAAAATTTAACTTTGTGAATCGCTTTCGAATTTTATTAGTGTGTGATTCGGGTGAATTTTATTAAAAATAGATTAAGTGAAAAATAATGGTTAAGACGAGAGATTCAGGGTAAGTATACTTATGAGAAAAATACTTCTATTAATGACGAATAAGCAATACAAGAACTAATAATAAGGAATAGAGGTGAAGAACAAGTGTTGAGACCTCCACTAATGTTACAAGAGGATAAATGATCTTTGTTTAAAGTGAACAGGGGTAGGTTAATGGTTGTCGAGCGTTCTGGTGGAACAACCAAATTTCAGTTTTTACTCGTGAAGGTGATGAATGAAAATGATGAACAATGAGAGAAATTTTGGGGAGACAAAAAGATGGATTTTTTAACTTCTCAGTTTTAGAAGTGAAAAAGAAGGTCAAGGTGCTTTAAAGAGGTGTTTTGAAGTTCTTTTATAATGTAAAACCATTTTGAAAAAGAAATCTATTGTCCAATGATTTTAGTCTAATATTTAATTTACTCTTTTTATCCCAAATATCTTTAGGTATGTCTGTTATCTCAAGTGTTTTCAACTGAAAAGATACAAAGTTGATTTCCACAAGTTAAACTAAAGCTCATGATATGTGCCATTAGTGAAGAGACATCTAATTTGGTTTTCTTTTAATTAGATGACATCTTTACACTCTAAATCCAACCAATCCACTTTCACTAGTATAGTTTTCACAAAAAAAAAATTCAACTCTTCAAAATACTTTTTTGGGTTCCATCCTTTTACCCAATACTTTTAGGTCATTATAAAAATTATTTATGTACAAAAAAAATTTATATTTTTAGTAATCAGTGTGCATTATTTCTTCCTTTGTGATTATTTGTCTAAATAAATTTTAAATTGGACGAGCATGTAAAAGAAATTTCGGCAGCAATAATTTCACTTCACAATTTTTTATTACATTTGATTGTAGCCTAATGGCTACTATTGCCTTGTAGCACAATTTAACTATTAAACCACAAGGATAACTGAAATAATAAGAAAGCAACAAATATAATTAACAAAGTATTTAAACATCCCGTATTGCAATGTGAATCATTTTCTGTTCTGACCGATGAGGTGCTCAAATCTTCTTCTATGTGTATTGAAATTAAAGATTTATTTAAATTTCAATTCTTACATACCTGCAGAAAATAAATGTTAGGTTTTTTTGAGCATATAACTATTTGGAAAAAATTATCTCTCACATAACAATAGTGTTAGTATATATAGACTATAGAAAACTGTACTTCAAGCTCACAGTATATATATATAACACGGAAATCAAAATGGAACACAAAGTAAATTTAAAAATAAATTAGACTATTGAAATATTTTGGATTAGTTGCACTTTCCCTTTTGAAATTTAAAAATGCGCAAATTAACATTTAAATTTTTAAATATTAAGGGCTAAAGATCACATAATCTACAATTCAGAGAGTAAATCGCAATTATCCCAAATATTTATTTCATATGTTATTTTGACTACATCTTAAGGCCCTTGTCATATAGGTAAATGATTTATATGCTTTATTTTTTAATATCTTATTAATTTTTGGTGAATTCTATCTAATTATTTTTAAAATAACATGAAAATTATCTTTTATGATGTATCACATTTTAATTGGATATTTATTCTTAATTTAAGTTATTATTTTAAGCATAGTTAGATTATACTGTAATAAATTTTTAAAAAGGGTAAATGTATAATTTATTAAAAGATTAAAAACTGATTTTTTTTTAATTTTCCAAATCACGTTAACGGTAGTCCTAATACTAAATTTTTCTTCCTCGTTCTCTCTCAATGTAACTCAACAACTCTTTCTCCTTAGTCAGCCTCTCCTAAAATCTCGAACGGCGAACTCCAGAGTACAAAAGTCACGATCACCGGCTCCTCTGATTTGTCTCGCCAGCTCCGGTGCGTCTCCAATACTACACCGTCACGTTTGTGGCTCCCCTACTTTGCGTCGTCGCATCTCCTTACTCTGGTGCATCTCTCGTCATCGCGTCCTCGTTCGTCGCTACTATCACCTCTTACCAGAGTCTACTTCGCCGTGCTAAGAAAGATTGGTTTTCTCTCTTCTCTGCGTTCTTAAAACTCCCTATCAGTTTTTTTATGTAATCAGTTGGCTTATAATTTGATTAAAATCAACGAGGCCGTGTTGCTTGGGAGGTGCAACAAGGATGAAGGAATGGGGAGGAGTGAAAAATCGAAAGTCATTCCAGAAGATTGGGATACAATTACATCTTCTGGAAATGATTTGGAAAAAAGTCATGTTTCAATTTTTAATACTTTAAAAAATTGCATAATTACACGTTTTAAAAATTAATTTAATTATAAAATATTCTAACTATGGTTAACCTAATAACCAATTAAAAAGTGACACATCACACCAGATAAGTTACATGTTACTTTACAGAGAGTATGATAGAATTCACCTTAAGTTTTATACTACTCTAAAGTTTTGGTGCAATTTAAAAAAAATTAAGATAATTTTGAAGTATTTATTATTTCATATATTAATATTGAAAAATATAAAAACCTAATTTTTAAATATTAATATTATTTATTTAATTTTTTTTTACTCACTCTTTTGAAAGTTATCTAAACCACTATGATTCTATCCAATTCTTTATGAATGAATAACCTTTATTTTTAAAAAAATTTAGGATTTAGAATTAGAATTTAAGATACATAATTTAAAATATATGGTTTAAAATTTAAAATTTAGAATATAAAATTTAAAATAAAAAATATAGACCGATGTCAGATGAAAAATATTAGCTTCCTAGTTAAACTCATGATTATAATAAACTACTTAAAGTACCATGATTTTGTTTTAATTTTTATTTTGTATCATATAGTTGAATATCCTACATACTTTGTATCTTTGATCAGTTAACACTCACCAATGAGTGGAAAATTTTTCATATAGTAAAATATGAATATTAAATAATTAATATAATATAATAATTTAAAATTTAAATACTTACCATTGCTATAACTTTCCACCGGAGGACGATACTTAGTATTGCATCTCTTAATGCAATCCTCCGTCGCTTCCGGATTATTTCTATAGCGGCTCTTGCATGATTGAGCACAACGTTTCAGCTTATATTCCGGATGTTGAAGACCATCGTATTGAGCTGAAGACCATTTTGGAATACTGTCATGCGATTCAACAATGATAGCACAAATAACAAATCCAATAATAATGAAGGAACATGTTATTTGTTTATACGTCACACCACCATTTCTAGCCATATATTATATATATGTCTCTTCTTTTTGTTTTGGAAATGCAAATGTATGATATACCATGCATGAAGTTTTATAAAGGCTTAAAATTTCAGAATTGATATATTTGTTACTTAATTCATGTCCTTTTAAATCGCCTTAAGGGTGTCCCCTCGCTTTGTTAGGAGTCATAAATTAACAATATAATCAAAACCATAAATTAATTTTGGTTGCCCCTTAAAGTCATTGAGTTTCGAGAAAAAAAAATGGTCTTTACATATTTTGAGATTATGTAACTTATAAATATATAGTTTAGATGGATGCAGTAATATATAGTGGCATGATACTATTTTTAAAAAAAATTAAATTAATAATAGCAGAAGTAACAAGTCAAATATGAAATCAGAGAAGTAATCAATCAAACTAAATTAACGTGGAAGAGATTACAAAAGTAACAATAAAAAAAAGTTTTCATAGAAATGTACAAAAGAACATAGAAGGAAAATTCAAAAGTTACCGTGTCGCGACCTGAGGAGATGCGTCGACAGAAGAGACAACAAAAAAAGAGATTGTCGAAGTACATGGTGGCATTAGCGCTAGTAGTAAGGAGATGAATGACTGTAGCGGTGGTGGTGGCAGTGACGACAACGACGGCTGTAATTTAGGGTTTCGATTAGGTCTTACTCACTATCCATCTTACTCGAAGCTAGCCCTAGTTTGCATCTTTAGAATGGGATTTGAATGTTTGTTTGGGCCTTCAAATGTGTGGGTGTTTTAACTATACAATGTTAGAATTTTTATTTTTGGAAATTTTATAAATGGTCACAAATAGATGATGTTGGGGAGGTTTTGAAAAATCTCCACTGTAAAACCTCCACCAATTAATAAGAATCTTGTAGTGTTTAAATCTTTAGGTCATAAAAATTCTAATACTATATTATGAAATTATTTTTTCTAAAAATTTAAACTAATAAAAATAGACACATGAATAATTATATTTCTAATCCTTAACATTTTACTTCATTTAAGTGATTAATTAATGGAGGTCACTCACATAAAGTTGTTCAAAATATCTTTTCTTAAAAATATTTTATTTCAACCAATTAAATTACCACACACATAATCAGTTAAATCATATTATTTTTGTCATAAACCAGATAAATTGATTCAATAAAAAAATTAGTGTTGAGTTTGGAAAAATAATATTAAAATGATGACCAAACATTATTAAAATATTAATTAAGTGTTTATAAAATATTTTCAATTGTTTGTTTGATGCTTTTGTTTAGTGTGCAGGAAGAAAAATTAATTTTTCATTGATCCAAGAAGCATGAAAAATAAGCCTACACTAATACTCCAAATATTGATCCAAAATGAGAAACACGTGAACCAAGAAAAAAGAAAAGGAAACAAGCCACATGTTATGAGTAGAAAAGCAAATTAATTATGACCCAAATAAACAAGCCAATCTTGATCACCAAACAAATGTTGCCTCATACCAAAGTGATTTAAATCAAGTGGCTGAATGTTAAAAAGAGAAAGAAATCTAAAGAGGCCCAAATCCTTCAAAGTCCATGATGAATTAAAGAAAGAAACCAAAGGCCACAAGCTCCATACGGTGATCACAAAAAGCATTTATTTTCTCCCATGCATTGGTTACTAGAACTCAAATTCCAATTCAATTAATTGCATTCCTTGGTAACCGAAACTCCCAATTCAATTCAATTTACTTTGCATTGAAAACTTTCACCAAAAGCTTCTCTCTTTTCTCTCCTCTCTCACTTGCTTTGGTCAAATCACATCATCTTCCAAGAAAGAAAGAAAGAAAATAGAATGCACAGAGAGTGGGTTATGACCAAAGGCTACATGCTCCATACGAAAGCTATTCTCTCTTCTCTCTCCTCTCTCTTGCTTCGGTCAAATCACTCTTTCATAGAAGAAGAAAGAAAAAAAATGGAAGACACAGAGGGAAGAAGATTTTTTCCACAGAAGAAAGATCTGTGAAGTGAGGCTAAAAGATTTCTTTGCCAAGAAAAGAACAGAAAAGTCTCGGTTCTTGAAGCAAATCTATCTTGAAGGCTCAGCAAAAATTTGTTTTCGTTTTTGTGCTACAAAGAAGATCTAAGTCTCAGAGTCTATAGCTGGAAGAAGCAAAAATGGAAAGCATGAAGCTGTCCTAGCTTAGATGCTCATCAACACTCAGAATCAAATTTTGGAGCCAAAATCAAGATCAATTGCCAAGATTGAAGAAGATGGATGAAAAAGGATGAGAGAGGTGCATGCAAATAGATTCGGTTTCTCTCTCTCTCCTCTGTTGAAGCCGCCGCTACTCTGATGTTGGAGAAAAAGACAGTGCTAGGGTTGAACGTGACTCAACCTTGGAAGCTTCACTCTTCTATATTAAGGGTGAACGGCCAAGGGTTGAAGGTAAGGAGTGAGAGCACACGTTTGGGTTCCCATAACTTTTTGAGCTGATTATTCTTCTCCTTCATGACTTTCATTAAATATTTTTTTTTCAATTTAGTCTGTTTGTGTTTCATTGGTAAAAGGCAAAATGTGAGGTTTTGTAAGAAAAAGCCAATGAGTGAAAAAAGGCAGAGAGTTAAAGAAAAAGCCATAGTTATCTCAGAAATTCTTCGTATGTATTTCTGTTTTGTTGTCATGATCCTGAGGGGATTCCCTTGCAAGTTGGGTTAGCACTTTACAGTTGAAAGCTAGGGTGAGTCCTAGTCCCTTGCAAGTTGGGTGAGCACTTTGTTGTTGAAAGCTAGATTGAGATCTAGTCAAATTCAGATTGGGTGTAGAATCTGGATTTGTCCCAGATAGAAATGGGTAGTTCCTAGGAAGAAATTGGTGTTTGTAATATTGTGAAAACATAGTGAAATTTCATCATTGTTGTGATAGAGACTGGATGTAGGCTACATTGCACCTAGTAGCTAAACTAGGATATATCTGGCGTTACTTTTTCTTCCCTACTCCTTTCTCTGTTTCTGTTTATCAGGAGACAAAAACAAAAGTGTCTCTCAACTCGTCACGAGCCAAAACAAAAGTATCTCTCAACTTGGCATGACACAAAAGTAGAAATATCTCCTGAAGTTTCTCTGAAGAATCAGAAATTAATATACAGTGAAAAAGGGGCTAAGATTCACCCCCCATTCTCTTAGCCACTGATTACCATCAATTAAGTGAACCAAATTTTATACCAGTTTGAATTAGTATTTTTTTATATAAAATGACTACAATATCCTTATTATACAAAACTAAATATCCCTATTATATATATATATATATATATATATATATTATATATATATATATATATATATATATATATATATATATATATATATAATATATATGTTCTAAAAATCCTTACCTCTAACCCTCTCTTTTCTGTGTCATCGCTCTCCTTCTCTCAGATTCTTTCCTTCTTCTTCTCTCTGCCACCCTCGTCCATTCTCACTGCCGTATGCCATCCTCCCCCTCTCACTGCTTACACATTTAACTCTCAAGGTTATCGCAGAACTGTCATCGCGTGCCTGACACCCAGCTCGAGGGGAACTGTCGTCGCCGGAGGCAAAATCATCCGTCACCCTCCTCCCTTCTCTGGCTCTCTGGCTCTGCGACTACAATTTTCTATACCTTTCTAACTATCTGTTATAGTGTAACTGCATCTCTTTTTCTCTGATTTCTGGCTCGCTGCTACTCTTCTCCTCCCCTTCGCCGCCAGTTCAAGTAAGACCTCCCATTTATCCTCTTCATCGTTCAATCTGTTGTACTTATGCTATATTATTTTTTTCTTTGTGTTTTTTTTAAATATGCTTATGATGTATTATTGATGATTCTGTTGACTTTTGAGTAATTAATTTACTAAATTTTTATTTGAATTTAGTTTATTAATATTAAATTATTGTTGTTGAGATTGAATTATAAATTCAATTTTTTTAGTTTATCAATTTTATTCTCCCCTTGTTCGGTCCTAAATTTATTAATTTGATTATGAAATGCTCTTATATTATTGTTTAGTGCAACATCTTATAGGAGTTTGATATATGGTCTCATTTAATTTAATGGCTTACTATCACAATACACTTGCTTGTCATGTCAAAGAATGAGGAGAAAAAAAAGGAGAAAGAAATGTGATTCAAAAACCATTTAAAAAGGACAAGAATAAGAAGATTCTAGTGTGAATGCAATTGAAAATAAGTCTTGAATTGTTTTTCTATTTTAGTCAACTTTCTAACAAGTTAATTGATGAAATAGAAAGAAAAATAAGTATATAATATGCTTTGCTCAAACTTTAGTATTTCCAAATTGGTAAGAGTAGATCACTTTGTATGTATGACTTGTTTAGGAAAAATTTTAGATGAAGTATTGTGCTTTCTTATTTTTATATTTTATCTGGTAAAAATTGCTTGCAATCTTTTCATCATTTTGCACAAAATTTGTTTATAGGATGTCTATGACAAGTCAAGATCTGTGACCAAGGCTAGCTCCTGTCATGAAGTGTTAATATAATTCTAGTATTTTTTTTTAGTTTCTTCTTATAAAATCTTATCTGAATTGGCAGCGAAAAAGAGGAGAAGAGCAGCAACGAGCTCACTACAAAAAATTCTGGTAAAAACGGCAGTTTTTTTGGGTATTTACGGCGATTTCGTAAAACGACGTAATTCTGGGCGCCATTCTAGTTATTACGGCGGTTTTTGAATAGGTTAAAACGGCGGTTCAAATCGCCGTTATTTCCAGGGTTAAAATGGTAGTTTTTGGATAGGTTAAAACGGCGGTTTGAACTGCCATTATTACCCTGATAGAGTGGCGTTTTGGTTGGTTAAAATGACGGTTCAAACCGCCGTTATTTTCAGGGTTAAAATGGCGGTTTTTGAATAGGTTAAAACAGCGGTTTGAACCGCCATTATTACCCTGACAAAGTGGCGTTTTGATTGGTTAAAACGGCATTTTTGAACCGTCATTTTTACCCTAATAGTAGCATTTTGGTTGGTTAAAATGACATTTTTGAACGCCGTTTTACCCTGACAGTGACATTTTTTATCGTTTGAAAAAATAATTTTTACCGTCATTTTTATCGCGTTAAATAAATAATTTTATGATTAAAATTTCACAATAGCAAAAAATCATAATCCATAAATAAAATATTATATAACTCATAAACAAAATATTAATATAATATATAATTTTTTATTATTGAAAATCAGAAGTAATAACTCCTATACAAAACATTATCTTACTAAACTTAGCAAAATACAAGTATTGCAATAAACACTAATCAGTCAAATCTACCATCCAATTCTCTAAACTATGTTAATATCTAATAATGTATTTAAACCATCTAATAAGTGCTGTTTTTACTATGGTACTAAGAATCCTTCCCTTCAAAGCTTCAACTCAACAAACACATTTTAGTGCTGATTAAATTGCATAAAGTAACATACGTGTCGTTTCGGATGAGATTTGCTTCCTCTTGTGCAAACCTATAATCATGAAAATAGATTGCAAGAATTCAGATTATTTAATCCTAAAATCAAATGCAGCAATAACAATCATACATAATGAAGCTGCTCAAATCTCTTATTCCAATGCATAGAGATATAGGCAACAAAAACAGTTAGCATATATCAAACATCGTGTATAACACCGGTAGATTCGTCACTTCGATTAACTAACCTGTGGTCTTGCTGCTCTTTGTAGGAGCTCTGTAGAAGTACAATTGCTCGAATTGGTAAAGAAGTTGCAAGTAGAGCTTTTATGGGAAAAAAATAACAGGAAAAAAATATGGGAAGATCAAGTCAAAAAGCACAATTGTTGCTTCTATGCACAAGCAAAATATACGGGAAGATAAAAAGCTTTGTCACATCACAAAAAAAAAAAGAACAAGATAAAAATTAACCCTTATGAAACAATATAATAAGAAAAAAAATCCTCCATGGTCACATTACCTTCTCAAATGCAGCAATCAAATTATCTCTGGCAGTTGAAAATCGACTCTCCACAACCAAACTCCTAAAATAATGATAAGCAGCTGCCAGCTCATCCTCAGAATATGAAGCCAATAAGGCAAGCTAAAAAGAAGAGGAAGAAGAAGAAATACTTATCAAAATGGCATACAATACCTATAAGGCACACTTCGCATATGAGATGTTAATCTACCAAAAATAAATCAGAGGCACAAACAGTTGAAGAATGCCACAAAGTACCTGATGATGGGGATTTCCACTAGAAGGCCATAGAGAATTAGCTTGTAAATAGTAACTAGAAGCTGCTGCAAACTCTTGCTTCACTGAGTCACCTTCGCCATACAGTCCTTTGTAAACAAGCAAGATCACCCAAGTAATTCCAGTGCCTTATGGATTCTCCTTAATTGTTTTATCATGGACACCACAGCTGTGACATCAATATTCTTAAAGGCAAATCTAGAATTTGCTGGTGCAGAGAATGAAAAAGGACTAAGTGCATTTGAAGTGCTTTCTCAGCTAATTAGTATTTTCCTCCTTCAAAGATACCAAGTATACACACAACATAACAACTACATATAAATACTGAAATACATACTTCATAACTACTTGCTGGTTCATATGGATCGTCAATACCAGTGAACAAACCTGCAGAAAACCAAATAATAATGAATAATAGTGATTGCTTCTTATGCTATGATAATGCAGAGATAAAGCTTTTGGAATTCAAGCCATCTATAATTGCCGCATCAACACTTCTTTGTGCTTCTCATGAGTTCTTACAAGAAGGATAGCTGTGCAAGATTCCTCAATGCATCTGGAATGCTGCCACTGAAGCTACAACCAGCCAAGATGCTGACACAAATTAAGGAAAGAAAGTATTAGTATGCATTTTTTTGTGAATATAAGGAAAATGGATATTGTTTCTTAAGGAATCTTACAGTATATTCAGATTGCTTAAGTCTCCTATCTCTGGAGATAGAGGACCTTTTAAACCTTTGTTGAATGACAAGTCCATACAGTTCAATAATATAGAACCGTCATTATGTTGCTGCCATTTTGTGCCCTTTTTTTTGTAGTGGCATTCAATAATTACAGCAAAAATAAAGAGAAAAATAACATCTATTAGCTGATCCAAAATTAAAAGATACAACTTCAAGAAAGTTAAAAAAGAAATACATCTAATGCTAGCTTTAACATGAAATCAATCAAGTGAAATATACATGAAAGTATTTTTTTATATACCTGTAACACAAGGGATGAAAAAACCACACTAAGTGAGCACTAGCAAGAAAGCCATGGAACCATGGAAGTAACGTGATAGTCATGTTTTTGGTAAACTAAAACTAGCTACCACAACTTGATTTAGAATTTTAAAATACACTTTCTTTTTTCTTTCTCCCTCTTATATTTGACTCTGTTTTCTCCTTCATTCAATTATTCATTTTTTCATCTTCTCTTCTCTTCCATATTCAAACACCAACACCATGCCTCCTCAAAATGATTCCTAACAGCACTCTCAAAATATTAAAAAGATAAACAAAAGTTCAAAATTTTTTTAATTGTAAAATTTAAAAAACAATTAGAAAATAAATTAAAACTCTCAATATTTTTTTTTAATTTACCGGCCGTGAATCCTGCACATGGTTCTGCTCTTGGATGGTTCATTGTCACCGCTACTAACAAAGTGTGCAATAGTGATAAACAACCCTTACAAAGTTCATTACCAGCCAGCACATAATTAAATGTCCATAGTGATCAAATTCCTACATGATTTGAAAATTGTAAAATATTTATATATGCACCATTTATCTTGTGCAACTTATATTACTTGTTGAAACTGAATAACCCCTTCTTCATTACTTCCACCTAACCTTGAAATTTTAACAATTTCTTGTACAATCAAAATCAAACTCATCTTTCTTGTACTTTATTTAACAATTTTATTTTAACAATTATTTTTACTTGCAGTTTTCAGCTTCCTCCGATCCTATAAAATTGTCTAAACATGGACCAACAATGCAAATTGAAACCACCATCAGTGAGCTAGGAAAGTACCATATATAGTTTTAAACTCTTAATTGTGGAAACATGGTGAATAACTCAATTATCTAAAAGTGACTTCTTTTTAAATGGGTCCCTTTCAATGAGCAGACAAGAGCACAAGGGGCAACACAAAAGAGAAGCATTTGTTTCTTTCCAATCCAATCCAGTAAACTGCACATGTATAACAACATAAATTCGGCCTTATTACTAGCAACTTTATTCAGCTTTTCCTATTAACAGAAACTTAGATAAATTTGGTATTAGTTTACTTACTAAAATTATAGGATAAATTGCATCACAATAAATAAATATTTGCAAAATTCTTTATAGATCGTCTATATACTAATAAAAAGAATCTCACAACAATAAATATCAAAAAATTTAAACTAATTATTTCAAGGTCGCAAACACTATTTAAGTTCAGCATATTAATACTCACTAGATGAACGAAAAGATGATGTCTATCTTCAAGTGGTTCTTATTTAGGTAGCTTCCATCTTTTAAATAGTTCCAAATCAATTTATCTTCATCATCTGCACAGAAAACAACCTCATTGTTAACAACTTCATTGTTCTCTAAAGCAAATAACTTAACAAAGAACAAAAACAAGTTTCAAGCTAATAAAAGAATTTGTTAATTTGTCTGCAAAAGAGATATGTCACATACAACAATGATTGAATAAATGCATAGACAAAAAAAATAAGCATTCAAGCAATTCATCAAACACGTGCTATGCAAATCAGTAAAGCACCAACCGAAAGCATATCTACAAATCAAAACCGCGAAGAGAATGCAAATTTGTATACACGTGTGTAAGAAAAAATCGAAGAAATTACATGAAGACCTTACCCCCAATTTCTGCTAACAAGGAAGAAAATCAAAACCTAAAATTACAGAAATAGAAGTAGTAACAATTTGCAAAACAAAATATGAGTAATTAAAAAAAGAGAATGTGGATTTGTATATAAACCTAATTCAACAAAGATGGAGACGGAGAAGCTTCACATAGGACAACACGATGGAGCAGAAAAAATCACACAGCAGATCCATCAATTGAAGTAAAACGTTGATGGAGGAGATCGCAGCTGGAAGAAAAGCGTTGATGGAGGAGCTTGCCGCCAGAGGAGAGCCTCGTGGATGAGATTGCAGATCTCATGTTGCGATGGAGGAACTTCTTGGTTTCTCACATTGGGATGGAGGCTCGATCAAATAGACAACGTTTATTAATGAAATAGAAGAGTTTTTACTTTTTATATCAGTGAAGCAAGAGCAGGAGCAGGTAATGGCGTTTAAAACCGCCAAAAGCACCAAAAAACCGCTGCTTCCTACCAGTGAAATTACGGCAGCTGCATAAACTGCCTCAATTTATGAATATATCGGCGGTTTTGTAGAACTTCCATTATGTTGCTGCCATTTTATGCCTCTTTTTTGTAGTGGCTAGAGACTAGAGAGGAAGAGATGCAGTCACATTGTCGCAGATAGTTAGAAAAGTAAAGAAAGTTGTAGTTGCAAAATCAGAGAGCTAGAAAGGAGAGAAAGGTGGCGGACGACTCTGCCTTCGACGACGACGATTCTCCTCGAGTTGGGTGTCAGGTGTGCGACGACAGTTTTACGATTACCTTGAGAGTTAGGCGTGTAGGCAATGAAAGGGGGTGGCATACAGCGATGAGAGTGTAAAAAGGTGATAGAAAGAAGGAGAGAGAGAAAATCTAAAAATAGGAAAGCAACGACACAGAAAAAAGAGGGTTAAAAATTATTTATTCATTCAAATAAATCTTAAGTATTAGAATGTCTTTATAAATTGCCTCTCGGTCTCTAATCAACTTGGTGAAAGAAGCCCCATCATTTTGGAAGCTACGAAATTCGGATGGTTACAAAAATTTTGAACAAATATTATGCATTAAAAAAATCAACTTCGTGAATCGCTTTCGAATTTGATCAATGTGCGATATTTTTTCATTTGTGATTATTCATCTAAATAAATTTTAAATTGGATGAACATATAAAAGAAATTTCGTCACTTCACAATTTTTTATTACATTTGATTGTGGTCTAATGGCTACTATTGCCTTATATCACAATTTAACTATTAAACCTAAAGGATAACTGAAATAATAAGAAAGTAATTTAAACATCCGGTATTGCAATGTGAATCATTTTCTGGTCTGATCGATGAGGTGCTCAAATCTTCTTTTATGTATGAAATTAAAGATTTATTTAAATTCTAATTCTTACATGCCTGCAGAAAAAAAAAATTGTTAGGTTTTTTTTAGCATAACTATTTGAAAAAAATTCTCTCTCACATAACAATAGTGTTAGTATATATAAACTTAGAGTACTATACTTCAAGCTCAAAGTATATATATAACACGGAAACCAAAATGGAATACAAAGTAAAATTAAAAATAAATTAAACTATTGAAATATTTTGGATTAGTTGCACTTTTCCTTTTGAACATTATTATTGGGTCACATGCAACTTTAGCCCTTAAACTTTAAAAATGCGCAAATTAACATTTAAATTTTTAAAGATTAAGGGCTAAAGATCACATAATCTACGATTCTGGGAGTAAATCTCAATTAACCCAAATATTTATTTCATATGTCAGTTGAAAAATATTAACTTCCTATTTGAACTCATAAATATTAGGGCAATTTACCCAAATAAATAAAGTAGATGAAATCTTTACTCAAATACACAAAACAAAAACATGTTATGTGGATGTGCAATTTTCTATTTCTATGTAATCCGTAGAAAGCAACAACGGTTTCTAGTTTCTAATTAAACCGTGGCTGCCTAGAACGGATTATGATTGTTTTGTGTTGTGTGTAAACCGTGGCAAGTAGTCACGGATTACGAAGGAAAGAAGGAAGCCATAAACCGTGGCAGGCTCCCACGGTTTATGAAGATGGCTAGATGGTGATAAAACGTTGTGGGAAGAAGAGGGAGAGGGACTGATATATTGATCAGTAGTGAGTACTATTCATTAGAAGAGTTTCAGAATTTGAGTGGAAAAAAAAAAAAGACAGAATCTCAATCATATGATGAGTGAGTGGGCTCTTATTAAATTTTGTTTGCTTAATATAGTGTGAAAGAACATAATTCTGATTGAAGTTTATTTGCATTAGCAGTTAGCACTATTAGCATGCTATATGCATGAGTTGAACTACACTTTCTTTACATACATAGAATAGAAGCCTTGAGGAATGGAATTTTTTTTTATAAAGTTTAAATACCACTGGCGTATTTATTGTCAATGGGGACATGATTTGATTTTAGATTGGGATGAGTATTCTGCTTAATATAAACTCGTATATAAAATAAAAATAGTAACTAAATAATGAATGTTTAAAGGATTCTTGATTTAAAACTTTATTACTTGAATATGAAATATATTGTTTATCAATTTCATATTTACAGAGGTTTAAATTCATATATTTTCTTCACTAGTGATTTTTCAGAAGCATTTTAATTCGTAAAATATTAAGATAAAAGAGACTTTTGAAGACTAAGGAATCCTTTAAATGTGATCCTTTATTTAGTTTTTTATTATAATAATTTAAAAAAAAATTAAAATAAACACATTTAAATAGATTTAGCATCTTTTTAAAATTAAATACATATTCAAAATACAAACTAAATAAAACTGAAATTTAAAATTTAAAATTTCTGTTTTAGTTCTAGCATTTTTAATTATTAAAAGATTATCATTTAAATATACATCCAAAAATTATATTCAGTAAAATTAAAGATTTTAATTTTAAAATCTAAAAAATAAATCTTAAGGGTTTTAATTATTAACCCGCACATCTAAAATCCTACAAGAGATCATATTTTGAACTAATATGTTAAATATATTTTTATTGAATAAGATCTAAAAAACTTAGCTTAATTATTCATTTTAATCATTTTAAAATTATTAATAAAAAAATAAGAAATACTAGATACATTTTTATCGAATAAAATATAAAAAAAATTAATCTTTTTTTTTTCTTTTTTTCCACTCAAATTCTAAAACTCTTCTAATGGATAGTACTGACTACTGACCAGTCCCTCTCCTTGTCCCTCCACAACGTTTTATCACCATCTAGCCATCTTCAAAAATCGTGGGAGCCTACCACAGTTTATGACTTCCTTCTTCCCTTCGTAGTCCGTGGCTACTTGCCACGGTTTACACACAACACAAAACAATCATAATCCGTCCTAGACAGCCACGGTTTATATAGAAAATAAAAACCGTGGTTGTTTCCCACGGATTACATAAAAATGGAAAATTGTACATGCACGTAACATGTTTCTGTTTTGTGCATTTGAGTAAAGATTTCATCTACTTTATTTATTTGGATAAATTGCCCTAAATATTATGATAAACGACTTAAATAAAGTACCATAATTTTGTTTTAATTTTTATTTTGTATCATATAGTTGAATATCCTATATAATTTGTATCTTTGATCAGTTAACACTCACCAATGAGTGGAAAATTTTTCATATAATCAAATATGAATATTAGATAATTAATATAATATAATAATTTAAAATTTAAATACTTACCATTGTTATAACTTTCCACCGGAGGACCATACTTAGCATTGCATCTCTTAATGCAATCCTTCTTCTTTTTCGGATTATTTCTATAGCGGCTCTTGCATCTTTGAAGACAAAGTTTCAGCACATATTCCTTATTTTCAAGACCATAGCAGTATTTTGGAATACTGTCATACGATTCAACAATGATAGCACAAATAACAAATCCAACAATAATAATGAAAAAACGTGTTATTTGTTTATAGGTTACACCACCATTTCTAGCCATGTGTCTTCTTTTTGATTTGGAAATGCAAATGTATGATATACCATGCATGAAGTTTTATAAAGGCTTAAAATTTCAGAATTGATATATTTGTTACTTAATTCATGTCCTTTTAAATCACCTTAAGGGTATCCCCTCGTATAATCAAAACCGTAAATTAATTTTGGTTGCCCCTTAAAGTCATTGAGTTTCGAAAAAAAATGGTCTTTACATGTTTTGAGATTACGTAACTTATAATAATATATAGTTTAGGTGCATGCAGTAATATATAGTACCATGATACTATTTTTCTTAAAAAATTAAATTAATAATCGTAAAAGTAACAAGTCAAATTTAAAATAAGAGAAGTAATCAATCAAACTTAATTAATGTGAAAGAGATCACAAAAGTAACAATAAAAAAAGTTTTTATAGAAATGCACATAAAAATGTAGAAGGAGAACTCAAAAGTTACCGTATCGCGATCTGAGGAGATGCATCAACAGAAGAGACAACGAGAAAAGAGATTGTCGAAGTACGTAGTGGCATTGGCGCCAATAGCAAGGAGATGAATGACTGTAGCGGTGGCGGTGGCAGTGGCGGCAGCGATAGCACGACGACGGGTATAATTTAGGGTTTCGATTAGGTCTTGCTCACTCTCCATCTCACTCAAAGCTAGCCCTAGTTTGCATCTTTAGTATGGGCTTTAAGTGTTTGTTTAGACTTTTAAATATGTGGGTGTTTTAACTATATAAATGCTGGAATTTTTATTTTTGGGAGTTTTATAAATGGTCACAAATAGATGATGTTGGGGAGGTTTTGAAAAATCTCCACCAATTAATAAGAATCTTGTAGAGTCTAAATCTTTAGGTCATAAAAAATTCTAATACTATATTATGAAACTATTTTTTCTAAAAATTTAAACTGATAAAAATAGACACATGAATAATTATATTTCTAACCCTTAACATTTTACTTCATTTAAGTGATTAATTAATGGAGGTCACTCACATAAAGTTGTTCAAAATAACTTTTTCTTAAAATATTTTATTTCAACTAATCAAATTGCCACACACATAACCAGTTAAATCATTATTTTTGTCATAAACCGGATAAATTGATTCAATAAAAATTAGGTGAACCAAATTTTATACCGATTTGAATTAGTATTTTTTTTTATATAAAATGACTACGTACAATATTCTTATTATACAAAATGACTAAAATATCCCTATTACATATATACATACATACATATATATATATATATATATATATATATATATATATATATTTGTTCTCAAAAAAACCTACCTCTAATCCTCTCATCTTTGTGTCGTCGTTCTCCTTCTCTCATATTCACTACAAGAGGCACGGGAATTGCGGCGGTTTTTTTTTGGGAATTTGCGGCGGTTTTTAACCGCCGCGAAACGAAATTCCAGCGGTTCTAAAAGCGTCGTCTATTAGGGGGTGGAGATTTGATTTTGCGGCGGTTTCAAAAAACCACAGCAAAACCAAGGATTAGCGTCGTTTGATTTAGCGCGATTTCAGTGATTGGATTTAAAAAAATTGCTGCGGTTAAAAACCGCCACAAAATTATGGGTGGTTTTTTAAAAAAATTGAGACGGTTCAAAACCGCCACAATTTCGTAAACAAGCTTAAAAAAAACTAATTAATTACATTAATTTATACCATTTTTTTTTACTATAATCTATTTTCTTTACATCATATTTATTAAACTTGAGATATTAATATAAAAAACACTAAATAAACAATATTAAACTCAGATAAATTTAAAATGTTAACTAAAAAATTCTTATTTGTAAAATAAAAAAATATGATACTCGAGCACTACTTGTACACACACACATACATATATATATATATATAGGGGAAAAACAAAACTAAGGTGGTAAAAACCTTAGAAAAATCCTAAATATTGGTAAAAACCTTAGAAAAATCCTAAATATTGAAACCCCTTTAAAAGTCATGATGACAAATATAAACCTCAATGGATCGTTGACCTCCACTTAAGACAATGACTATTTCCAAACACCTCCAAATGCAACCCGAACCTCAAGACCATCAAGAAAACTGCATCCTTCTGGAGGTTCTAACTTAGCCATCGTACCCAGTAGTACTGTAGAAAATATGGATCCAAAATCACTGGAAAAAAAGGCATTGCCAAATTGAAAAGCATGTAAAATAGATGGAGTAAAGGGCATATATGAAGTGGTGAAAAAACTCACTTGTTTACTTTGACCCAGGTCACATTTAGTGTCTCTTTTTTTTCATCCAATTCTTTGATCACTTTCTTGATTTTAGACTTGTCATTCTACACAACACAATGATAGAATAACCAGTTATGCAAGAAATGTGGCAAATTATTGAAATAGATGGGCAAAAAGAAACCTCAATTATGTTTTTCTCTGACATCAAATCATTGTACTCATCTTCTGCCTTCTTAAACATTGCCATTACTTTCTTGTTGACCCGTTTCTCAAGCCTAAGGGAAAAATTACATGAAATCCTTTAACAATATAATAATCATAGTTGCACAAAATATTTATTATTATTATAACAGTAAGTCAGTTTATCACGTCAACACACCTAGACTGTTCAGCTTGAAGTTTAGACAAGGCTTTTGCATCATATCACCGGGGAGTATGTAAGAATTGAGAAGTGTTTGTATCATTAGTCTACCAAGAATTAGAACAACTATGCAACTGAACTGATTAAGATGTAAAAACAAGAAAAAAAGGACAACTATGTCCTATGTGTCTCACGTTTCAATGGTAGGAACCTTGAAAAATCAAGTTCTGCAGAAGAAAGCATATGCTATTTGAACAAATAAAAACCACTTTTTGATCAAATGGCAATAAAATTACAGAACCAATTTATGACCATGCTTTTTCACTTTTCTACTATTCAATTAACTAGTAGCATAAAAATTGTCATACAATATTAAGTTCCTAGAAACTAATATTAGATTATAAGAACATATACTCACCAACATAAGATCAGCAGCAGGTAAGAACTCTACTTGATGAGTAACATACTACTGTCTTTGAACTCAAATGGCCTGACAAACATTTCTCTCAATCCACAAATAAATTAAAAAAAGATCAGTTAAAAACATTAATCAAAGCAAGAACAATAAATAACTGAAACTGTAGTATGAATTAAGAAAGTAAACTAATAACAGGGTTAATAGAGTTATTCAATTTATCTTTTTAGTGTATATATTTTAGTCTTTGATTTTCAATTATTTCATTGTAGACCCATAATCACAAATCCCTAAGAATTGTGATCACACTTATAATCACAAATTTAAGCAAATTAAGAGGCACATAGGTCACTAAACTGTAGAGTCAGATTACACCAGTCCAATCCCATCCCATTCTCTTGATTCTTGCAAAGCTCTAGTTAGCATATACTGCAAGAGCAGTTGCCACCTGCCAATTAAAGAAAATTTTTAGTTACAACAGAAGAAAACCAAGCCAACACATATCTTTACATATTAGGTTGCTGAGAGGAGAACAAAAAGAATTAAGATTACCAGTTGAGCAATCATGAAGAACCCAATAGAAGAAGACCATGTCTTTTAACATAGGACCAGCTACAAGACTTGGTGACAAAAATTAGTGCCTGGCTAATAATACTGACTTGTAGGTAAAGGGCTACCATCATTTCTGCAGAGCTATGTCTCGGAGACCTTACACCAAATTTGTCCTGCAACAACAGAAAGTTAGTGTTTATAACTGTCACAATTTCCACTAGTAGGTGATAACATGTGAACTTTTCATAGATGAATCTAATGTATAAATTTATGACAGAGCTCAGCCCTACTGATTTCTACCTACAACCAAATATACTGAAAGAAATGTGCGTGAAATTAAATTGTCTATTTTCCTGAAAATTAAGTTATATTCCACAAGCTGAGTGCTCATTTTGATATTTTAGTAATGCAGATTCTCCAAAATAAGCATGAGCTCAAACTTCACCAAAATATAAAACCTAATTTGAGTCAAACAAGGACCACTAAACTCATATCTAAGGACAAAACAATAGTACGTACCTTGATTGTCCTGCCACCAATTTCCAATTGACCATTCAAGCTCTGTGCATTTCTTGCATCTTCAAGGGCGTGCAAACTACAATAAACAATAGTTCAATCAACTGACACTGCTAGAAAAAAATTACAATTTTATAGAAGACTAGTTTCTCAAGTCCTGCAGACCGCAGTTCAATACAATCAAAGCTTCCGCATAGAATATGGGCAACCTCTTCAAATATTACTATAACATATAATTTTAGAAAAGGAGAAGTTATAAAAACATAAAGGAAGAGGCAACCAAAATTGAATGCATTTAACCAGACAAAAAAGTCATATTAATCACCTGGACAAAGCCAAAACCTTTGCAGTTCCCACTTTCATCAAGAGGCAGCTAGACAAGCTCAACCTGACCAAATGCTTTAAACACCTAAAAAATGAGACAAGGAAGACAAGAGAATAACACAGGCAATTAGAAGGGAAAGATTGAACTCAAAAATAATAAATCAATAAACTGTGAAGGAAAAACAAGATCCTGAGTTTAACTAATTGACAAAGAAAGGGAAGAGAAACAAAAACACTAGATACATTCTAAGTACATGAGTCTAGCTCATTCTACAATCAAAATTGCATCATATCATGACGACCCCTTGCGGTCTATTAAATCTAGAGACTCATTTAGAAGTGACAAATTGTACATAGGCCAAAAGAAAAATAAGTGCTCACCGTCCGAAGATCAGTTTTGGTCATATTGAAATGCAGATTGCCTACATATAGCCTTCTTGCTCCCCCTGAATATGGGACTATAACTCCAGCAGGTCCAGTAGCAACAGATGTTGTGGACTGAACCAAATTTTTTTCTGCTTCTGATGGCTTCACCATCACTAGTTGACCAAGAAGAAATTGGCCAGAAAGTGCTATTACCATGGGGACAGACATGACATCATAGAACTCAATATACCTGTAAACATAAACAAAAAATATTAATTATATAAACATAAAAGCCATTGAAAGAGCAGGATTATAAAATGTAACTTTTAATTACAAATGCACTGATAGCCCATTAATTGAGATGGTGAAAGTTTTGTAAAATCACTGTACATAGAGAAACAGATTTCGATACATATAGAAAGGGGGAAAAGATAATAGACCATTATTACAATGAAAAATTGGCAAAAACTATGCTTGTTAATTCCACAGTTCCCTCGCATCATAAATATATCAGTATGTATATTTGTCAACCCCTATGGTGGTGTTCGGTGTTCATAAAACTAGCACACAATTTTTAAGTTGTACAAATTCACTTGAATCAAACATGATATACAAATTCTCAAGATATAATGCCATCTTTTATTCATTTATTTAATAGCCAACAGCACCTGTTTCTTCTTTGCTCTCCGTTAACTACTATACTTACTAATAGTAAAATAAAATATAAAACAATCCACCAAAACACTTACAACAACATAAGAAATATATATATATAGTGAGGGGTTTGGCATTAAAGAAGGCAGTAGTATATTTCAGAGAGTTTATGTTGCATGTGCCATAACATAAAGCAACTGTTCTACGAACTAGGAGCAAGCCTAGCAGTGGAAATAGAGAATGAAATACTAATCCAATTTAGCAGTCCAGCCACTTCAAAGATACAAAAACGTAGAGAAAATTAAATTACACTCTTAAACCAATTTGATCTTCATACGTTTATTCTATTCAATTAAATGACTTTTATATACATATCAAACTTTATGTATTGAAAGTTCCCAACAAAATAGCATATTGTGAAACATATTCAAAATACTTGGCATATTATCGAACACTTGGCATGCAAAAGCATAAACAATACAAAATAGCACTAACAAGCATTCTTTGTAACACTAAATGAAAATTCAGCACCAATGACAAAAAATTAGCAGCATTTTGCAATGACTCAGCAAAGCATCAGTCAATAAATCCAAACAAATTAAAATTCAACCTCAAGAAGCTCTTAACAGCATGTTTAACTTTGTATAAACTAACACTAATTCTAATAAGAAAATCCTAATTCTAACCTAAACTCAACTAACAGCAGCAAATAATTCTAACCAAATCAAATTAACACTAGAATCAATATATAACTAATCCTAAATTAACTAAAACAGAGAAGAAAATGTGATCTGAGAACCTGAGTCGAATTAACAATAGAGTGGCTCTGTTCTGATTCTGTGACTGGGAATAAGGGAGGCATGGGCAAACTAGAGAGCCACAGGCCCATAGTGCGAGGTTGTAAGGAGGGGAAGAAGATGGTCACGGCAGCGCTGGATGGTAGCCGACAACGAGACAGAGAAGGCATGAGACAGGGGAAGAGAAAGAGAGAAAGGGTTTTCGCGGTGGTTGTTCGGCGAGGGTGGAAGAAGAAGAAGGTGGTGGTTCTGTGGTTCTGATGGAGACTCTGGGGGGTGATGATCGATGGTGGCGCTGCGTGGGTGGTTGCTAGGGCTGGACAAGGGGGAATGATTCAGACTTTAGAACTCTGGTGACGGGGCATTTAGGGGCTCTCTTCTTGTTTTGATTTGTTGCCGTTGGGAAGCAAATCGCTGCTATCTTGGTTCTTTTTGTAGCAGAGCCCAAACCGATATCATAATGGCCGCTATCTTGTCAATTGGCTGCGGTTTGATAAACAGCTGCTAATTAGCTGCTGCTATCTTCCCTGTTTGCTGTAGTGTCTCCTTCTTCTTCTCTCTGCCACCCTCGTCCATTTTCACCGCCGTACGCCACCCTCCCCCTCTCACTGCTTACACATTTAACTCTTAAGGTTACCGCAGAACTCTCATCGCGCGCCTGACACCCAGCCCGAGGGAACCGTCGTCGCCAGAGGCAAAATCGTCTGCCACTCTCCTCCCCTCTCTGGCTCTCTGACTCTGCGACTACAATTTTTTCTACCTTTCTAACTATCTATTATAGTGTAATTGCGTCTCTTCCTCTCTGGTCTTTGGTTCGCTACTACTCTTCTCCTCCCCTTCGCAGCTAGTTCAAGTAAGACCTTCCATTTATCCTCTTCAATGTTCAATCTGTTGTACTTATACTATATTATTTTCTTCTTTGTTTTTTTTTAAATATGCTTATTGATGAGCGGATATTTTATATGCATTTTGACATCATTTTTATATAATTTTTAGCATATTTTATTTAAGTTTTATTATATTTTCATAGATTTTAGTGTAAAATTCATATTTTTGAATTCTACTTTGAGTTTGTGTATTTTTATACAATTTCAGGTAATTTCTAGCTAAAATTGAGGAGCTGGAGCAAAAGTCTGATTCAGAGACAGAGAAAGCACTGCAGATGCTGTCAGAATCTGACCTCCATGCACTCGAAAGAACTTTTCTGGAGCTACACAAGTCCAAATGAAGCGTTCTCAATGGCTATGGAAAACTAACATCCAGAGCTTTCCAAAAATATATAATAGTCATACTTTGCTTCGAAAATGAAGACCCAAAACTTGCGTTCAACGCCAGCCATCTACCCCAGACCTGGCGTCCAACGCCCACAGAGAGGTAGACAGCGTCCAATGCCCAAAAGGGGGCCTCTAGACAGCGTTCAATGCCCCTAGGGAGTTTTAGAACGTGGGAGACACTCAAGCTCAGTCCAAACACTCACCAAGTGGGCTCCAGAAGTGGATTTTTGCACTACAAGCTTAAGCCTATCATATTTCTGTAATTCCTAGTCATTAGTTTAGTATTTAAAGGAGAAGATCACCCTTGTTTAGGATCTTCTTCCCCACTTTTACATTCGAACCTGTCATTGTATTTACAGTATGAATTTCTAAACATCCTAAGGTTAAGGTTAGAATCTCTACTGAGTTTTATGAATTAATAAAAGTACTACTGTTCTATCTCAATTCGTGTTTGATCCTCTCCTAAGATGCATCTTTATTCTTCAACCTTATGAATAAGTTGAACCGACACAAGGTTATCTCTATTCTACATGAGTTTAGTGAGCGTCTTTCATCAAATATCAATGAACCACTAGCTTGAGGATACGTCTCTTAGATTGCTAATCCACGACTTCGTTGGAGACTTCTCGAGACATTAGTTCAGTCGAGGTGTGGGGAGATTAGTGTCTTTGTGGTAAAGGCTAGAACCAAGGTGCAACACTCTCTGATCCGGAAGATTCGACCTTGTCTGTGGCATTTTGAGTAGGATCACCAATGGAATGAACTGCAGGAGCTTCACCCTCATTCAAACTGGATGTGCACTAATCCTGGTGTTCAGCCTAGAGGAAGATTGGCGGCACTGTTGTCGGGGATTGTTCGAGTTGTGGGGATTGTTCGAGTTTAAACAATCTAACGGATTATCTTGTTGCTTAGATTAGGTATTGTTTTGAATTTTGTTGAGACTTTTATTTTTCTTTTTTTTTCGAAAAAATCAAAAACATTTTCAAAAATCTTTCTTTTCTTTATTAATCTTTGTTCTTGTTTAAGTTTTTGTTGTTATTCTTGTTGAGTTTTCGAATTTCTTGCTTTCTTTTTTTCAAAAATTTTCAAAAATAGTGCCTTTTGTTTAAGTCTAGTGTCAAATTTTAAGTTTGGTGTCCTTTGTGTGTTCACTTTTTGCTTTGAATTTTTGAAAAGTGTTCTTAGTGTTCATCTTGATCTTCAAGTTGTTCTTATTTATTTTCCTTGTTTTGATCTTAAAATTTTTAGTTTGGTGTCTTTTAGGTGTTTTTCTCTTTTAATTTTCAAAAACTTTGTGTTTTAGATTTAAAAATTTTAAGCTTGGTATTTTTTAGTTATTTTTCTCTTTCCTCATTAAATTCAAAAATCAAAAATAAAAAAAATATCTTTTCTTATCTCTCCTTAATTTTCAAAAATATTGCATATTTGATTTCAAAAATTTTAAATTAGGTGTTTTCTTGTTAGTCAAGTTAAGAATTAAATTTAAAATTATATCTTTTTAAAATCTTTTCAAATCTTTTCTTTTAATTTGATTCTTCCTTATCTTAACCTCCTTTTAAAATTTAAATTTTAATAAATTAAAAACTATCTTTTTTATTTTGATTTCAAATCTTTTTAAATCTTATCGTTCTTAAATTTTTTTTTCAAATCTTTATCTTATTTTGTTTCAAATTCAATTTCAAAAACAAATCTTTTTCAAAAATCAAATTTCAATTCTTATCTCTTTTAAATCTTTTTCAAATCTTTTTAAATTTCTATCTTATCTTTTCTAATTTTAATTTTTAAAATTATATCTTTTTTTATCTTTTCTAATTTTAAATTCAAATCTTTCCTAATCATCTATCTTATCTTGTTTTCAAATCTTTCTTAATTAGTTTGTTGTTTTCTCTCTCTTCTTTTTCAAAACCTCCTAACTAATTTTTCTCTCTTCAATTTTTGAAAATCTCTCTTCTCTTTCTCTCTCTCTTCTTTTTCGAATTATATCATCTAACTTTCAAATCTTTTTAATTAATTAACTTTTATTTTCAAATTTAATTAATAAATAAATAAAAATAATTTAATTCTATTTTTTCTTTACTTCTTTCTTCTACCTTTCTTTTACCATGAACCCAAATGGGAATGAACAGTTCAGAAGAATTTTGGGGTCCTACATGTCCCCCAACCCTGACTTCTATGGGAGAAGTATTAGTATACCTCCCATTGGAGTAAGTAACTTTGAGCTCAATCCTCAGCTCATTATTCTGGTGTAGCAAAACTGCTAGTACTCTGGACTTTCACAGGAAGAACCTGTTGAATTTCTGGTAAACTTTCTACAAATTGCTGACACAGTACACACTAAAGGAGTAGATCAGAATGTTTACAGAGTACTACTCTTTCCCTTTGCTATAAGAGACCAAGCAAAGAGGTGATTGGATAACCAGTCTAAATCTAGCTTGAGAACATGGAAGCAGCTAGTAGATAAGTTTCTAATTCAATACTTCCCTCCAAGGAAGATGACCCAGTTAATACTAGATATCCAGGGCTTCAAGCAAGAGGACAATGAATCTCTTCATGATGCTTAGGAGAGGTATAGGAGAATGCCCCAAAAATGCCCCACTGAAATATTCTCAGAATGGGTGCAATTAGACATCTTCTATTATGGCCTTACAGACATGGCCCAAATGTCTTTAGACCACTCTGTTGGTGGCTCTATATATATGAGAAAGACAATTGAAGAGGCTCACAAGCTTATTGAGATAGTTGCCATTAATCAGCATCTGTACTCAACCGCTGAGACTTCTATGAAAGGAGAGGTTAAGGTAATATTTACTGAACCTAACCATCCAGAACAGGATGGTCCATTGACTCATCAATTACACGCCCTTGCCCAGCAACTGCTAGAATTGCATGAGACTTTGAGAGAAACACAGGCTTCTAATAGGAATGTGGAAGCCCAATTGAGTCAAACAAGGCAGCAGTTATCTAAGCAGATAACAGAAGAGTGTCAGGCCATTCAACTGAAGAATGGGAAAGTACTAAACACCCAGCCTCAATGTAACAGAAGATCAGGGGAAGAAAAACTCACAGAATGATACCAGATTGATGTCCAAGACATCTCTGAGGGTGTTGAACACCCAAAGAGGAATGTCATTGGCATTCAACGCCAAGAAGAGGTACCTACACTTGGCGTTGAACGCCTAATATGGGAAATTGTTCTTGGTGTTGAACGCCAGGAAGAGGGCAGTAACAAGGGCGTTGAACGCCCAAATAAAGGTAGTCAGACACATACAAGTGCTGATAACACCCTTCCAATTCCGTAAGCATTCAACCTACATCAACTAAAGTTGATGAATACAGGGCCAAGATGCCATATCCTCAAAAGCTTCGCCAAGCGAAAAAAGATAAGCAATTTTCCTGTTTTGCGGATTATCTCAAGACACTTGAGATTAAAATTCCTTTTGCAGAGGCTCTTGAACAGATACCTTCTTATGAAAAATTTATGAAGGATATCTTAATCCGTAAAAAGGATTGGAGAGTGGCAGAAATAGTCTTCCTCATTGAAGATTGCAGTGTAGTAATTCAAAGAAGCTTACCAGATAAACTCAAAGATCCGGGAAGCTTTATTATACCCTGCACTTTGCTTGCACAAGAACTGCATTGTGTGATCTTGGGGCAAGCATCAACCTGATACCAGTTTCATTAATAAAGAAACTCAGTTTAACTCACGAAGTAGAACCAACCCGCATATGTCTTCAACCTGCTGATGGCTCTATTAAGTTTCCATCAGGCGTGATTGAAGACATGATTGTTAAAGTTGGACCCTTTGCCTTTTCCACAGATTTTGTGGTACTGGAAATGGATGAGCACAAGAGTGCAACCCTCATACTAGGAAGACCCTTCCTAGTTACAGGATGAACTCTCATTGATGTTGAAAAAGGAGAAGTAACCCTGAGAGTCAATGAGGATGAGTTTGTGCTAAATGCTGTTAAAGCCATGCAGCATCCAGACACTCCAGAGGAGTGCATGAGTATTGATATCATTGATTTCTTGGTGGAAGAAGTGAATATGGCTGAGAGACTCAAAAAAGAGTTGAATGACATCTTTTATGATGCTCAGCCTGAGTTAGAGGAGCTAAAGGAAACTAAGGAACCTCTGAAAACTCCTAAGGAAGAAGACAAGCCTCCTAAACTCGAACTCAAACCATTACCATCCTTCTTGAAATATGCATTTCTTGGAGTTGGGAATACTTATGCTATGATCATAAGGTCTGCCTTAAAACCACAAGAAGATGAAGCACTAATCCAAGTGCTAAAAAAACACAAGACAGCTCTTGGGTAGACAATCGATGACCTTAAGGGCATCAGCCCAACATAATGCATGCACAAGATCCTGCTGGAGGATGACGCCAAACCAGTGGTTCAACCACAGAGGCGACTGAACCCAGCCATGAAGGAGGTGGTGCAGAAGGAAGTCACTAAATTATGGGAGGCTGGGATTATTTATCCCATCTCTAAAAGTCCCTGGGTAAGCCATGTCCAAATTGTCCCTAAAAAGGGAGGCATGACAGTGGTTCATAATGAAAAGAATGAACTGATTCCTACAAGGACAGTTACAAGGTGGCATATGTGCATTGACTATAGAAGGCTCAATAACGCCACCAGAAAGGATCATTTTCCTTTACCATTCATAGATCAAATGCTAGAGAGACTAGCAGGGCATGCATTTTATTGTTTCCTGGATGGGTATTCCGGTTACAATCAAATTGTAGTAGATCTACAGGATCAGGAAAAGACAGCATTTACATGCCTCTATGGCGTGTTTGCTTATAGGCGGATGCCATTGGCCTGTGCAATACACCTGCCACCTTTCAGAGATGCATGCTCTCTATATTCTCTAATATGGTGGCGAAATTCCTTGAAATATTCATGGATGACTTCTCCATCTTTGGAGATTCATTTGAATCCTGCCTTGACATTTAGCCCTAGTTCTCAAAAGATGCCAAGAGACGAACTTGGTTTTAAATTGGGAAAAATGTCACTTCATGGTGACTGAAGGGATTGTCCTTGGGGATCGGATTTTGAATAAGGGAATAAAAGTAGATCAAGCCAAGGTAGAGGTAATCGAACGATTACTGCCACCCATTAATGTAAAAGGAATCAGAAGTTTCCTATGACATGCATGATTCTACAGGAGGTTCATAAAAGATTTTTCTAAAACCACAAAACTTCTGTGCAATTTATTAACTACTGACACTCCATTTGTCTTTGACTAAGAGTGTCTGCAGGCCTTTGAGACTCTTAAAGCTAAGCTTATCACTGCGCTTATCATCTCTGCACCCAATTGGAACTTGCCATTCAAATTAATGTGTGATGCCAGTGACCATGCCATTGGCGCAGTCCTGGGGCAAAGGCATGACAAGCTTCTGCATGTCATTTATTATGTCAGCCGTATTTTAAATGATGCGCAGAGGAATTACACTACTACAGAAAAGGAGCTACTTGCAGTGGTTTATGCCATTGACAAGTTCAGATCCTATTTAGTAGGATCTAAAGTCATTATCTACACTAACCATGCTGCTCTCAAATATCTACTCACCAAGCAGGATTCTAAGCCCAGGCTGATAAGATGGATATTACTCCTGTAAGAGTTCGATATAGAAATCCGAGACAAAAAAGGGTCAAAAACCAGGTGGCTGACCACCTGTCTCGGATTGAACCTATAGAAGGGACATCCCCTCCTTCTACTGAGGTCTCTAAAACCTTTCCAGATGAGCAACTCTTTGTCATTCGGACAGCACCATGGTTTGCAAACATTACAAATTACAAAGCTATAAGATTCATTCCTAAAGAATACAATACGCATCAAGCTCAAAAACTCATGCATGATGCAAAGTACTACTTGTGGGATGAACCATATCTCTTTAAGAGATGCTCGGATGGGATCATCCGACGCTATGTGCCTAAAGAAGAAGCACACAAAATACTATGGCACTGTCATAGCTCCAACTTTGGAGGACACTTTGGAGGTGAGCGAATAGGCAGAAAGGTTCTCCAAAGTGGATTCTACTGGTCCACACTCTTTAAGGACTCTAGAGAGTTTGTCCGTAACTGTGACAGTTGCCAAAGACTGGCAACCTCTCTCATGGTCACGACATGCCTCAGCAAGGAATCCTAGAGATTAAGCTGTTTGATGTATGGAGTATAGACTTCATGGGTCCTTTCCCAGCTTCATACTCAAATACCTATATCCTTGTGGCAGTAGATTATGTGTCTAAATGGGTTGAAGCAATAGCATCACCCATTAATGACACTAAAGTAGTAATGAAGTTCCTCCAGAAGAACATCTTCAGCAGGTTTGGTATTTCTCGAACATTGATCAGTGATGGAGGTATTCATTTCTACAACAGACAGCTTGACTCTGTTTTGAGCCATTATGGAGTTCACCATAAAATGGTAATACCGTACCATCCTCAGATAAATGGGCAGGCTGAAGTCTCAAATAGAGAGCTAAAACAAATCCTGGAGAGGACAGGAAGTGCCTCTAGAAAGGATTGGGCTAGAAAGCTTGATGATGCTCTATGGGCATACAAAACAGCCTTCAAGACCCCTATAGGAACATCACCATATCAATTGGTGTATGAAAAATTTTGTCATCTGCCAGTGGAATCGAAACACAAAGTCTATTGGGCAACCAGATTCCTCAACCTTGATGCTAAAGCATCAGGAGAAAAACGGCTGCTCCAACTAAATGAGTTGGACGAATTTCGCTTAGCAGCATTTGAAAATGCAAAGATCTATAAAGAGAAAGCAAAAAGGAGGCATAACAAGAAGATAACTTCTAGATTATTTGAAGCAGGCCAAAAGGTTCTCCTATTCAACTCAAGACTCAGATTATTTCCAGAAAAACTCAAATCCCATTGGAAGGGACCCTATGTGGTCACTAGTGTATCACCCTATGGGTACATAGAACTTCAAGATAAGGACTCGGACAATAGGTTCACTGTCAACGAACAGAGAGTTAAGCATTACCTTGAAGGAGATATTGAGCCAGGAGGCTCAACACTGCTACTGAGCTAAGTACAATGAAGTCCAACTAAAGATATTAAAGAAGCGCTTGTTGGGAGGCAACCCAATGATCAAAAACATATTATTTTCTATTCCTTTGAATATTCTTATTCTTGAATTAGTTTTCTTCATAATTAGTTTTTATTATTTTACTTTTTTTGTGTGTTGGTGTTCATGAACAATATTTAAACAGAGACAAAATGATGTAGAATAGAAGGCAGAACACCCTAGAGGAAGCATCTCTCTGGCGTTGAACGCCAGAAAAAGGTGAAGAATGGGCATTTCACTACATCATGCTGGAGAATGAGGTAAAAGTTCACCAAATAATTTTCCGTTAGATATCCAAGACAGGATGTCCATCCAAGTCAGGTTGGCCTATCCAAACCTCATCTTTCACCTATGTTAAGAGACTAAAGCACTGCTTCACATAGATACATTTATCCCAGTGGAAAGCCCAATCACCAAACAAGTGATGGAAAGCGCCAAGATACCAGAGGATCATCCCAAAAGGAAGGCATCTGAGCCTCCACAAGAGATCCCTCCAATTAAATATTGGACTCAGTTGAAAGCATCTGTGATTCAACTGCAAACCACCTTGGATCAACTAAGAGAAGAGCAGAAAGATCAGACTAGCATGATTTGCAAACTGGTCAAGGAGCAAGAGATGCAGGGGCGTGAATTAGAAGCTTTGAAGCACCAGAAACCTTCCCCTGAAGAACCTAGCACCTCTCATGATTAAGGTGGTTGAGTTCCACCTCCCATATTTCTGTTATTCTAATTTCTGTTTCTCATATTTAGGATTACATGATCACTAGTAGTATTTTAAGTTCAATTTTATTTTTCTGTCTTTTAATTTAAAGAATTGCATAAGCATTAATAATAATATAGTTTTTATTTCCGTCAATTAGTTATAAAATAATTCCTCTTATCATCATCAAACTGGAATAAAATAGTGAATTTTTTTAGAAGAATTAAGATGCATGAAGTTTCGAGTTATATAATAAGAATAGTCAATTATTTTGATGTGGTGGTATTGCCTTTGTCTTCTGAATGTATGAATGTGATGGTTTATCAGTGGCTAAGAGAAGGGGGGTTGAATCTTAGCCCCTTTTTTGCTTAATAACACTTGCTGTTTTTCAGAACACTTGAGGAGATATTTTTGTTTTTGTCTCGTGACTAGTCAAGAGATATTTTCTTTTTGTCTCGTAACCAGCCAAGAGATATTTTTCAGATTTGTCTCCTATACAGAAGAAACAGAAATGGAGTAGAAGAGAGAGAGAATCACACCAAGATGTATCCTGGTTTAGCTGCTAAGTGCAATGCAGCCTACATCCAGTCTCCATCACAACAATGATGGAATTTCACTATAATCATGATTACATACACCAATTTTCCCTAGGAACTAACCTTCCTATCCGGGACAAATCCATAATCTAATTCTCAATCCCGAACTTGACTTGGTCACTGCCAAGCTTTCAATTGCAAAGTGCTAACCTAACTTGCAAGGGGATTCCCACAGAATCATGAAACACAACACAGATGTACAAAGGACCTCTAAGGACATATATGGCTTTTTCTTTTAATTTTGCATACTCTGCCTTTTTTCGCTCTATGGCTTTTTCTTACAAACCTTACTGTTTGCCTTTTTTCATGAGACTCAAGACAGACAAAACTAAACAGAAAATTTACAAAATGAAAAACATTGAAGGAGAAGAACTTCTGTTAGCTTGGGTAGCTATGAGAACTCTGTGCCTTGCACTTTTTTCTCCTTACTTCAAGCCCTGGCTGTTCTCCCTTATTTATAGAAGGGGAAGCCTCCAAGGTTGAAGCTCTTGAACCGAGCTAAACTTCTTCTTCTTCATGCAAAATCGGTTCGGCCAGAGAGAGAGCAGAGAAAACCGAATGCTATATCTAACATGCAATTACCTCTGTATATAGTATATATAATAGGGCTCATTTTAGTTTTTTCATGTAACGATAATAGAATTTTTAAATTTTGATTTAAAGCATTAGAAATAATGCTTATACGCAATTTTTTATTTGAAATAATAAAAAAAAAGTTCTTATAGGTACGTTTTAAATTTTTGAAATTAAATGCTTTTTTGTTTTTTGAGTTACTTTTTTTTTCTTTTGTTTTCAAATTTTCATTTTGATTTTTTTTAAAAAGAATTTAAATTTTAAAAAATATTTTATAAGGTAGGTAAGATTTTTTTGAAACAAATACGAAAATATTTATGTAAATATCAATATCTTATATTAAAATAAATAAATTAAAATAATTTGTATTCTTTTTTAATGATTTTTTTCATGAATTTTCCATGGATGTATATAGTGGTTAGTGATTAGTAGTAACATGGGACTAATATTTTTTCTGACAAATTAGTAACAACATGAAATAAGCGAGAAAAGTAAACGGTCGCTAATTCCTCACTAAATAAGCTTTTGATTAGTGACTCAATTGCAACCAGTTACTTATAAAATTTTCTTGATCAGTTTTGGATTTGTTATAACTCTGCGACAGATTTTCAATGAGATTAGCGAGTAATTTGCTACAAAATAGGTAGGATATAGTTTTTACTTTGCGACAAGATTGCAGTTGCCAAGTCGCTCGCTAAATTAAACATGCGACAACTTAACGACAAATGTATTTCACCCGCTAATCAGCAACTTGAAATCAGCGAACAAATTGTGTCAATTGTTAAACGGTCACAAATTTCTCACTACTTAGGTCCTAGGCGCTCAATATCCGTATTTCCACTTTAGCGACTAATTAGCGAGGAACAGTTCCTTAGCTAAATGATTTATTTATTGCGACGAGTTAACGACGACTATTTTTTGTCGCTACTCTTATTTTGAATTTTACAATATTATGTGACAAATTAACGAGAAACTAGTTGCTCGCTAAAAAATAAAAACTTTGGTGACAAATTAGCTAGGAAATTATCCATCGCAAAATGCATTTCAATTCTTCGTGACGGAATAGTTAGGAACGTTGTTCCTCACTAATTAGCCATTTCGCACAAAGTTTATTTAGCGACGAACTTGTGTGTGAATTGTTTCTCGCTAATTGTATATCAAACACTTGCGACGAAATAGTGACAATAATATCACTCGTTACTTTACTTTTATTCGATTGAACCCCTAAGTGACTGATTTGCTAGAACATTGTCACTCGCTAATTTATTTGTGACAAATTAGTGAGGAAATTTTCTCCGCTCTTTTTTTAGCCACAAAAGTCAACATGCGAGAAACAAACTTACTCGTAAATCTCTCGCTAATCAGTCGCTTTTCTCAAGTTCAGGTATTTTGTGACCGCTCATTAATTTTGTCGTTAGTGCGTCACTAATTCGTCGCTAATTTGTCAAATTCTTGTAGTGAAACTATGAAGTCGTCCTTCTACAATAACAGAATAAGAAACCGTTGTTACACACTCTTTTAACCAGCCAATCCATTTCTACCAGAAACCCATTTTCTTTAAAATATCGAGTAAAAGACAAATAGGTCTCTGACCTTTTAAAACGAGGACATTTTCGTCCCTCAATATTGGAAAATATATTTCGATCCCTCACGTTTTAAAACGGCTGACAATTATACCCCTCCGTCCATTTTGGACAAAAAACGGCAACAGAGCCAGCTGACATGGAGGGGTAGAGAATGACGTGTCCGTTACACTTGCTAAAGTGGATTGGGACAAATTATTAGTGGACAAATTCGTCCCTTAAGGCCAAAATGACGCCGTTCTTCCGATGAATTCAATATTTCGACACTCTTCTTCTCCACCGCGTTCAACTGCCGCCATTATCACCCTTCTTAAGGCCTGCAAGACCATTCATCACATCTACCAAGTCCACGCCTCCATCATCCAACGAGGTCTAGAGCAAGATCACCTCATTATCTCCCGCTTCATTTTCCTTTCCGCCTCCTTTGCCGCCACTGCTTCATATTACACCTCCGTCTTCGACCGCGTCCTTGGCCCTTCCCCTTTTCTCTGGAACTCCCTCATCGGAGCCCACACCAAAGGAAGTTACTTTTTCGACGCCCTCTCTGCTTTTATTCGCATGAAGGCACATGGGTCTCTTCCTAATAGGTACACTTACTCTTCTGTGATTAAGGCATGTTCAAGCATGTACAGATCCTGCGAAGGAAAATTGCTCCATGGCTCGGTGTTGAGGTATGGGGGTTGAAGGTGATATGTTTGTTGGAACCTGTTTGGTTGATATGTATGGAAAATGTGGAAAGATTGGTGATGCTCGCAAGGTGTTTGATGGAATGTTTGAGAAGAATGTAGTTTCATAGACGGCAATGGTGGTTGGCTATGTGAAGGTTGAGGATATGGTGGAGGCAAAGAGGCTATTTGATGAAATGCCTCAGAAGAATGTGGCATCATGGAATGCGATGATATGGGATTTTGTGAAGGTGGGGGATTTGGGCAATGCTAGGGTAGTGCTTGATGCTATGCCGGAAAAGAGTGTTGCTTCTTTCACGATCATGATTGATGGCTATGCAAAGGCTGGTGACATGGCTACCTCAAGGTTCTTGTTCGACCAAGCTCCGAAAAAGGATATTGGTTAGCTTGATGTCGGCTTCTTTTCAGTTGGTTGCCTTATATGTATGTGCCATGTTCAGATATACCACTTCAACCAGACCAAGAAGGAGATGGCAAATTAACAATTTGTGTATTTAGTGGTCCCATTTTAGTGTGTTTGTGTGTATATTTCAAGGTCAAATTCAAGCATCTGGATGATGCTTTTGATATATCAAATGATCTCCAACATTTGTGCTCCCAAAAAATAGTAACTTAATTCTTGGAATGCAATTTTTTATAGTATTGCACAGGTGATACATACACGTATAAGGTTGCTGCTTCTCTCGAAAAAGCCTTGCAGGTATTACTATATGTGTTAGGATTAGAATTAGTTTAAAACTCTCAAATTCAGGCCTTCATTTTAGTGCTGGTGTTTATATATATAGTCTTACATAAATATGGTTAGAGAAGAAGTTTTCTGTTCCTGCATTGCAGGGATTTGAGCATGTGTATGGTGACATTGTGAGTGGGGTCATAGATGTCAATGAATTAAAGTTCTTGATTAAGCATATGGAAGGTATGGTGAGAAAGATGGATAGGTATGTTAGTAACACTAAGAATTTGTATAGTGAAATGGAGGTTTTGAATCAATAGGAGCAAGCTATGAACAAGGTTCAGAATAATCAAAATGAGGAGAGTAGGAGAGTCTTTGAGCAGAAACTCGCATGGCCGAGGCAAGATGTTAGGCATCAAGGACTAATTTGTCCATTAAAAATTTGTTCTCCATCCACATCAGCAACTAAAACGGACACCTAACACTCTACCCTTCCAGGTCAGCATGTTCTGTTGCCGTTTTGAAGCCCAACTCGACGGAGGGATCTAAGTGTCACGCGTTTTAAAACGTGAGGGATCGAAATGTATTTTTCGATCTTGAGGGATGAAAATATCCTCGTTTTAAAAGGTCAGGGACCTATTTGTCTTTTACTCTAAAATATTCCATATAAAACTCCATTCCACCTTATCATACGCTTTGTTCATGTCTAATTTCAAGGCTAAATCCTGAAATCCATATATTTTGTTCTTTAGAAAGTGAATAAATTCATGTGCAATGAGAATATTGTCACTAATGAATCTTGCTTTGACGAAAGTACTCTAATTAGCGCTTATAATATTCTCCATAACATTCTGCATCTTATGAACTAAAATTTTGGAAATATAAAAAATATCTTCATCAATTACATCACCATAAGCCTTTCCAATCTTTCTCCCTAACTCCTTTGTCTTGCAATATTCAAGGAATTTCCATAATTGTATCCAAATAAGGACATTATCAAAATCTCTATCTTCTACTATTTTTTCATGTTTCCAATATCTAATATTGATAATGAATTTTTGGAAAAGCCACGGGCGCTTCTCTCTATTCTGGTTACGTCGATCTCATTATCAAAATAGAACTAAAAAATATTCCCTTTTTATAGCTTTACGCCTTGAAACCTTCAGGTTGTCTCCAAAATGCATACAAGGGAGATTTTATAGTTCCTGTACTAAAGAGCCGAACAGCCATTATCCTCCCATCAGACTTCGTGAACATTTATCAATCCCATCTTGAATATTTGTATCTTTAAAGTCTATGATTTCCTCTTCATCACCCAATGAATGTTGTTGCTGTTGAACAGCAGGATTGGCATTGCTCCCCATTATTAATAGTGTTTATTAGGTCGGACAAAGTCAACAACTCATTCGTGTTTGATGAATATTAGGATTTCTCTCAAAATTCTGAGAGAATATTTTACAAAATTTTATCAGAATTCAGAACCCTATTAATTGTTGTTGACCCAAAAAAAAAAAGTTCAGCATAAAATGTTTAAAAAAAAGAAAAATCTATATAAAATTCGTTAAAAAACATGATAGATATATAATTATTTATGTATTTTTTTAATAGATTAAATTTTTAAAAAAAATAATTTTATAATTATTTATTGTGATGGATTTTATTAACTATACTTACTTGTCAATTATTTTCTAGCATTATTTTACCTCATTTAAATTGTTAATGATTACTAATAATACATCATAAAAGGTAGAATTAGGATATTGAAACTTAAGCGTAATTAAAGCAGTTAATAATAAAATAATATTAGAAAGATAATAATTTAAAATTATTTTATTAATTTAATATTCATAATTTTATATACATAATATTTATAATTATATATTTATTATATTTAAAATTATTTATTTATTTTCATAATAATTAAAGAGTGCGGAATAAAAAACTTAGACTAGTTTAAATTATTTTTGTATTATCTCTTAAATATTTTTGTTAACAGTGTTATGCATAAAAATCAACATTGGAAATCGCTTTCGAGTTTGATCCATGTACAGTACTTTTTCTACTGTCTCAAGAATATCTGATTTTTTTATTACATTCGATGAGGCTACTATTGCTTAGGCTACTATTGCCTTATTATAGCCTACAAATAAACTATTGAACCACAAGGATAATTGAAGAACATAATAAGAAAGTAATAACAAATATCATAAACAAAAGTCTTTTTAAACACCCCAAATTAATTAGCAATGTGAATCATTGCACGGTCTAATCAAAGTGCTCAAACAATCTTGAGATTTATTTAAATGTCAGTTCTCACATTATGCCTGCAGCAGAAGCAAATAATTAATCATTGTTAGGTGCTATTTTAGATATTCTCATTTTATAATATAATTTCAAAATTTTTATGACAAAAAAAAACTAAATTCAATCATTATTTAAAACAAATAACATAAGATAAATTTAAAAAAAAAGTGTATGTTTAAAAAAAAAATCAAACAGACTAAAAAAATTTCGACAAATTAAAAAAAAGTCTATGTCAAAAAAAAATCAAACAAATTTAAAATATTTTTTTTACTAACGTGCTATAACTATAATTATTCATATATTTTTACGTACTCATTAATTTAAATTGTTGAGATAAATAATATTATAATATAAAATACGATATTAAGTTTTTTCTGGTCTAACTTATTAATCACTCTATACTTAGAAATAAGTAAAAAATTTATCATACAGTCTATATATACAAAAATACGATAATATAATCTCAAAAAGATTTATAAGTTCACAAATAAAAAATAAAAAATCATAAAGACTCATATACTTACCACACATTAAGTCTCCTTCTCAAAACTAGTTTTGCATCTCTTAATGCAGTGCTCTGTTATTGTAAAACTATGTTTAAAGCGCCATTTGCATCCTTCAATACACCTTCTAATCCTATATTCCGTCTCTTCAAGACTATCATATTGAAATTCAGTAGTCACAGCAGTACAAATAATCATTCCCATAATCAACAATGTTAATGCATGTGGATGGGGTGCACCACTCTTAGCCATATATGATAGAGAAAGTCTAGGGGACCAACACTTTTGTTGAAATTTGGCCAGTACTTAACTATAAAAAAGAAAATGATTAATCCTACACCATTAGATGTCATCTTACACTATTAAAAATATTGATGATAGCTAATTGATGGCTAAACATTACAAATTCTGTTGGCTCCTAGCACTCCTCTATATGATATATGTGCTTCTTCTCTTTCTTTTATTTGTTGTGTTGGAATTACAATTTTATCAAAGACTATATTTTATGCGCCCATATATAGGCCTAACATATTTTTTAGAATTTTTGTCTCCCTCGCTTTACGTAAGAGTCATTAACTATCAATGTGAAAAAAAAATGTGTTCCCATTGTAGCAAAGTGTTATTACTTATTATCTCTATAATGGTATTTTTATTATTTTTCATTAAGCTCGGTTGCCTCTTCTTGACTTCGAAACATTTCGAGAATAATGGTCATTGTTACATAATAACACTTTTAGAGTAATGTTATTTGAGTAACAAAATTTTATTTTTTTATTAATACTTTTAGAGTAATGTTACAAGATCGAAAAGTTCTTTAGTTTCATGTCTAACATGTGTCAACTGTCTCTTTATGTATCCATTGAGTTCGCAAATAATTTAAAATTCAAAATTTGAATTCGATAACTGTTTGAATTGATCTTCTCCTAACAACTTGAGACATCTCGAAATTCTAAAATATTTTAGTAAAATCACGCAACTTTGAAATTAATCCTAGAAAAATTAAATCAGTTAAAATTATCATTTTTGAAATATTTTAAGAGCATTTCCAATGTTTAGTTTTAATTTTATTTTATTTTAGATTTCACACAATATTACATAAATATTTGTGGGACTATGTATCATAAAAATTAATTTAAAATTTAATATAAAATTCATCACTTCAATATTTAATTTTATTTTAATTTAACAATACATAATAAAATTACAATATTCATCTAATGAATTTAATAAATATATAAAGAATAGTGTTTTATTAGTATCTCTTTACTGATTCCCTATTATTTTAAAAATTGTGTTCAATACAAACTTTAATTTTAAATAAGTTCAATCACTGTAATGGTCAAAACTAATAAAAAAAAATATTCCTGTTCTAAGTTTATGACCTTAGTTCTTCTGTTCATTCGGTGACTAACAATCTATGATGCATGTATACTGATACGGACATGGGGACACGATACAACACGAGACACGTCGACACGCAAATTTTAAAATCTTACATGACACGGGACATGCATATATATAAAATATAAAGTATTTTTTAGATAAACCGTAATGATATTTTAATATTTTATTAATATTAAAATATAAATTAATTTTTTAAATTATTTTTAATGTCTTATTTTAATTATATCAAGTATTTAAAATATTTTTTGTTTTAATAAATAATAATATATACTATATCTAAATTTATTTTAAGAATATATATTAAGAATAAGACCGGACACGCTGACACGTGATGGTATTTAGGTGTGTCCAAGTGTGTCCGGAGAAGAATTTTTTATTTTTTATTGAGACACGGTTTGGACACAGCAGACACGCGTGTCGGACAAGTGTCGGTGAATGTCGTGTCCGAAATGTATCCGACACGCAGACACGGCAATTCAGCAAAGTGTCCGTGCTTCATAGCTAACAACATTAATGTTTATCTATTTATCTGCATAAGCTTGTCAAAGTGAAGAGGTCTGTTGTGCATACCCACCCTTGTCATTAATATTGACTGGTACAATCTTCTTTCATCAATTATACGATCATTGTGAATAGAATTTTAGTTCCACATTGTTATGGTCAATTCATGATATAAATATATTCGTTCTATATGCACCGAGTTAAAATGCTTCAGTGATTAGTTTGAATTTTATTACAAGTAATTTGGATTTCACTGCTAGCACTTTTGTCCTGCATATAATCCAGAAATCATTAATAAAAAGACATTTGGTCAATGTCCCAGATTTGGAGGTTCTCTACATTTCCACTACTCATTATGCTGGAGCAACAACAATTTGATCTCTCAATAAGTGGTATGTTGCTGCACAAAAATGACATTTATTGATGAGATAGGATTTGTGCATTTGGAGATTATTTTGCCATGGTTCAATAAATTTATTGGATTAGCTAAGTGTATTGTGTGTTGTCAATTAAATTTGTCATTTTAGCAAACATTAACGTTATTAGTCATAGAATAATAGACAGAATGATTAATGTGATTAATTTTTTAAGATAATTTTGATTGATTTAATTTTTTGAGAACTAATTTTAAAATTATAATCTTTTAAAAACTAATTTAATCATTTACTGTAAAATATTTTCAAGTGTTCATTCAATCATGCACTTTGTAACATTTTCGTTTTATGAAATTTTATGTGATTTTTTTTATTTCAAAATATTACTTGATTCATCAGCTTGTTTATTTAGTTTATATATATATATATTTTAAATATTTGGTTAATTTCATTTTAGTGGTAAACGCACATCTTCAATTCACACAAAAAAAATTTTTTATTGGATTTATATGATTTTTTGCATAGATTTTTTTTATTGTCTTATATTCTTATATTAAATTATTCCTTTTGGAATCAATAAAAGGATTGAACTCTAATCTATCTTTAGATCATATAAATTCTAATACTATATTATGAAATTATTTTTTTTAAAAATTTAAATTGATAAGAATAGACACATGAATAATTATTATATTTCTAACACTTAACATTTTACTTTATTTAAGTAATTAATTAATGGGCCACTCACATAAAGTTGCATGTTCAAAACATCTTTTTTTAATTTAAGGATCTTTTATTTCAACGAATCAAATTAACATACATCATCGGTTAAATCATATTATTTTTGTCAAAATTAAACCAAATAAATTGGTTACATCGAAAATCAAGTAAGCTAAATTTTAAATCGATCTAAATTAATATTTTTTTTATATAAAATGACTACAATTATACAAAATGACTAAAATATCCATATTATATATATATATATATATATATATATATTAGTTCGCAAAAACTCCTAATTTTTAACTCTCTTTTCTGTATGTTGTTGCACTTTTTCTCTAATATTCTCTCCCTTTCCTTCTCTCTGTCACCCTTCTCCACTCTCACTGCCATATGCCACCTTCCTCTTCTCACTGCTTACATGTCTTACTCTCAAGGTCACCGCATAACCGTCATCGTGCGCCTTACACCCAGTCCGAGGGGAACCATTGTTGCCGGAGGCAGAATCTGCCACTCTCCTCCCTTCTCTAGCTCTGCGACTATAATTTTCTCTACCTCTAACTATCTGCGACAGTGTGACTGCATCTCTTTTTCTATGGTCTCTGGCTCGCTGCTGCTCTTCTCCTCCTCTTTGCCGCCAATTTAGGTAAGACCTCCATTTTATCCTCTTTAACATTCAATTTGTTGTACTTATGCTATATTGTTTTGTTCTAAATATGTTTATGATGTATTATTAATGATTCTGTTGAATTTCGAGTTATTAATTTATTGAATTTTTATTTGAATTCAGTTTATTAATATTGAATTAATGCTATTGAACTTGAGTTATAAATTCAATTTTTTAGTTTATCATTTTTTTCTCCCCTTGTTCTCCCCTTGTTCTGGTCTAAATTTATTAAGTTATTATGAAATGCTCTTATATACTATTGTTTAGTGCAACGTCTTATAGGTGTTTGGTATATGGTCTAATTTAATGGCTTACTAATGCAATGCACTTGCTTGTCATGTCAAAGAGGAAGAGAAAAAGAGGACCAAAAAAAAGTGATTCAAAAATCACTTAAGGACAAAGAATAAGAAGATTCTAATGTGAATGTAGTTGAAATAAGTCGTGAATTGTTGCTCTATTTTAGTCAGCTTTCTAACAAGTTAATTGACGAAATAAAAAGGAGAATAAATATATAATTTGCTTTGCTCAAATTTTAGAATTTTTAAATTAGTAAAAATAGATCACTCTATATGTATGATTTGTTTAGGAAAAATTTTAAATTAAGTATTATACTTCCTTATTTCTATCCTTCATCTGGTAAAAACTGTTTGCAATCTTTTCATCATTTTGAACAAAATTTGCTTACAGAAAATCCATGACTGAGTTAAAGATCTATGACCAAAGCTCCTACCATAAAGGATTAGTATAATTTTGATTTGTTTTCTTAGTTTCTTCTTATAAAATCTTACCTGAATTGGCGGCGTAAGGGAGGAGAAGAGCAACAGCATGCCAGATATTAGAGAGGAAGAGATACAGTCATACTGTCACACTGTCACAGATAATTAGAGAGGTAGAGAAAATTGTAGTCATAAAGCTAGAGAGTCAGAAAGGGGCCGGGGACAAGAGTGGTGGATGATTCTGCCTTTGGTGACGACAACGGTTCTCCTCAGGTTAGGTGTCAGGTGTGCAATGACAATTCTGCGATGACCTTAAAAGTTAGACGTGTAAGCAGTGAGAGGGGGAGGGTAGCATACGGTGATGAGAATAGAGGAGGGTGGCGGAGAGAATGAGAGGTAGAAAATCTGAGAGTAGGAGAGTGACGGTACAGAGAAAATAAGGTTAGGAGTTAGGGTTTTTTGAGAACTAATATATATATAGTAGAGATATTTTAATCATTTTGTATAATAAGGATAATGTAGACATTTTATATATAAAAAAATAATAATTAGACTTATTTAAAATTTGGTTACTTGATTTTTTATCGAACTAATTTGTTCGGTTCTGTTGAGTTTGAAAAAGTGAAATGATGATCAAATATTATTAAAATATAAATTAAGAAATTATTAAAATATTAAGTGTTCAAATTATTTCTAATTGGTTGTTTGATGTTGCTGTTAGTGTGCAGGAAGAAAAAAAATAATTTTCATAATGGGTCCAAAGCCAAACAAGCCCAAGTAGAACATTGAATTAATTTAGCCTTGTGCAAACAAGCCCGTGATTTATTATGGACTACAATATTTGACCTCTTGTGCTTGCAGGTGTCCCTCCTTGATGACAAAAGAGGGAGAAAAATAAAAAAGAGGGAGAAAAAGAGCTGAATTGAAACTGTTTAGTTTCCTTGATTAAAACTGTTTTTGCCTTGTTTTACTCTGTTTTATGATTTGATTTGGCTCTATTTTGAGCACTCTAATTTAGTGGATTAATTTCACCTTGAACTTTGATTATTATTGATAAATATATTTGCTCAAGTGCATATGTGCTGTCTGGACTATGAAATTTTATTAAGGTGTTTGATAAGCATTTTCTTGTGAAAATATGACTTGGTTTTAAAGGTTTCAAATTCTTGAAATCTTATCTTTTAGGAACCCTTTGGAGCTTGTACACAGTATTTGCTTTCTTGAATATTTTGTTAATTAGGCACACATTAAGGGAGAGCACATTGAACAAAAGAAAGGGGGAGATTTTGGGCAAATCTTCAAAGGAAAGTTTTCTATCCTAACTCTTTCAATTCAGTTTAATAATGTTTGTGATTAAGGGGGAGATTGTTGAGTTTAAAAAACTGAAAATATAATCAAAATTATTAAAATATAAATTAAAAATTATTAAAATATTAAGTGTTCAAATTATTTCCAATTGGTTGTTTGATGTTGCTGTTAGTGTGCAAGAAGAAAAAAAAATTAATTTTCATAATGGGCCCAAAGCCAAACAAGCCCAAGCTGAACATTGAATTAATTTAGCCTTGTGCAAAATTAATAATGGCTGAACCTTGTAAAGGTAGTAAGAAACAAGTGGCCTAAAATCTTGAAGGAACCCATTTGGTGATCACAAGGAAGCTTCCTCAAGTAACCAAAAGTCTAACACGTGACTTTATGTTTTGGTAACTGGAAGTTAAAATTTAATTTGATTTAATTACATTGAAAGCTTCACATGTTACTTGACGTGGCGGAAATTGGCGAGTTAAGAAATTATTATAAGAGATACGTTGCAAGTACAGTTCTTAACCGACCAAAAATCTGCTTATTAATTTAAAAGGGGTTGTCACAAAATTAAAATTAAAATACTGGGAGTATGAATTCCAGGTCGTCTCCCAACGAGTTGCAGAAAGATATGCTATTTTATTAATCAAATATTTTCTAAAATGGTTTGAGTTTGATAGACAGAAAATTAAATCAGAGAATTTATGTAAATTAAATAAAAACTTTGACCGGGAGTAGATTAGTTGGAAGCCCTATCCTTGATGGAGTTCTCTCAAGATAAAAGTGATAATTAAAGGTTGTTCTGTTTAGTTATCCTTTATCAGGTAGAAGAAAGTCAAATAAGTTGGAAATCTATTTCTATTCACAAGTTCTAATCCTCTCCATTGGGAAGGATTAGTGTCAGTGACTAGAGGACGATCCAACAATAAACCCAATTACAACTTTACTCTTGAGCATTCCAACTGAAGATTCTCCTTTTAATCAACTCCCAATCAAGTTATGGAACTACTCGCTCATTATGAATGTAAACTTCGCAAAATAAGAAAGGGGAATAAAGAAAGACATGATAAATAATAATCAAAAGGATCAATTAAAAATAAAAATAGTTCTTGTATTAATAAATTCTAAAAATAATCCAATAGTAACTCTGAGTAAATGAAAGATATGGAAGAGTAAGTGACAAGTAAGGAAACAAACTAGAATGACGAAGTCTTGACGGAGGTAATAACTCTTCTCAATATCCCAATCCAAAAAGCAATAAAATCAAAATCCTAAGAACTATGAATGTGTAGAGAGAAAACCTAGAGGAGGAGTAAAATCAGATCTAAAAACTCAAATTGTGTAGAATGAATGTTCCTCTCGTCTCTGTATGTTTCCTGGCTCTAATCTGCTTTTCTGGGCCGAAAACTAGTTCAAAACAGGGCCCAAAATTGCCCCCAGCAAATTCTACAGATTCTACAGATCGCGCACGTCAGGCGGTTGCGTCATCCACGCGTTCGCGTCATCCAACGTTTTGCCTTGTCACGCGTGCGCATCCTCCACGCCTTCGCGTCACTTGTGCAGCTTCCAATTCACGCGTTCGCGTCAGGCATGCGAGCGCGTCACTGCAATTTCTTCTATTTCGCGCGGTCGCATGAGCCATGCGTCTGTGTCACTTCTCGCTGGTCATCTCCTCAATTTCTTGTGTTCCTTCCATTTTTGCATGCTTCCTTTCCAATCTCCAAGTCATTCATGCCCTATAAAACCTGAAACACTTGACACACAGATCACGACATCAAATGGAATAAAGGAGAGCTAAAATACATAATTAAAAGTCTCTAGGAAGCAAGTTTTCAACCATGAAGTAATTTTGGGAAGGAATTATAAATGCATACTAATCATATGAATAAGTGGGTAAATATTTGATAAAACCACACAATTAAACACAATATAAACCATAAAATAATGGTTTATCATTACTTCATTTCTTGGTAACTGCAATTTGGAATTCAATTCACTCTAATGTAATTCAAAGCTTCCATCGAAAGCTTCCTCCTTTCTCTCTTCTCTCTCTTCTCTCCTTTGGTCACATCTATCACTCAAGAAGAAGATAGAAGAAAAATGAAGCCTCCGAATAAAAGCCTATAAAGAAAGGTTAAGGAAGATCTTTACCACAGAAGAAAAAATTTGAAGAAAGGCTTAAAAATTTGTTGCCAAAAAAGGAAAAGATCGGCCTCGGTGAGGAAGCAAATCTATCTTGGTAAAAAGTTTATTTCCATTTTTGTTCCACCAAGAAGAAGATAGCCTTTGAGTCTCAAGAGGAGAGCTATTCCTAATGATTCTGGTTGGATATCTTTTTTTATTCTAGGCCATTTACATGTTTTTACTGTCTTGGCCATGCTTGTTCTAATTCAATTTTTGTATATGTCTTGTTTGGGTTTCTTGAAGTCGTTTGGCTATTGTAATTACAATTTGTAATAACGCAGTCGCTATAAGAGGCGTTAGAGCTGTTGCTGTTTCGTGGGGTTAATGCTATCGTTGCTACCATGAATTAAAAGGAAAGGGAATTGTCACGATAAGTTTATGCGAACCCGGCTAATCGAGGTAGGGGACTGTTTTTAAATTAAAATATTTTGGAGTTGAATACCTGATGAGTTTAGTGAATTAATGCAAATGAACTAATATCTGTGATTGAAACGATTTTCTATTGTGATTGAAGTTGTGGCTGAAATGATTATTGATTTGTCAATTTATTGAGTTTCTGGCGAAAATGATTGAATATGTTGATTTTGAACCTTTGTTTGAAATTGTTTCTTATTGATTTTGAATGATGGATTTAGAAATGTTAATTTGAAATGTTGGTTTTAATTGAGTCGATGTCGAAAAGAGAGGACCCGTGATGGGTGGTAAACTCCAGTTTTTAGGGGAGGTGTTGTCGGAATTTTTCTAAGAATTTGAAGAAGTTTTGGTTGTGATTTCAAAAATGATTTTGATTTAAGTAATTTTAATAAAAAAAAGTATGTTTTGAATGTGTTTTTTTTAAAGATTATTAAGAAAAATCGGATTCTTATGATTTGGTTAACTTGTGATTTTAAACTCATTTGATTTCTAATGATGAAAAGAGATTTGATTAACTAGCCAAATATAGGGATGGAAAAACTCCCCGAGACGCGGGGATCCCTGCGGGGACTGCCCCGAATGGGGATCTAACTGTGGAGAATTTTTTTCGCGGGGATGGGGACGAGGGACACAATTCCCCTGAGGCAGGCGTGGGGACCCGAGCAGGGATCCCCGCCCCATCCCTGTTAATCCCCGAAATTCATAAATTTATTGAATTTCCTTTTATAGTTGAATTATCCTAATCCTCATTTGCATAACCCTTCTTCAATTCATAGATCCCTAATGCTGTCCATACTCCATCCAACCTCTCTGCAGCAATCCCCTGCCACTCTCTCTTCTTGCCGCATTGTCACACCTCACCGTGCCATCATCCTCACTGCGTCGTGCTCTCTATTTGCAGTGTTCCTTTTCGTAACTTTGCCGTTGTGTCTATTCTCCTCTCTATTCCCGCGTCTCCCACCTTGTCCATTGTTTTGTCCTCTGGCTTGCCATTGCGTCCCCCACTGCGTCATTTCGAAAGAAGTCACCATCTTGTCGTTTAGATTTTTTTGTATAAAATCTTGCTGTTTTTGTATAGGATGGATACTTGTAACGCTATTCATATAGAAATTAATAATTAGTTAGAACTATCAGAGAGATGGAGAATGGGGTCCCCGCGGGGAATGGGGCTCTGCGAGAAATGGGGATGGGGAGCAATATTCTCCCATAGCGGGAAACGGGGGTGGGGACGGGAAGCAAATCTGCACGCGTTCATAAGTGAGAATGATGATGAGCGTCACATAATCATCACATTCATCGTGTTCTTGGGTGTGAATGGATATCTTAGAAGCGGAATAAGTTGAATTGAATAGAAAAACAGTAGTACTTTGCATTAATTCATGAGGAACAGCAGAGCTCCACACCTTAATCTCTGGAGTGTAGAAACTCTACCGTTGAAAATACATAAGTGATGAAGGTTCAGGCATGGCCGAGAGGCCAGCCCCCAAACGTGATCAATATGATCCAAAGATGAACTAAAAAATCATAAGATGTCTAAAAGACTAGTAAAAAATTATATTTATACTAAACTAGTTACTAGGGTTTACAGAAATAAGTAATTGATGCATAAATCCACTTCCGGGGCCCACTTGGTGTGTGCTTGGGCTGAGCTTGAAGTTTACACATGCAGAGGCTTCTTTTGGAGTTGAATGCCAAGTTGTAACGTATTTTTGGCGTTCAACTCTGGTTCATGACATGTTTCTGGCGTTTAACTCCAGACTACAGCGTAGAACTGGCGTTCAATGCCCTTTTGCGTCGTCTAAACTCGGGCAAAGTATGGACTATTATATATTGCTGGAAAGCCCTGGATGTCTACTTTCCAACGCAATTGGAAGCGCGCCATTTTGAGTTCTGTAGCTCCAGAAAATCCATTTTGAGTGCAGGGAGGTCAGAATCCAACAGCATCAGCAGTCCTTCTTCAACCTCTGAATCTGATTTTTGCTCAAGTCCCTCAATTTCAGCCAGAAAATACCTGAAATCACAGAAAAACACACAAACTCATAGTAAAGTCCAGAAATGTGAATTTAACATAAAAACTAATGAAAACATCCCTAAAAGTAACTAGATTCTACTAAAAACATACTAAAAACAATGCCAAAAAGCGTATAAATTATCCGCTCATCACAACACCAAACTTAAATTGTTGCTTGTCCCCAAGCAACTGAAAATCAAATAGGATAAAAAGAAGAGAATATACTATAAATTCCAAACTATCAATGAAACATAGCTTCAATCAAATGAGCGGGACTTATAGCTTTTTGCCTCTTGAATAGTTTTGGCATCTCACTTTATCCATTGAGGTTCAGAATGATTGGCATCTATAGGAACTCAGAGTTCAGATAGTGTTATTGATTCTCCTAGTTCAGTATGATGATTCTTGAACACAGCTACTTTATGAGTCTTGGCCGTGGCCCTAAGCACTTTGTTTTCCAGTATTACCACCGGATACATAAATGCCACAGACACATAATTGGGTGAACCTTTTCAGATTGTGACTCAGCTTTGCTAAAGTCCCCAATTAGAGGTGTCCAGGGTTCTTAAGCACACTCTTCTTTTGCTTTGGACCTTGACTTTAACCGCTCAGTCTCAAGTTTTCACTTGACACCTTCACGCCACAAGCACATGGTTAGGGACAACTTGGTTTAGCTGCTTAGGCCAGGATTTTATTCCTTTAGGCCCTCCTATCCACTGATGCTCAAAGCCTTGGATCCTTTTTATTACCCTTGCCTTTTGGTTTTAAGGGCTATTGGCTTTTTCTGCTTGCTTTTTTTTTCTCTTTTTTTTTGCCATTTTTTTTCTTTTTTTTTCCCTATTTTTTTTGCAAGCTTTGTATTCACTGCTTTTTCTTGCTTCAAGAATCATTTTTATGATTTTTCAGATTATCAAATAACATGTCTCCTTATCATCATTCTTTCAAGAGCCAACATATTTAACATTCATAAACAACAACTTCAAAAGACATATGCACTGTTCAAGCATTCATTCAGAAAACAAAAAGTATTGTCACCACATCAATATAATTAAACTAAGTTCAAGGATAAATTCGAAACTCATGTACTTCTTGTTCTTTTGAATTAAAACATTTTTCATTTAAGAGAGGTGATGGATTCATAGGACATTCATAACTTTAAGACATAGTTACTAAATACTAATGATCATGTAATAAGACACAAACATAGATAAGCACTTAACATAAAGAAAACGAAAAACAGAGAATGTAAGAACAAGGAATGAGTCCACCTTAGTGATGGTGGCGTTTCCTTCTTGAGGAACCAATGATGTCCTTGAGCTCTTCTATGTCTCTTCCTTGTCTTTGTTGCTCCTCCCTCATTGCTTTTTGATCTTCTCTAATTTCATGAAGGATGATGGAGTGCTCTTGATGTTCCACCCTTAGTTGTCCCATGTTGGAACTTAATTCTCCTAGGGAGGTGTTGATTTGCTCCCAAAAATTCTGTGGAGGAAAGTGCATCCCTTGAGGTATCTCAGGGATTTCTTGATGATGAGCTTCCTCATGTGTTTCTTGAGCTCCATGAATGGGCTCTCTTGTTTGCTCCATCCTTTTCTTAGTGATGGGCTTCTCTTCCTCAATGGGAATGTCTCCTTCTATGAAAGCTCCAGCTGAGTAACATAGATGGCAAATAAGATGAGGAAAAGCTAGCCTTGCCCAGGGAGAGGGCTTTTTGGCTATTTTGTAGAGTTCAAGGGAGATGACTTCATGAACTTCTACTTCCTCTCCAATCATGATGCTATGAATCATGATGGCCCGATCCATAGTAACTTCAGATCGGTTGCTAGTGGGAATGATTGAGCGTTGAATGAACTCCAACCATCCTCTAGCTACAGGCTTAAGGTCCAATCTTCTTAGTTGAACCGGTTTGCCTTTTGAGTCAATCTTCCATTGAGCTCCTTCCACACATATGTCCATGAGGACTTGGTCCAACCTTTGATTAAAGTTGACCCTTCTAGTGTAGGGGCGTGCATCTCCTTGCATCATGGGCAAGTTAAACGCCAACCTCACATTCTCCGGACTAAAATCTAAGTATTTCCCCCGAACCATTGTAATATAATTCTTTGGATTCGGGTTCTTACTTTGATCATGGTTCTTAGTGATCCATGCATTAGCATAGAACTCTTGAACCATTAGGATGCCGACTTGTTGGATGGGGTTTGTTAGAACTTCCCAACCTCTTCTTTGGATTTCATGTCGGATCTCCGGATACTCATTTCTCTTGAGCTTGAAAGGGACCTCGGGGATCACCTTCTTCTTGGCCACAACATCATAGAAGTGGTCTTGATGGGCTTTGGAGATGAATCTTTCCATCTCCCATGACTCGGAGGTGGAAGCTTTTGTCTTCCCTTTCCCTTTTCTAGAGGATTCTCCGGTCTTAGGTGCCATCAATGGTAATGGAAAAACAAAAAGCTTATGCTTTTACCACACCAAACTTAGAATATTGCTCGCCCTCGAGCAAGAGAAGAAAGAATAGATGAAGAAGAAGAAGAAATGGAGAAGAGGGAGAGAGGGATGTGTTTCGGCCAAGAAGGGGAAGAGAGGGTTGTGTTGTGTGAAAATGAGGAAGAATGGAGGGCTTTATATAGGGAAGGGAGGGGGGTTAAGGTTCGGCCATATGGGGTGGGTTTGGGTGGGAAATTGATTTTGAATTTTGAAGGTAGGTGGGGTTTATGAGGTAGGTTTATGGGGAAGAGTGGATGGATGTGAGTGGTGAAGTGGTGATAGGGAAGAGAGATTGAGGTGATTGGTGAAGGGTTTTTGGGGAAGGGTGTTTATTGGGAAGAGAGGATGAATGAGAAGAGGGAAGAGTATGAGTGGAGGTAGGTGGGGATCCTGTGGGGTCCACAGATGCTGAGATGATCCTGTGGGGTCCACAGATCCTGAGGTGTCAAGGATTTGCATCCCTGCACCAATTAGGCATGTAAAATGCCTTTGCATGCAATTCTGGCATTTAAACGCCGAATTGATGCTTGTTCTGGGCGTTCAGCGCCCAGATGCAGCATATTTCTGGCGTTGAACGCCAGCCAGATGCTTGTTTCTGGCGTTCAGCGCCAGCTCTTCCTCAGTGTGCATTCCTGGCATCTGAATGCCAGGATGCTGCTTGTTTTTGGCGTTCAACGCCAGATCCATGCTCTGTTCTGGCGTTGAACGCCAGCCAGATGCTCCTTACTGGCGTTTAAACGCCAGTAAGCCCTTCCTCCAGGGTGTGATTTTTCTTCTGCTATTTTTGATTCTGTTTTCAATTTTTATATTTATTTTGTGACTCCACATGATCATGAACCTAATAAAACATGAAAGAACAATAAGAATGAAAATAAATTAGATAAATAAAAATTGGGTTGCCTCCCAACAAGCGCTTCTTTAATGTCAATAGCTTGACAGTGGGCTCTCATGGAGCCTCACAGATGTTCAGAGCATTGTTGAGACTTTCCAACACCAAACTTAGAGTTTGGATATGGGAGTTCAACACCAAACTTAGAGTTTGGTTGTGGCCTCCCAACACCAAACTTAGAGTTTGACTGTGGGGGCTCTGGTTGACTCTGCAGTGAGAGAAGCTTTTTATGCTTCCTCTCCATGGGTACAGAAGGAGATCATTGAGTTTTAAACACAAGGTTGTCCTCATTTAGTTGAAGGATTAATTCTCCTCTGTCCACATCAATCACAGCTCTTGCTGTGGCTAGGAAGGGTCTTCCAAGGATGATGGATTCATCCTCATCCTTCCCAGTGTCTAGGATTATGAAATCAGCAGGGATGTAAAGGCCTTCAACCTTTACTAACATGTCCTCTACTTGTCCATAAGCTATTTTCATGGATTTGTCTGCCATCTCTAATGAGAAATTGGCCTCATGTACCTCAATGGTTCTTAGTTTCTCCATTACAGAGAGTGGCATGAGGTTTATCCCTGACCCAAGGTCACACAGAGCCTTCTCAAAGGTCATGGTGCCTATGGTACAAGGTATTAGGAACTTTCCAGGATCCTGTTTCTTCTGAGGCAATGTCAGTTGATCCAGATCACTCAGTTCATTGATGAACAAGGGAGGTTCATCTTCCCAAGTCTCATTACCAAATAAATTGGCATTCAGCTTCATGATTGCACCAAGGAACTTGGCAACTTGCTCTTCAGTAACATCCTCATTCTCTTCAGAAGAAGAATACTCATCAGAGCTCATGAAGGGCATAAGGAGGTTCAATGGAATCTCTATGGTCTCTAGATGAGCCTCAGATTCCTTTGGTTCCTTAAAGGAAAACTCCTTGTTGATCACTGGACGTCCCAGGAGGTCTTCCTCCTTGGGATTCATGTCCTCCCCTTCCTCTTTGGATTCGGCCATGATGGTTATATCAATGGCCTTGCACTCTCCTTTTGGGTTCTCTTCTGTATTGCTTGGGAGAGTACTAGGAGGAGTTTCAGTGATCTTCTTGCTCAGCTGGCCTACTTGTGCCTCCAAATTTCTTATGGAGGACCTTGTTTCATTCATGAAACTCAGAGTGGCCTTAGATAGATCAGAGACTAAATTTGCTAAGTTAGATGGATTCTGCTCAGAATTATCTGTCTGTTGCTGAGTGGATGATGGAAAAGGTTTACTATTGTTAAACCTGTTTCTTCCACCATTATTAAAGCCTTGTTGAGGCTTTTGATCCTTCCATGAGAAATTTGGATGATTTCTCCATGATGAGTTATAGGTGTTTCCATAAGGTTCACCTAAGTAATTTACCTCTGCTATTGCAGGGTTCTCAGGATCATAAGCTTCTTCTTCAGAAGATGCCTCTTGAGTACTGTTGGATGCAGCTTGCATTCCATTCAGACTCTGAGAAATCATATTGACTTGC